>NC_137803.1:7697157-8297157 GCF_963383645.1 Muscardinus avellanarius
AGCTGTGTGGAAGGCTTCTCTGTTGTATTATGAAGCATCCAAGCAAGTAATGAACTTGAAGAAACACAGAGTAGAAAATAACAGCTACATGTGAATGCAAGACCAAAGATTTCCATTGTGCCATGAAGGAAAAGCAAATACACCAGCAGGTCATGAGCATCCTCTCCTACCCCAGGAATGGAAAAAAGTACTATTGACAGCACTGCTGAGCACTTCAGGCTAACCAGTCTTGGTTGTTCAACTCTTTCTTGATAGGTGACCTAAAGGAAATAGTTTGTAAAGAGTCAGAAGGAGCCAACGCATAAAACTTGTAGTCATTACATGGTAAGAGATAAGAGATAATGGGCCTGATAAAGATACTTACTGATTATTTCCTTGTTTTACTAACTTGTTAGAATCTGGAGAAGATGAAAGTGTATGGTTTCTTTAAATCAGAAAACAAAAGGTCAACTCAAGATAGGTCAAAATTAGGTCATAAACTTTGAAATTACTAGAAGAAAACACAGGACCAACTCTTCAACATATAGGCACTTTTAGAAACTTTCTCAATAAGACCCCCACAGCTCAGAAAATAAAACTGAGAATGAATAAATGAGATGTCATCAAATTCAAAAGCTTCTGTGTAGCAACGAAAACAGTCAGGAGTCGGAAGAGCTTATGGATTGGGAGAACATCTTTGACAACTACTCTTTTGATAAATCCCTAATATCTAGAAATATTTAAAATAATAAAGAACTCAGAAAACTTAACACACACGCACACACACACACACCAACACAGTAAAAAAGTGGGCACCAAAACTGAATAGACACTTCTCAAAAGGAGAATGTTATCAGCCAATAAATATATGAAAAACTCTCAGCATCACTAGCAACCAGGAAAAGTGAAATCAAAAGTATACTGAGATTCTAACTCCAGTTAGAATGGCCATCACCAAGAACATAATCGATAATAAAATCTGGCCATAATATGGGAGAAAGGAACCCTTCTACCCTGTTGGTGGCATTGAAATTTAATACAACCACTTTGGAGATTAGTTTGGAGGTCCTCAGAAGACTAGAAATGGAACCGCCATACCACCCATCTCTACCACTCCTGGGTATCTTTCCTAAAGTGTGAAAGTGAACCTGCTTCAGTCATACAAACCACTGTGAAGGACGGAGGAGCTATGTGTCCAGTCTGTCACCGCTGGGCTTTAAGCAGTTTTCCACAAACTTTGTGTCTTACATACCATCTGGCTTTGTCTTCTTTGGTCTCTCAGAAACCTATCCCAGCACCCTAGCACAAATGGGCTTTTTAAAAATGTCCTCTGCTTTACAGGCCCATGTGAAACTACATGAGGTTCACAAAGAAAGGAGGTTCTGAACTGAGACAGACAGGAACTGCTTTTGCTACTGGAAATGCCCGCTCTCGTGCTCACTTAAACTTCAGTTCTCAACAGGTAAATCCCTGTTTCTTTTCTCTAAGAGTTTATCTAGGAACCCATGGCTCCCCACTACCTCCACTGGGCTCTCTTTCCACCCCTTGAAAATCCCATCTTTACCTTTGTGTCCCCTTCACGAGATTACTGAACTTGAGGAGAGAAAGCTTATTTACCTCTAAGTCTTCATACCCTTGTGAAATGCCAGGCACCTGGCAGGCACTCAATAAATATTAATGAATAAAACTATGAAAAATGCATGCTGCAGCCACTCTTGTGTGCACAGAGAGAGAGAGAGTACAACATGCCAGGGATTCAGCCATCTATATCTCACCTTGCACATCTTTGGTCACCAATAATTACTTGTTGGGTTAGAGTTATTTAATTACATAACCTGGTTCTGACTAATGGTTAAATAGCCATCTGTTCAAAAATAAAAAAATGTAAACCATAATATAAAACTAAATGCGACTATCAAATGTATGCTCTTGGTATAAACAAGAGAATGAGGAAGTCATTATTTCTAGCTGCCTTATGATACACTGTCTTAAACTGGATTGGAGCCTGCCGTGAGGCAAGGCTGGTGTTGGGGCCTCCGAGGAATGGGATTGGAGCCTGCTGTGTGGCGAGGCCGGTACTGGGGCCTGCGAGTCCGGTAGAGGAGACTGCCATTAGGCAAGGCCAGTGCTGGGGCCTCCGAGGCTGGGGTCAGAGCCTGCCAGGCGGTGAGGCTGGTGCTGGGGCCAGTGAGGCCAGGATTGGAGCCTGGTGTGAGGCGAGGCCAGTGCTGGGGCCTTCGAGAGTGGGATTGAAGCCGGCAATGTGGCATCTACAGGGAAATATCACAGAAAATAAAAAATCAGATGCTTCCCCCAGTAGGCAAAAACTAGGAAGAAATGGGTAATAGGAGGAAATCTAGTTGAAGAAAGGGCGCTATGGAGGAGCAATTAAGGGGACCTATCAGAGGGGACAGGAGGGGGGAATATGGAATCTCTTTAAAGCACATGATCTACTTAAACAAATATATCAAAGTCAATAACTAAATCAAGCATTGGATCAAGGGAGGTGGGGGAGTGGAATGGGGATTGGATAAAGGCTAATTGGGTGATGTGTGCTTGTATATCCTCACAAGTCTTGTATTCCATTGAGATGTTTGACTACAATGCCCAATAAAAATATATTAGAAAATAAAAAATTTTTTAAAAAGCCTAAGAAGGTTGGGCAATTGAGAGGCGGAGACAGGAGGATCATGGGTTTGAGGCCAGCCTCAGCAACTTAGCTAGCCCCTCAGCAACTTAGACGCTGTTTCAAAATAAAAATAATTAAATAATGTAGGGCTGGGCATGTAGCTCAGAGATAGAATGGCCCTGTGTTCAAACCCAAGTACCAAAGAAAAGAGAAAAAAGAAAAAGGAAAAAAAGGAATAAATATGGGCAGTGTTGTTTTCAGTAGAGGACAGAAATTTAGTTAAATGGCCCCTCATCTTTTAAATCCACAGGATTGAAATAGGCTATTAATAGCAATTAATTTCTACAAAGACAGTTCAGCCACTTGAGAAGAGTCATTCAAATTATTTTTTAAAAGGCACATAGATTTTTATTGCTGCTATTGTCTTGACAGAGGAAACTCTTCAGATGATTTTTAAAAAGAATAACATGTGGTCCAACGAAAGATGAGGGGAAAAAAATCAGGGCCCACTCAATATTCACAGAGAAGAAAGAAACAGTTATTTTAGCACAAACACAAAGCCAGAGAGAGAGAGAGAGAGAGAGAGAGAGAGAGAGAGAGAGAGAGAGAGAGAGAGAGAGAGAGAGAGATTCCTGTGGTTGTAGAATCAAGCTTTTATCCTTTTAGGAGCATTGTTAAAAAGAATAAAGCAGGTTTTAATTCTGAATATGGAAAATTGTTCTCCAAGATTTGCTGTCCCTCAAAATTGCTCCAAGATGCTGTGACTACACAGTAATGGGCCACTTTAATGAGTAGATTGCAGGGTGGGTGGATTACGAGCTGTGATGGTTAACATGCAAAGGCCCATTCACTGGTGAATATATATATCAGAGACCTTTTGTTAAGACAGTTTCTTTCTGTCCCACACAACACACAGTTGACCTGCACTGAACAGATGTAGGCATTGTGCATTTTAGAGCATCCTGCTACTGATTATGAGAATGTGCATTGGAACGAGAAGCCACGAGGCTCACACAGGTGATGTGATGCAGAGGTCTGGACAGCAAGTGGAGAATCAGACATCCCTGTTCCTCTGATGATAAGTTTCAATTACAGACTTATCTCGTTATTCTAGACCATGGGGACCACTATGTCATCTCAGAGCAGGGCTGACCCATGATTCTACGGACAAAATCTGATAATGTAATAAACAAATGGCCAATGATTCTGTGGTTCTGATATTTGGAGACTTTGAAATGATTTGGCTTTTTTTGTTTAATAGGAGTAGGTTCTGATGATGTTTACTTGTTGCATTTAAATGCTTAAATTTCCAATTTAGCACTGCTTTAAATTTCTGAATAAAGATATATTCTATAAAACAGTAAATTTAATGTTCAATGTCTTTCCTAGTTCTCATTCTCTGTGCTAATCTGCACACTTTGTGGGGTGAATCTTATGCATAGCGGCAGCCCCGTTCTTTTCTTAGGTGCACCGAAGAGTGTACAATCAGGGAAAATTCATCAATGGCTTGCAGGATTGTGCATGGTATTCTGCCTTTTGCTTTCTAGTGAAAATTGATATCTTGGGAAGAGTCATATAAGGTCTGAATATATAAAAAATCTATGTAGCAGTCATTGCAAAGCCCATTAATTTTTCTCACTCACCTTCTTGTGATTTGGAGTCTTTGTATGGGAATTAGTGTCAGATACTAGGTGATTGCTAAGATCATAGCCTGTGCATTATTCTCAATAGACAATATTTAGAGACAGTGTAACTTCCCATAGACAGATGAGTGGCTGAAGAAATGTGGATGTATTGTATATATGTATACAGGGTGGAATATCATTTAGCCTTATAGAAAAGGGAAACCATGTGCTTTCTGCAATGTGCTTTCTGGAGGGCATTATGCTTACACAAATAAGTCAGACACAGAAGGATAAATGCTGCTTGATTCCACTGATATGTAATATGTTAAACAGAAACAGAGAATTAAATGGTTCTTGCCAGGAGTTGTGGGGAGAAAGAAATGTAAAGTTGCTATTTAGCTGGTATAAAATGTCCGTTATACACAATGAATAAGTTCTAAGAGATCTTTTGTATGACACTGTACCTATTATTAACAGTACTATGTGAGGCACATAGAAATTCATTAAAAAGGCAGATCTCATGTTAAGTATTCTTACCACAATAATAATTTAAAAAATAATCATTGTCTGAAATCTCATTAAGTCTTGGGGACTGTGCATGCTAGAATAAAAATTCAACTGGGGAAAATAGTGCCTAATACCTGGAACTAAGAAATATTCCTTAGTCCTAAATAATGGCAAACATTCTTTGATATTAGTACCAATAATAGTAAAAAAAAAATCCATCATATGTGTGTAAAAGTTTTGTTTTGGTTTTTTTTTTTTTTTTTTTTTTTGGTGGTACTGGGGTTCCTGGAAACCATTCTACCTCCGGGCTACACTCCCAGACACCTATTTGTTATATTTTTATTTGGAAACAGGGTCTCGTAAGCCAGCGAGGCTGACTTCGAACCTGCATGATCCTCCTGTTTCCACCTCCCATGCACAGGGATTACAAGCCCATGCCGGCAAAAGTTTGGTTTTCAATGTATTTGTTTCACTTACCCCTTCCAATGGCTTTTATTGGTAGGCCAGATGAGAATTACCGCTTGAATTTTACTGGCAACCACTGGAGCATCACATCACTGTTAGTGGTTATGCCAGGCCCCAGGGTCATAACTGGCTCTTTAAATTCATTTCTTAGTAAGTGGCTAGTGCGCCTTGAACATTCTGACTTCAAGGAGGTTCCGGTTTTTGCCTTGGTGCCTGGTGGTCCTTAACAGCACCAAGAGGAATGTTTACAGGCAAAGATGGTCTTTTGATGTGTAAACTTGGCAAAGTTACAGTCCCCAGCTATTCAATCAAGCACTAATGCAGATTGTTGCTCTGAAGGTATATTATAGGTGAGTAGAGTCCATAATTAGGGAGATTATCCTAGATAATCTGTGTGGCTCAGATTCAATTTTCTGGTGAAGAAGAAATGCTGCCAGTGGACAGCAGCTCAGATTCCTCCCCAGCGTCCCAGCCTGTCCTCCTGACAGCCTGGTCCTGTGTCCTGCACCTGAACTACTGAGACTCCACTCTTACCAAGGCCACATCTTCCCACGGAGTCATTCAGTGTGGACCTCCTGCCTGCCATACTTCTCTGCTTTAATGCTGCCTGATACACAGGGATGCTCACTGCAGCAAACAAACCCATCACAGGGCACATCCCTGACCCAGAGATGCCCAGGATGCACTGGAACTAGACAAACTATGTGCCAAAATGGTGTGGTTCATAGGCCAGGCAGGCTTCAAATCCTGGGTGAGCATCTTCAGGCACTCCTGGTTCTAAACTTGAGGGAGTTCTTCAGTAGGTGTTTGTGTGGAGAGAGAGCATGTAGTATTTGTCTGCCTTTGAGTTCCTGGGACTCCTTCTGAGATTCCCAGCTGTCCAAGAATTCTCCAAACCTCAGAAGTTTGATTTCAGCAAACCTCAAGGATAAGGTTTGCCTTACCATCTCAGGAAACTAGTGAGGTCTCCTGAGATGGTGCCATCAAAGTGGCCGGAGGATGCTAATGTTGTGCCTGCTCCATGGCTGCTGGCATCTTAGATTCAACTGTTAGAAGACTGTACTGAACCTATTCATGTCCTTCCCCAAATCCCCAGTGTGGCTGTATTTGGAGGTAGGGATCTTAGGGAGCAACAAAAGTCAAATCATGAGAGTCAAATCAAGTCATGAGAGTGGAATTCTAATCCCATAGAACTAGACTAGAAGAAGATGATTTACTCTGTCTCTGTGTTCCTCTGTGTCTGTCTCTCTGTCTCTCCATGTACACACACACACACACACACACACACACACACACACACACACACCACCATATGGCCATATGGGGATAGGTCAAGATGGTGGCTACCTGACAGCCAAGTAGAGCTCACTCACCAGAGCCAGACCCAGGGGGTACCTTGTCTCAGACTGCCAACCTTAATAATAATAATTTTCTGTTATCAAAGCCACCTCATCTATGGTGTTTTGTTGTGATGTTATGACCTTCTGAGTAAATCAAGACAGGGTCTAACTTGGGTAAATATTGGAGTCACTGCCATCTACATTAGGGCAGAAGACCCTTAAGGACTACTTTTATTGTTGTCTTTTTGAATGAAGAAGAAAAATAAAACTTTTTCACTAAGTAAAGGCAGAACACATCTAAAATGATGGTTGCCAGTAAATAGGCTATAAACATTTACTGAGCAGTTACCATGCTGTTTAGTGAAAGAATTGATGAATTGGGCTGTATACTCAAACGAATTAAAACTCATTATGTAAGAACAAAATCTTTGAGGATTTTGCAGGTGCATGATAGATGCTGCTGTAATTTTTGCTGAGAGAAGTTTCTGAAGTTATTGCTGGTAGATAACAGTTGTTTTGACTTTTTTTTTTTAGATCTCTTTGCTTTGCATTCAGTGTTAGTGGGGTTTGAATCCTAGGTCATTCTACCTCTGAGCTACACACCTTGCCCTTTTTATTTCGAAACAAGTCCTTGCTAAGTTGCTGAATGTCTCACTAAGTTGTAGAGGGTCTTGCTAAGTTGCTGAAGCTGGCCTGAAACTTGTTACCCTCCTGTCTCAACCTCCCAAGTATTGGGATTTCAGGTATATGCCACTGTGCCAGCTAGGAACAGTGTTTTTTTCCCTTTAAACCAAAGGATTATCCCTACTTCCTGGCTTAGCCTAAGTACAGAATATTTTTAAAAGGTTACTGCATCTGTCTGACATTCTTTGCAGAGTATTAACTACTGTAAATATTCATACATATTAGTTGGTTATGTTTATTCCCATGGAAATATATACACCGAACTAACCAGTCTCCATCCTCTCTGAGCATAAAACATGATCCCTTCTCTGCCTATGGCTGTGAAGTTAATTCATTAATTTGTCTATCAGCACTGTGGTCTGTTTGTAATGATGAGTGTGGTTACAACTTTCATTTTGCATATTCTGTATTATTTGGATCAGGAACACATTGCATGAGAGATAGAAAAGGGGTAAATGCTGTTGGCAGAGGGTGTACAGGAACATCTGCTATCCCTCCAGTGTCCAGCAGATCAGGAGAGTTGGAAAGGAGCCTGGCAACACCACGGCCTTTTGTGCCTGGAATTTGATTCTTCAACAATATGAATTAGGAACAATAAGGTGGGAAGGGCCTCCTAGTGGATTCATGAGACTGCTCTAAATTTTAAAATTATTATTAAATGGAGAATGAATCAAGATATTTGGTCTCTTCTACTCCTTCTTTCTCTTTTGTGGTACTGGGATTGAAGCCAGGTGCATTCTATCTCCAAGCTACACCCCCAGTCTTTTCTATTTTTTTTTTTTGATACAGAGTCTGCTAGGTTGCTCAGAATCTTGCTTCTTGCTGAGGTTTTCCTCAAACCTGCGATCCTCCTGTCTCAGCTTTTCAAGTGCTGTGGTTATGGGAGCGTGCCGCCACACCTGGCCCTTCTAGTCTCTGTGACCTTTGCTTTCCTTTTCCCATACTGTCTACTCGCCTCTTCACATTCTTGCTCTGCTCATATTGAAAAGACAGAGTGCCGCAGCTCATTTACCCCTCTCATGCTCAAGGCTGTCGGATCTGACAACCATGACTTCAGAAAAAAACTTAAAAGAAAAATCACGTCCCTGTCCCTCCAACCTTACTTTCTCTTTCTTGGCTATTTAATTCCAGCTCTTGCCCTCCCCCTGGAGGGAGTTTTCTCTGTAGACCCCAGACCACTGTGCCTTTCCTGTACCAAGTAGGGAGTCAGAGCCTTACCAGTGCACATCTCTTGTTGTACTCCCAATTTCTGATCCAGAACATCTGGTCTAACCTACTTAGGACTCATCACTTCTCTTTGTACCTGGCTCTTGTGCCTGACTACTGGACTATTTTTCTTTAACAATTTCTATTTTTTAATGATTTATGAAGCTCAGTAAGTTCCAGGCCATGGGCTTACCCTGCCTCTCTTCCTGGGTGTCCCTCAGAGCCCTTCCCAGCAGCTGCCCTCCTGGTCTTCTTCTCTTGTGGCTCTTCCCTCCTGGACCTCACTCTCTTGGTGGAAAGTCATGTGTTTGATCAAAGTAGTAATATGTGTTTTATTGCTTTAAGCCTTCATGGTATCTTCATATATAATGATTTAACTTAATTCTCAAAACAGTATTGGGAAATAGATGCTATGTTCCCAGTTAGCACTTAGAAAATCAAGCCCTGAAGGAATGTACTTGATTTTTTAGGATTAATGGGTTCATGTGAAGTCCAAGACTCAGATCGCCTGGTCCATGAATGTTGGATATGTGTTTGGTCCCCTGCATCACACACTAAGGGTCCTCTCTATTCTGCTTCAAGGCTTCAACAACTAAGGCCTATAAACAAAGCTTTTCTTAGGACCACATTCCCATCATTTAACGCCAAGAGAAAGCCTACTTTGGACATTAAAAAAAAAATACACAATCTTCTCTAGAATGCTTTAGTTTTCATCTAAAGGAAATATCTCTAGAAGGTTTTCTTTTCCTTTCTTATTTTTTCTTTGGCATAAATAATAATTATATATTTGACTTCCCTCAAGTCACATCCCACTGTTAATAAGTACAGAAATGTCATCAGTAGGTTTGCAGAGTGACTGTCCTGTCTGCTTAGGACCTTTCCTCAAATGATTCCTAACATCCCAACTAGGATTCCAGTTGGACATGGAGACCTCACAATAGTAGCTTTCAATTAAATACACTCATATTTCCCCTTATTATTATCATCCTACACTGTCATCTAAATCAATGGCAGGTATGGACAACCATGATCTTTGAAACTTTTCAAGCCAGTTAAAGTCTCTCTGGATTCAGTTTCCTCATCTATAAAATAAGATAGCCCTTTACCCGGTACCAGTTGTGACTTCATACTCCTTCATCCTATCAGCCAATGGAACCTACTTCTTCTCTGCAAATGTGGCATCTTGCTATTATTCTTTCATGTTCTGCTGCAGGATGAAGAAGGTAGAATGCCTTCTCCTGTGAGTGGGTATCTTTTATGCTAACTACATAAACTGGGTCCTGCTGGCCGTCACCAACACACAGGTTCTAGTAATGAGATCTCCATTAAAGTACATCTGGACTTTGTTCTCTGACCCCTAGGATTAAATCAATTAAATCAAGTTACTCAGTGTTATAGTTAAATATATAAATTGTCTCTTAAACAGCTCATTTATTAATATTCAAAGCTTGGTGTGGTGGTCCATGCTCATAATCCTAGCATTTGGGAGGCTGAGACGGGAAGATTGTGGTTCGTGGACAGCCTCCGCTTACTACTTAGTGAGGCCCTTTGCAACTCAGTGAGACCCCGTTTCAGAAAATAAAGAATAAAAAATAGGTCTGGGGGTGTAGCTTGGAAGTAGAATGCCCCTGGGTTCTATCCTCAGCAATGCAAAATAAATTAATATTCAGGGTTGGTATAATTGAGTTATGAGGGCTGTAATCCCAGAAGTGGGTAAATTCGTTGTAATGGAGTTAGCAGGGTGGTACCCAGTAGACCAGTAGGATGTGCCTGGAGGAGGTGGTCCCTGGGGATGCAGCCTTGGAGATGATATATAAGGTGCCCTGTTGGGGTCTGCTCAAACTGCCTGACAGAACTTCCTATAAATTAGTTACATGTAGCGCCAAGCGCGTTGACGTCTGCTCAACCGCCGGATGACAGGTAGCGCCATGCGTGTTGGCTACCTGTCAAAACTTCCGATGAATGGGCTACATGTAGCGAGTGTGCTGTCAATGAATGGGCTACATGTAGCGGGAAATGTGCTATCAGTGAATGGGCTGCATGTAGCAAAGGCCGGAACTTCCGATGAGACCTGCAACAAATAGCGCTGAACGGATGCAAGGGGGCATCTCCTTGCCTCTGCTACCTTTAGTTTGACAGATTAGAATAGTTTCCTGACCGGAAAATCCCCCCTTGCCTTTTGCTTTAAATTGGGGTGCCTAAAAGAAAATAAACAAGATCTTGCTTGACAAATCTCCCAGCTCCGTGTGGTGATCAGGCCGTCGGTGCTTATCTTCCCGTCAACCCCGCCACTGTCGGGCTGGCCCCGACAGTGCCCCGCCCCCTGGCTCTTGCCCTTGCTTCTGGCTTCTGTGATGTGAGCACAGTCCACGTACTCTTCTTCCTGCTTACTGCAGCCATGCTCTGAGATATATAGTCCCTCCCTCACACGGAGTGAACCCAAATGCATAAGAAAATAATTTTTCCTCTAAGTTACATGTTTAATCTTTAGATTATAGCAGCAAGAATTTGGATGGATACACTCTAGTCTGTGGGAAAGTATATAGTCTGGATTAATAAGTTCAGAATTACCTTTACAAAGAGGGTCTCTGTAATAACTCTCCATAAAATTGTACTCACTGTCAGTCATTTTTCGTTCACTCTCCTTAATTTTTATTCATAGCCTTTTTGCTCTTTGACATTCTACTAGGACATACGTTTTTTGACATTTGTTGTGTTTTCCCTTTGTGAAAGTGCCCCATGAAGACAGAAACTGTGTATCTCACAAGAGACATTCAACAAACAGTGATACTATCTTGATACATAGGATAGTCAAGGTAACTTAAGTGGCAGTGGGGTAATTTTAGGAAAGTCAGGAAATCTGAGCTTCCTTCTGACTTTTCTGTGCAGTAATTGCATTCTTTCTCACAAAAACTCAGGAGAATGGGACTGAATTGTCTGAGATTAAAGCACACATCGGAACCATCCTTGGTCTCTGCACATCTTTGATAAAGTAGGTTGGAGGGGGGTGGCGACTTGCATTTCTCACACGTTCCCTAGTGATGCTGATGCCATTAACTTGGGGAGCATGTCTTAAGACCTACCCATCTAGATGACTTCTAAATTCCTATGAGTGTTAATCACTTTCAGTTGAGAATAACACATAATGGTCACTACCAACAAACCACCTGTAAAACTAGGAAAGTTGGCACTTTTGATAAGGAGCAATGAGACAGGATGTGCTCATGATATATCTGCTGGCAACTTCGATCAGGTCTGCATGAAGCTTCAGGTGAATTCATATTGATCCTATTTTCTATTTGAATACATGATAGACTTGATTGGCTAGTGTTTACATTTTAGAAATCTGTAGAGGCATAACAGCAATTGGATTCCTGAATAAGCTTGTCATTTAACATAATGACTTTATATAATACCCAGCCCAGTGGTATGGGTCTTTGATTACCCAGACTGCCTTGTAAAATATTGATCCTTAAGGCTGGTAATAATGGGACTATCATGATTGATAAATGAGATTTACACTATAATCCTAGATCTCATAAAATTAAATTAAAATGCATTTATTTGACCCAGGTAGCTCGTTTCTAGTCAGGACAGCAGCTGCAAAATTTATGTTTCTAGTCTGCTATTCACTGGGTTTGGGTGTTCTGAAGGAAAAAAAAAACCTATTTTCTTGCTTACTAAATATGGAGTAAGCTCACTAATTACAGTGAGATTAATGTGGCATTTGGTGTAGACACTTTGAAGTACATTAGCATTGAGTATCTGACCTTTTGATTATTAAAAGTTAGAGTGGACCAAAATTTAACATATAGCATAAATTCAAAAATGGAAATAACATTCTATTGTAAATGTTTTATAATTTATTTGGCTATTAAATAATAGGAATTTCTAAGCAGAAATTCTAGCTATCTAAAGTAACATAAATCAAATTAATTTTTACTATAGATAAGCAAATAAGGTGACCTAACAGAGGGGGATAGAAGGGGGAAGAGGGAAATTCCCTAATGTACATTTTGTACATTCACAAACATACCAATCACTAAGTCAAACATGAGAAGGAGGGAGGGGGAGGGAATGGGGTGGGAATTGGGGAAGGGCTAAAGAGTGATGTGTGCATGTATGCCTCCACCATCTTGTACCCCATTAAGATGTATGACTACAATACATCAATTACAAAAAGAAAATATATAAAAACTGTTTTGATGGCATTAATAACATAACTTATTCTACTGATGGTAAATGGAACAAGTAATTCTCTTTGGCTAGAGCTCTACTATGTTTGAAAATTAAAAAGAGCTCAGCTAAGCACAGAACACAGATGTTTCAATGGGTACAAGGAAAAAAATTCAGTTTAAAACCTTGAAATAGTCTCAAGAAATCATGAATCAAAAGTAAGCCATAAAGACAAAACCCAGTTTTTTGTCTTTTAGGTATTGACTTAAATATATGCACAGACATATGCACATATTTTAGTTCCAAAATTTAAGTAATTAATAATTAAGATACATTCCTCCTTAATAATAAGATATAAAACCTGTTTGAAGGGACATATAACTCAGCCAGGTGCAGTGACATATGTCTATAATCCCAGAATTTGGGAGGCGTAGACAGGAAGATCTTAGGTTCAAGGCCAGTGGGAAATAACTTGGTGAGACCTTGTTGCAAAACAACAACCAGAAATCAAAAGGGCTGGGTGTGTATTTTAGAGGCATACTGTTCTTGGATTCAATCCCACATAACATAGAATAAAATAACTACAAAAATTAGAAGATAGTTCAAATTTTCAAAAATTTTTTATGCTTTAATTCCTATACTTATACCCTAAGAATTTTTAGTGAAGCCCCCAAGCCTGCAGTCAAAGTTTCAAGAACAAGTGTGCTGCTTGTTAATTGGCTATTCTCAAACATCCTCATAGATTTGCTTGATATGACATCAGGATTTCTTTGAGAGGAGATTCAGAAGCACTATGGAGTGTGGGATTATTTTCTTTTGTTTTTGAGAAGTCTCTTAGCAGTGTTCTGGTTATATGAAATATTGAACGAAGACCACTGAACCATAGAGGCAGGTTCAATCAAAATTATGGTGCCACCTATTTTTGCATGCACCTGTGTACATTTCAGAAAGGACCACATCTGTTTTCTACTGCATGGATTATTTAATCACTATTCCCATCTCTTGGATCATTACTTCCCATTACTCACTTGTTTCATGACACCTCGTAGCTGTCAAGAGCACCTTCATAGCCCGTCTTTCCTTCTCCCCCTCCATAAAAGGACATCACAGGGGAAATAAAGCCACCTGGATAAGTGCTGATGAACTTTCACCCCGACTGCAGTGAAAAGACTTTCTTTGGTGATGAACTCAATGTCTCTGGAGTATGTATGCTTCTTTTATAAGCTGCAGAGCAGGAACTGCGTCTCTTTATGGGCTGTGCAATTCCTGACGTACTGATGGCACTTAACCATAATTGTTAGTGAGTGGGTTTCCAACCTCCCCTTCCTGAGTCTCCATTTCAGCAGTGAAATTACATTAAAGGGCTTGCTCTGAGTGCTGCCCTTGCTCCCACAGTACAGGACCTCACCTTACTATCTGAGAGGAAATTTACCCCAACTCTTTCCCAGTTGCTAGCTCTATTTGTTATATTTATCCAACCCTGTAGATACTCCTTTTCATAGATAACTCTCCCAAAGTCAAGTCAGAAAAATCACCTCAGGCACAGCAAACACTAGGGCCCACTGGCAATTGGTGTCAATATCTGAGCCAGCCAGCAAGCAAGCATGGACATTAATGAGAACAATCTTGATTTAAGATTACCCGAGAAAGAGTAAGTGGTTTGGTTCTGAATCTCATCCTCTATAGTATCATTTTGGACATAGTTAAAAATAGAAATAACAACAATAACAAGACACTTATCCCAAAGCATTCATGTGAGCATACATAAACACAGATAAATAACAATTCTGCGAGTACCTGCCACTAATTCTCTAGTGTACCAACAGAAATATGGACAGCCCATATAATATGTAATAATTCTTATAGTCTCTCTTTAAAACATAAAGAAACCTGGGCATGGTGGTGCACACTTACAATATTAGTGTTTGAGAAGCTGAGACAGGAGGATCTCAGGTTCTCAGCCAGCCTCAATAACTTGTTGCATTTCTGTATCAAAATAAAGAATAAGCCAAGCGTGATGACACACGCTTGTAATACCAGCATTTTGGAGGCAGAGACCAGAGGATCATGGTTTGTGGACAGCCTCAGCTACTTAGCAAGGCCCTTCACAACTCAGTGCTAGTCTGTTTCAAAAATAAAAAGACTAAAAAATAGGGCTGGAGGTGTAGCTCGGAGGTATAATGTCCCTGGGTTTCATCACCAGTATCACAATAAACAAATCAATCAATCAATAAATAAAAATAAAAACATAAAGAATAAAATACTTTTATTGAGAAATATAGCTCAGAGGCTCAGAGGTTCAATGCCCCTAGGTTCAACCCCCAGTAAACACACACACACATGCGCACGTGCACACACATACACACAAGTAAATAAAAAGAGCTGTGTTCATGTATGTTTTAGCCACATTGAAACTCACTGTGATATATAATTGTGATACACTGATGAAATAATCTTAAAGAGTCTCTGTTTTCAACTAAAATCAGAATTAAAATGAATAATGAATAATTATATATTATAAATATTTATTATTGTTACTGTAGGTTATGAAAGCTCTATCATCTGTAAGTCAATTGAATTTCACCATTTTTTATTTAAATAAAATTTTTTTCTGAACCTACATGAGGAAAAGTTATCTAATTTATCTGAGTAATTAATTGACCTGCTTAGAAATCATAAGCACATTTTTTTTGGAGACAATGCATTGGGAAATTAAAAGTCTTATTCAATCATTGTCTCCATGTAAACAATTTCTTAACCAGATTCATCAAGTCCCATGAATCAAACCTTCATTCACCAAGCTAAAATAACAAGCACAATCTCCTCCAGGTTATTTCTTTCTTTGAATTGCTCTCTTGTAGACCATCCATCACTCCAAAAAAACAACTCTAACAATTTGGTTTAGATAAAAAAAAAACCCTTTTTCTGAAATTGCTACATGGAATTATCTTTGTTTTCATTTGGCTGGATGATTTTCATTTTATGTCTTACCCAAACTCATACAAATTAGAGAAATAAGAATTTTGGATAACGTGAACCAAGATGCCTTTCTGGATCCTCCTCATCCTTTTCTGTGTTACCTCTCTTCTCTGGTGTGTGTCAGAGCTATCACTCACATTGATTTCAGTTACTTGTTAAATCCTTCTCTTTGGATTTCATCATTATATACTAAGAAAAAGTGGATTATGTAATGCCATTAGTCCTCTAATTTTTCTGATGGGTGCATCTTTACAGAGTTCTCTTGAATTTGGTATATTACCCTCCAATTGCAGCTCATTTTACATTTTATACATGGGGAATATAGTCAATGCTTTATAAAATATATTTTATTTTTCCTTTTATTTACTATTAATTTTTTGGAAACTGGTATCAAATATATGAAGTATTTCTATCTAAAATAAGATAGTAACAAAAAGCATTTCATAAAATCATTATCATAAGCACCAAACCTGCATGAAAATATCTAGAAATTTTCATTGAACAACAAACTCACTTTAGCATTCAATAATTATTAATGATATAGGAAAACACTGGGAAATGTTAGATGACAGGGAAGTCTTAATAATCAGATAAATAAATACAAAGGGAATATATTACATAATAAAACTTACTGAACTATTTCTTTTTTTTTTTTCTTCTGGTACTGAGTGTTGAACTCAGGAGTATTCTATCTCTGAGCTATATTGTCAGATGTCTTTATTTTTATTCTAAAGCAGGGTCTTGCTGGGTTGCTTAGGGTGTTGCCAAGCAAATACTATCTCAGCCTCCAAACAATGGGATTATAGGCATGCATATTCCACCTTGCCCAATTCCTAAACAGACTCTTAATGGTAAACTTTTAATCTCTGTTTCCTAGGCTCCCAAAGGGAACCATTAGTAGGTTATAAGTTGCTACTCATACCAGTCATTTTTATAGAGATCATACTTGCTGTTGTCCTGAAGATGGGCTTCAGAAGAGGAAACTGGAGTGAGGAGATAAGTTATATGGCCATTTTAATAGTTTATGTAATCTATACATCCTTGGAAGTGCTGAAATTATCATCTAAAAGTAGAACTATTAACTAGGTGTTGTGGTACACACTTGTCAGGTTTTTTTGTTATATTTACTTGTATCAAAATTCTTTCCTCATTATTAAACAAGATCTTGTAGCAAAATGAATTGGTGAAATTTTAACGGCCAATTTCCTTTGGTGCTGTAAGAGCTTCCTTTATAAGTCATTTAAGAAAATGTGTTTGTGAGGAGAGAATGTCTCAAGACATCTGCAATATTTTGGATTTAGAAAGTCACCCCAGCCCTTATGAAAATCAGGCAGGAAACTATATTGAAGGCAGGGCTTGTTTGCTATGGAGGGCTCCCTGAGTGTGGTTTTGTGGACTATATCGGGTTCTTTCTCTCTTGTTCTCTCTCTTACTTCTAACTTGATGTTTGAGCAGCCTCTTTCTGTTCCTGCTGCTATGCTCTGAGCTCTGCAGACCCAGCCTAACATGCACTGAATGCTAACATCTCCACAAACTGTGAACAAATAAGTCTTCCCTCATCTAAGGTATGTGGCAAATTGTTTTGGATTATGGCAGTGAGAATGTTGATTGAGACAATTTACTTGTTACAACGCGGATAGGACTAAGTTCTATTTTCTGATAATGGTCCCTAAAATGCTGTTTTTCTCAAGATCACACATACTACTGGGGTCCATTTCTCCAGTTTTCATCTCAGGCACTGTGCAGTCCCACCCAGGTGAGACCCTTCATCCAAAATTAGTACGGAAAACATTTGTTTGCAAGAAACTAATGGCAAAATTGAAGTGGCCTTTCTTGACCTATGGTTAAATATTTATCTTTGGTAGTTTCTGGACAAAAACAATCCCCACTTGTACAACTGCCACATGGCCATTTAACACCAGCTGAGTAATTCCCCAGCATAAAAGTGGCCCCTCATGTGTGGATTAGCCCATCACGCTTGGCAACTTCAGTGATGGGAAAGTCAGAGATGAGGTGATGACTCTGGAAGCTTCAATGGCTCATCAGATGGCTGTATTAGTTTTAATTTGCTGCTCTAACATATTACAATAAACACAGTGACCTAAGACAAATATATTATCTTGTTCTAGGGGCAGAATCTGGGATGTGTTTCAATCATTGTGTAGACAGCCAGGTGTGTTTTGAATTATAGCAATGAGACTATGCTCTTTTTGGAGCTGCAAAAGGAGCATCTGTTCCTTGCCCTGTCTTGCTCTTAGAGACTCTCCTGAGATTTTGGCTCATGGATCTATATCCTTTGTATGGCTCCTTCTTCCCCTATTTCTATATCTACATTACCCTCTTCCTTTTGTATAGCAAAATTCCTATCTATCATCTTAGAACACCACTGTGTGCATATCTAGGACTCACTTGACTGATCTAGGGTAGCTTTATAATCTGTTCATCCTTGACTTAATTTTGTTTGTGAAATTCCCTTTGCCAGTAAGTAACAAGCACCTGTTCCAGAGATTAGGATGTATATCTCTTTGGGACACTATTAATTTTTCAATAGGAATTAATGAAAACTAATGGTAATCCATTGATTCCATATTGTGATCTAGACATTGTTTTAAAGTCTTAAAGATGGGGGAATGCCAGGCATGGTGGATCGTGCTTGTAATCCCTATCCTTGGGAGGCTGAGACAGGAGAATTGCACAGGTTCAAAGCCAGTCTCAGCTAATTAGTGAAGTTCTCAGCAACTTAGTGAGACCCTGTTTCCAAATAAAAATATAAAATAGGTCTGGGAGTATAGCCCCTAGGTAGAAAGCCTCTGGGTTCCATCCCCAGTACCACACACACACACACACACACACACACACACACACACACACAAATAAATAAATAAAGTCTTAAAAATGGTGGGAAAGTAAATATCTAGAGGAGCTAATATTAACTCACTAAATACTTGTAACCATATGCAATATATACTATAATTATGCTCATTTGGCAGGTACAAGAAAATTCTTTGTACCAAAGCACAAAGAAGGCAAATAACTCTCAGAGTACATCCTCCTTGTACACGATGGCCTGGTTGCTTGGTTATAAGTAAAAGATGCAAGTCTTATTCTTCATGCCACAAACCACTTTGGACCTCTCAGGACCCCAGTTTCATGGACTGATGAAAGAGTAGGACTAGATGCTCTTTATACTTCACGTTCTGATGTGCAGGATTCGTTCCCCCTCAAGGATATAACTGTATTTTGCCTGATGAGAAAAACTCCAGATGTATTTGTTGTCTCAAAAAATAAAATCGCTAAAGACAAACATTTCCAAAGTCATAACTCATGTTTTTAGGAAGAATATAATGTAGAAAAATCACATATTTTTGAAGAACAAGCCTCATCCAGGTGATTGTAATGGTTGATCTGGGTGTCAACTGGACAGGTTGACAAAGCACTATTTATTCTTCTGTCTTCAATAGTCACTGAGCAAGTCCATTTTCTGCTGAAGGAAAAACCTGAGTGCTTTGGTATTTGGTTAGAACTATTGGGCTCCCTCTGTCAATTTCCAGGGGAGACTGGTGTTTGTTTGAACCTGTGATGTGTTAGGGAAGATCCTACCTTGGTGTGGACAGGCATTACCCCATCAGCTTGGAGCAAGAGCGGAACAAAGAAAGGGACAGCACAGGTCAGCTATTAATTTCTCTCTTCCAGAGCTAGGGTTTCTCTTTCCTAGAGCTAGCACATCTCTCTCTTTCTTCTTTCTAAAGTCAATTATAGCTTTATAGTCCTTGGCTTCTGCACCAATGGACTTTTGGGCTCTTGTGCTCTGAGCCTTAGGTGGGGAGTTACACCTGGCTTTCTGAACTCTGGGGCCTTTGTATCTTGACTGTGCAGTGGTACTGACTTCACTATTTCTAAAGCTTTTATAGTGACTATTATGGTACTTCTTAGTCTCCTTTAGCAAGTAGACCAATTCTCCTTATAAAACTTTCTCCTCTCCTCTCCTCTCCTCTCCTCTCCTCTCCTCTCCTCTCCTCTCCTCTCCTCTCCTCTCCTCTCTTCTCTCTCTCTTTCTCTCATACACACACATACACACTCACTCACATACTTCTCTCTCTCAGAACCATGACTAAAACAAAACAATTTTAAAAACATTTCTAAACTGGGCAGAAGATGCCAAGGGCCCAGAGGTTGGTTTAGAAAGGTCAGGTGCAATGATGGGCATGTGATATGAACTGCTGGAAAATGAAATGTCTCATGCTTTTCAGAGGTGACTTTTACCAACTTAACAGAAAAAAAACATCAACGTATCATTCTGAAACTATTATAGAACCTTATAGAGCCCCAAATAGAAAAAGGTCTGAAGCAAATATGCACATAAACCTTTTTTTTCCTCCAAAAATGATCAGTTCTGACAAAACAAAGTAACAAAACCTTTTTGTATGAAAGCAAGTCTATTAGACATGTATACAGATAAAGCACATTGGATGAATCATGTTTAATAATAGTGCTTAATATCATCCCCAGGAACATAATGAGTAATTTCTGAAGCATAAGTGATTTTTGAAAAGAAGAGCTAAACAGAAGCAAAATAAATGTAGAATGATTTGGCTTCTTTGTTATAAGCAATTTGCGAATATAATCAGAAAGAGCAGAAATGAATTGTAATTTAGAAAAATTTTAAAATCCTATTTAGTGAGAAGCCATTTGGCACGTAGTGTATCTAAAAGAAAATGTGAAAATACTTTAAAATTGAGGGAATCCATAGATTAGTGGTTTAGACTTCTTTTTCTTTTCAATGCAATAGAAAAAGGAAGCCAAATTGAATGGTCTCTATTTTTGTGCCTTTCTAGAGCATACCAAAATTAAAAGAAAAAAACTAAAAATAGTAAGAAATAACTCCATAAAGATAAGCTGAATGCAAGCATTTCTTTCCTGCTGATTTCAATTTGGTGCCTTAAAATTGTATATGCTGGAAACTGGTTCCCACCCCTTGAAAGACAGCTATTATAATTACTTTTATTTGCTTCTATATTAAAGTCAAATGGCTTAGAGAATCAACTGTGCAGTTAAATTTAGAGGGTTTCTCAGCTGATGGCATCTGAGACTGAACTCACTGAAGTGTGAGACTACTCTAATAGAAGGTCTTGGTTGTTGAGGGCACCATAGAATGACTTACTCAGGAGAGGGCCGCGCCTCGGGTTCAGTGGGCTGAGCCTTCCATGACTGCTGGAGGCAGTCTGATTTCTTTAGACATGAATTCTGCATGTGAAAATGATTATGTTTATGCCCCACGGCCAAAATATTTTTTAAAACGTAGTTTCCTTTATAGAGTTTACTGACTCGCTGGGGGATATTTTATGATCTTAGATGCCCATCCGGAAAATATTGATGATACTCAAACAATGCTAAGGAAGAAATGTGGAAGTTAATGAAGAAACACCACAACATTTTTATCATTTTTTCCTATGAAAGAATAATTTTAATGATTTCAGAATGATAGGTGCTGTTCATAGCCCATCTGCTGGATTTTGAGTTATACTCAGCTGAGAGTTAATGATGTCATTTACTTACAACACAATGTCATTTATTTCCAAATTTAAGAGATTTAATCTGTTTTTCCCCTAGTTTTCAGCATATTGCTGCTCACAGTAAACTTCTTAAAAAGTGAAAATTTCTGTCAGGTTTGGTGGCACCCATCTGTAACCTCAGTACAGATGAGAGGCTGAGACAGGAAGAGTACAGATTTGAAACCAGCCTCGGCAACTTAGAGAAATTTTCAGCAACCTAGAGAGACCCTATTTCAAAACAAAAAATAACAATAAACATAGCGTTGGAAGTATAGCTCAAAGTTTCCGTGCTCTTAGGTTTAATCCCCAACACAATCTCTACCCATACATAAAGGTAATAATTCTGATTTAAAATTTGAGATCTTAATACAAAATGGAAAAATAATTGAAAAGCATTTAAAATGCCAGGTGAAGAAATATTTTCTTCTGACTCACAATTCCAGTTTCTTGCTTATAGGCCAGTATATCAGTAATGACAGTAATATTTGAGAAAAATAGCAAATGTGATGATAGTTAACACTGAATTTAAGTTTAATATGTACAAGAACACAATTACATTGAATTCTGTTTATAAATCAGTAACTGTTAAGCTTCCTGTCCACAACTGTAGAATTTTCTTCATACTAGTTTAAAATGGTCCTTCATGTCTTGCATTATTTAATTGCCCCATTTTGAAGTACAGGGTTAATGTTTTACTCTTTTACTAGTGATTTTTCTGACTTTAGGCTTAATACTTTCCTCTGGCATATTTTTGTGTTAATTTAGTTTCCAGAAACTATATGAGATGATGGTTTAGACAGTTTCCTAAAACTTCAGAGATCACTCCCAAGTTTTTCCTAAATGGACTGTTAGTGTTCGATGGCTTGATTTCTAAGGCTTCCTGGCTCCAATATTATTTTCTTTTCTCAATCCCTTTATTTCCCAAATGTGTTTATTGAGTCATTTCCAATAAAACATCCTACAGGAATGCAATGCTCTTATAACCTCCATTGATGCACAATTGCATGAAAGTGTGAATGTTTCCCAAGAGCATTACAAGTTCAAGAAAAATTATTGTTCATTGAATGGCTTTCTAGGGATCATCCCTGATTCTGTGTGGCTTTGAAGTTACCATCAACTGAAGTTGTGCTCAATCACCTCAAGCCAGTGTGGCTTTTGCTCTGTTTTCTGTTGGTGGGAATATGTGTGGCTGGAGAAGCTAATTTAGAGTTGAAAAGAGTCAACATCTATGTTGGCTCTACTGGCTGCCTTGGTAAGTGTTTGATGAAAAAATGGAGAGAAAAAATGGATGGATATTAGATTTAGTGATAGGCATGCTGAGAGTCTCAGACAGCATCCTCAGTGATATAGTTCAAAATAACTGACCACACAACTTACAGGAAGAGTTATTTGCTCATAGCTTTTGGATATTTCAGAGGTTCAGTCCATATGAGCCTGGGTCTGCAGAGCTCAGAGCATGGCATTAAAAGGCAGAAAGAGTGAGAGAGCAAGTTAAAATATCTCAGCCAGAAGCAAAATAGTGAGCAAAGGGAGAAAAGGGATCATAATTAATCCTCCAGGTCACATCACCAGGGATCTTTGCTGAGCTACAAAGTCCCACCTCCAACATGACTGCCTACTCTCCATGAGTCCTTAAGAGACATCCTAAATACAAACTATGACATAAAGAAATTAGAAAGATACCCCACTCTGACTATGAAGGAGAATAAACTCTAGGTCATGATATGTGTAATGCCAACTAGAAAAGAGTAAGTGTCATATAAAAAGAAAAAGATGTTATGGCAGTTCAAAATTGCACCCCCTGAGGGAACCAGTGATAGAAAAAGCCTTATCCGAAGTAGAAGATAACATATTTGCAGACATTTTCAGTCATAGTATCCTTGATCAAGTTTATTCTGTCTATTCTTTAAAAATAGTATATTAAAAGCAAGTTATTTCCCCCTGAGCACTAACAAAATAGTGCATCTCTGTCTCTATTTCGTTTATATTCTGCCTCAATGTATAAGGAGATTTTGTAAAGGTTAATACTATTTCAAGATGTTTACATCCTAAGGCAACTTTCTGATAACTTTATAGTATTTCTGAATAAAACTATGTTTTTGAATGTACATCATATACATTAGGGACTTTCCCTTTTCTTCCCTTTTGTCCACCTCAGTTAGGTTGCCTTATTTGCTCATCTGTGGTTTCTTCTTCTTTGTCTGGAGTTCCTCCTATGACCCCTTTGCTTTCTGTCTTACTTCTAACCTGCATTTATCCTTACCCTGTGCTTCTTAATGCATGATTTTGCATAGCTATCATTACTGATTGATTTTGATGTGTTTGTGAATGTATATCATGTACATTCTGGAATTTTCCTCTTCCCCTCCATACACCCCAGTTAGATTTATTTGCTTATTTATGGTTTCTTCTTCAGCTAGAGTTCCTCCTATGATCCCTTTTTTCCCTAGCTTTCGAATATTAGAGAAAGCATTCAATGTTTTGGGAATGACTAATCTCACTTAGCATAATGTTCTTCAGTTCCATCAATTTCCCCGCAAATGATGTAATTTTGTTCTTCATTATGACTGAGTAAAATTCCATTGTGTACATATCTCATAGTTTTGTAATCCATTCATCTGTTAATGGACATCTTGAATGGTTCCATAGTTTGGCAATTGTGAATTGTGAGGCTATTAACATAGATACACCTGCATTAGTTTAGTAGTTTGGTTTCCATTCTTTTGGATAGATACCTAGAAGTGATATTGCTGGATCCTCTGATAGAGGACTAATATAGAATATACAGAGAACTCAATAAATTCAATGCTAAGAAAACAAATAACCCAATAAATATGGGCCAGTCAGTGAACTAAATAGACATTTCACAAAAGAAGAAATTCAAATGGCCAATAAGTATATAAAAAATGTTCAACATCATTGGCAATCAGAGAGATGCAAGTCAAAACTACCCTGAGATTTCACCTAACTCCAATTAAAATGACAATCATTCAAAACACAAACAACAACAAATGCTGGCGAGGATGTGGAGAAGTGGGAACTCTAACACATTGTTGGTGGGATTGCAAGTTAGTGCAACCACTTTGGAAAACAGTATAGAGGATCCTCAGAAGAATGGGAACACACTCTTCTTTTAAGAATATGTGTGTTACTGTCTCCCAGACTGACAAAACTCTATGAAAGTGGTGCTGCCTTGTGTTATTAGAAAGTTGTTTTGCAGGTAAACCCAAAGGACAGAATTAATGTTCTTTGCACCAGATCCATGAGATAGACAAACATACATTCATAAATTAGTTAGAATTGAGGGGTATGGGCAAGAAGGGCCCTGTTTGTATTATTTCAGAAAAATTTTCAGCAATGAACTGGGCAATGAACTCTAATCCCAGTACTTGGGAGGCCAACACAGGAGGATTTCAGGTTTGAGGCTAGCCTCAGCAATTTAGCAAGGATCCCAGTAACTTGAGACCCTGTTTTAAAATAAAATAAGAAAACAGGGCTAGGGTTATAGTTCAATGGTAAAAATACCCCTGAGTTCAGTTCCCAGGAAAATGCATGCACACGCGCATGTACACACACACACACACACACACACACACACACACACACACACACAGTCAGTGACAATTTTTTTGTTAAGTGCAATGGTGGAATTACAGAGAAACTAGACCCTAAAGAATTCCTGTGGAGGAAACCAATATCATTTGTGTGTTTCCAGGAACTTTCTCAGGCATTCTTGTGCTCCTAGCAAACTGGTACTGAGTTCACCTTGAAGTAACAGGAGTGGCCAGGCTCCATCTCTGCCTAATCCAATAATTGGGACTCTGGCCACCGTCAGCTCTTCCTGCACCATCCACTGCCCAGATAATTGCTGTGACATTTCATTTTTCTTTTCTCTGAAAGGAACACTCAGGCAGAAAGCTCATTCTTCTAGAAAGTGCTCCAGGCCCTCGGTTACAGGATGATTGCTGTTCACAGTTGGGTGGCTGGCTCTTCCCTTACACGGTCAAGGGCTGCTTTCTCTTCTTTCCCACTTGTTAGGAGGTGGTTAAAAGCAGATAAATCTTCTCATCAAAGGCCTTCACTTTGAAAGTGGCAAGACAGTCTGTTTATCCTGTCTGCCAAATGGATGAATAGGCTATCATTAAATGAAGCCGTTTGTATAATGAAGGATCTGGGTCGTATGAGGACCTTGCACTGTGCGTGGCACACAGTCCGTGCTCAATAAACATTTGTTCAATGAGTACAAACATTCGAGTGTTGGAACCTTGCTATCACATTAGGGAATGCTGTTCCAAGATCTTTATTTTCTCTGGCAAGTGGCTCATGATAACTTTCAGCATATCACAATTAAGTTTTGTGACATAATTTTTACACAGTGTTCATACAATTCAAAATATAAAAAATTCCTTACTTTATAGGAGAATACTTATTATCTTCATCACATAGAACACTTAGGAACTTCTACCACTATTGTAAAACATTCTGAATTGGAAAAGAAGTTGAACAGCTAAGCATTTTTAAGCTTAAGTGACCTTTGCTATCATCTGGTATGTATCTGACACAAGAACTCTACAGCTCACACCAGAAAATGAACTTGTCCAGGATTGTTCAAGAGGTTAATGACCCAACTGTGATTAAAACCCAGAAATCCCAATGCCCGGAATAGTTCGCATTACAAAACATCTGTCAATAGGATATGGCTGGTATAGCACTGAAGGGTAAAATGTTACTCAAGTTATTTGGAGTGTTGGTCCTGAAATCCCAGTCTGTAAAAGATGTATGGCATATTGCCAATACTTTCTGCTGGTATTACTAGAGTACCATGAAAATATTGCTTCTAATAGCTGAAAAATCATAATTAAGAAAAATCTATCTTGGTAGATTTGAAAATAGAGATTCATTTTTCATTGAATTCCTTTCTCTTTTGATTAATGACATCAAGGTAGATTTGTGCTAGGGAGACAGTGCTTACTCCAGAACACATGAAAACACAGATACTTTTTGTAGAAACTCAATTAAAGTATATTCACGTATAGGATGGAACTATTTACAGTTGAGTAGTACTGGCTGCACTGTGGAAGCTAGACATGAAGACAGGACCTGAATCACATGAAAAATAGGCAGGACCCAAATCATGATGACCACATGACCCACAGCTATCTCATAGGTTTGCTGAGTAATAAGAAAACTCACATACAAGGGTATTGGGGAAACATCTGCCACTTATCATGGTGAGTATCCAACTAAAGCTTGTTGATCATCTATCAGGAATGGAATAATATAAATAAATAGGAATGAGAATATTTGGATGAATTATTTGCCTATGATATCACAGCTTCTCTACAGAACCAGAGGACATTCCTGTTTTATTAAATGCAGCTTTTACTTTTGAATAAAAAGTTGATGTATTTTTAGTATGTATATGTATATGTATGTATATGTATGTATGCATGTAAATATATGTGTATATATATACATATGAATGATGAAGACATTATTGCTTTTTTGACTCATTTCATTTTCTCTCTTGTGGAAGAGATGTTGGGTAAGTACTCCTTCACATAAGAAGTCTTGCCTTTTCTCTTCAGTAGTGGAAAGAACTTGGAAAATGGCTTTAATTTTAGTTCTATAACTGGCCAGTTAAATAATTTAACTTGGTATCTTTCTTTTCAGTACTGGGAAAGGAACTTGGGAGCATGCTACCTCAGAGCTATTTTTTATTCTTTATTTTTACCACCATCCCTATTTTTTATTCTTTATTTTGAAACAAGATCTCACTGAGTTGCAGAGACCTCAATAAGTAGCTAAGGCTGGCCAAGAATTTGAGATCCTCCTGTCTCAGCCTCCCAAGTACTGGGATTACAAGCATGTGTCACCATACCCGGATTGACCATGCATTCTTTACTCCATTCCTAGGAATCTTAAGAACTCTTTGGAAAAAAAAGACTGTTTAAATAAAACAGTATGCTTAGTTAACTGATAATGAATCTTATATTTGAGTCATATAATGGAAGAAATATATTTGTACCTAAAAATAATTAAAATAAAACATTAGGTTGTGATCATTAGGTATTGATGCAACCGTAGGCAAATTTAAAGTGGACACTGGGATTAGGCAGAACACATGAGATGTTGCTTTAGGAGACCTTTGGCACAGTGATCAGCTACTGGCCTTTGCAGTCAGCACCCTGGCTTCATCATTCACTGTTTCTTTTAGTCTGAACCACATAAAGCCCTCCAATATAGGCAGAAATATTGCATGCCTAGGAGAGGGCCTTATGTTTGTAAATACTAAACTTATTTGTGGAACCCATTTTAAATTAAATGACTGTCTCTGTGTTTGTGTTACCGTTCCAGAAATCTATACCCTGAAGGTCGCTGTCGAAGACTGAAAATTCACCTGAGAACTTCAAGTCAACATCCTGATGAATTATTGGTTCTCTGATCTCTGTGCATTAGTTTGCAAATAATACAATTTATTGATCCTCTGGTGCTGTTTTCTTTTTTGCATAAAATAGGAGTTTTAATACAAGAAAAATTACATGATATTACAAGCAACTGTTTCTAAGATATTAGATAATCACTTCCATATTTCTTAGATGATTAGTCATAAAATTAAATATAATTTTTGCCATTAATTTATTCAAAATTTTAAATCAGGCACTCTGACTTGAGACTATTTTTAATTGGGATGATTCTTTCCCTCCCTTCCTTCCTCCCTCCCTTCCTTCCTCCCTCCCTTCCTTCCTCCCTCCCTTTCTTTCTTTCTTTCTTTCTTTCTTTCTTTCTTTCTTTCTTTCTTTCTTTCTTTCTTTCATGGTACTGGGGTTCCTAGAAGCCCTTCTACCTCTGGGCTACACTCCCAGACCTATTTTATTTTATATTTTTTATTTTATTTTTGGAAACAGGGTCTCTTAAGCCAGCGCAGCTGGCTTAGAACCTGCACAATCCTCCTGTCTCCGCCTCCCAAGCGCGGGGATTACAAGCGTGAGCCACCACGCCCGGTGGGATGATTATTTCTTTATTTTCTATAAACTGCATCATTTCAAAATTATTTGCTGCAGAGTTACTGACTAAAATGATCAAGGACAACAAAATCTGGAGAAATATGTAATGTATTGTGATTATTTGGGTCCAAAAGATTCAATGTTCACCGTATGTCATGGTTAGATATAGAATGGCCCCATGAAGAGCTCATAAGTTGGTGCTTGGAGTTGATGTGATTAAGTCCCGAGGGCTCTAATCCCAGCAGTGGGTAAATCTACTGTAGTGATTTACATGGCTGGTACCTGGCAGGTGGGTAGGGTGTGGCTGGAGGTGGGTCCCTGTGTGTGTGGCTTTGGGGATTATATTTGGTACCTACTTCTGTTCCCTCTATTGTTTTTGGCCTCTATGATGTGAGAAGACCTGCCATGTCTATCCCTCTCTCTGCTTCTTACCATCATGCTCTGGGAGATCCATGGTTCCAGGCCTCACATAGACTGAACCCTAAGTCATAAGAAAATAAATCTTCTTTTCTCTAAATTACATGGTGAATCTTTTAGATTATAGCTATAAGAATGCTGATCAGAACACATCATCTTTTTTTCTTTTTTAATTTATTTTTTGTACTGGGGACTGAAACCAGGAAATTCTACCTTTGAACCATATGCCCAGGCCGATTTTAATTTTTATTTTGAAACAAGTTCTTGTTAATTTTCTGAGGATCTTGCTATATTTCTGTGGCTGATCTTGAACCTGTGACTCTTCCGTCTCAGCCTCCTACATGCTGGGATTACAGATGTGTACTGCAATAACTGGTGAGTGTTCTTATTCTTAATGGATAAGGTTCTCTTACTCTGATAAAATTTTAAAAGAAGTAACAGCAAATTATTAACTTTTAAAACCTACATTAGAGGTTTGGATGTAGCTCAGTCATAAAGTACTTGTCTAGTATGGGCAATGAGTGCTGTGGGCTCAATTTCTTGTCTGGCAAAACAAAACAAAAAGAAAAACTGCAATAAATGTCACTAATTCCACATGTTAAGGGAATGTTTATTGAGAATTCGTAGTTGGTAAAATAGTTGAAGTACTATACTCCACCATGTTATAATGGCACATCATTTCCTATACTTCAGTGACCCACAGGACAACATTTCTACTATTTCACGAGATAGCCCTACTGCAAGTGAAAACGCAGGGCAGCCTAATCTATCTTTCATATTGCTAATTTACAGACCGGGACATATTAACAAAGCAAATGAGACAGCTATTCCTCATCAAACAGTCTGCTTCATTACCTGATGATGCTGTTACTGACATGGGTATGTTTAAGAGGTGTTATGATGAGCATTTATGCCTTCTGACTACACCAGCACATGTTTTATGCCAACCTCTTTTGCCAGTGTTCCAAATAAGCAGTTAGACCCAATACAACGCCATTTGCTCCTGTTGAGGTGCCAAGGTTAAATGGATCATATGCTTAACATTACCTTAATGTTTGAATCTCCACCTACTTCTTAATTTTTATTTGTGACATAACATTGGAAACATTCAATCTACTCCTCTGTTATTCTACATAATGTAAATGGAACTGGGCCCCTAATTTATCCAAGGGACTCATTTAAGCTTTTAAGCCGTAACTACATTCTGTTGGAAATTAGTTGTTGCTTTGTTAGGGAACCATATGATTGTTTGGGTAAAAGAAGCCCTAGGACATCTTTGAGGATATTAGCAGACACAGCAGGTAGTGTTCCAGTTCCAGACCTGCTTGGATTCTATCGTGCTTTTGAGGAGAAAGTCGGTGCAGGTCAACACAGACAAGACTGATTACTCTAGCTATTCCATAGCCTGTTTAGCCCCCTGGAGCAAAGATAGAGGTGCTGGACACAGTATAGATATTTATAGGCTTTAGGGACCCAGACAAGAATCATCTCCAATTTATAACCTGTGTCCCTTAAGTGGCTCCAGCAGGCTATGACATTGGAGAATCTAAAAATATCTTAGAGGTGCCTGGTGACTCAGCAGCTTCTTCAGAAATATATTATGGGTGATAAGCCAATAAATAAACTAAGCCAAGGGTATGAATACTCTCAGAAATCTACACCAAGGCTAAATGTATTTAGCTTAAGGTGCATATGGCTAGAGGATGGAGTAAAGGTTATATATAATGCAGTAAGATAAGACTTCAAAGATGTTTTGGTCTTTTGGGGGATGTTATCTGCAAAGTATCAAAGTTTTTTAATTTTATCATTATTGCGCATGTCTCAGTTTTTTAATGACCATAATGCAAAATGTTTCTCAGATGACATTTGCAATCGTTGTTAGCACTATGCCAATTTTCCAGTTTCTGAATACTTTTGGAACTACGCATTGCATTTCAAAGCAAGCAAATGGATGCTTGGCACTCGTAGAAAATAAACTTTAGCATGAGATTTTCAATGTATTGCCAGGGCTAAAATTGTTCAGTCTCTATTTATTTTTTTATTTTTTTATTGGTGCATTATAATCGTACATCTTAATGGAGGACAAGATGGTAGAGGCATACGTGCACACATCAATAATTTAGCCCTTCCCCGATCTCCACCTCATTACATCCACTCTCCCTCCTTCTCATATTTGGGTTAGTAACTAAATTTGATATGTTTGTGAATGTACATCATGTACATTAGAGAATTTTCTTCTTTTTTATACTTTTACTTGTGCATTAATGTCTAATATCATAATGTCATTCATAGTGGTATTGACATACAAGCACACAGCACTTGGTAATTCTTTCCCAGCTCCCTCTCCACTCCCGTCTTCCCCATACAAGATACTGAGAATGGCTTTGGTATTTTCCCATATGCACACAATGTCAAAAGAAGAGTCTATTTCATTAATTCTCCCTCTCTGCCCTTCCCCTAGGCCACTTCCCTCATTCCACTACAGTCTCTCTTCCATTGTTAAAGTCCCTCTTATATTCTAGCTTATATCCTAGCTTCTGCCTGTGAGAGAAAATATATGACCCTTCACCTTCTCTGACTAGTGTCACTTAGCATAATGTTCTCTGGGTCTATTTTCCTGAAAATGACATAATTTTGTTCCTCTTTATTTCAGCCTGTATTTCACAAACAATAGTCTTCTTGCCTTTCTTTTCCTTCCTCTTCTCTTTGTGAAAACATGTAGATGAATCCTTATTGAGCAAAAGAAACCAGGTACAAAATTACATTCTACATGTTTCCATTGATATAGTTTTAAAAAAGAACAAACAGCCCGGCATAGTGGCGCATGCTTGTAATCCCCGTGCTTGGGAGGCGGAGGCAGGAGGATCGCGCAAATTCGGAGCCAGCCGCGCTGGCTTAAGAGACCCTGTTTCCAAATAGAAATGTATAAAAATAGGTCTGGGAGCGTAGCCCGGAGGTAGAAGGGCTTCCAGGAACCCCAGTGCCACCAAACCAACCAACCAACCAACCAACCAACCAACCAACCAAGGAAATCTAATCCATGATACAAGAGCTGGGATAGAGATTAAAGTAACAGCTGCATGCAGGGGTTACTGGTGTGGGGCCTTCAGGGACTTCCGGCTTTGAGTAATTTTCTGTTGTTTGATTTTAGTGGTGTCTCTTAACATGCACTGGGTTCCACTTCAAGTTTGTTCACTTTTATGTTTTTATGTTATACTCTTTAAAACTTTAAAAGATTATTTAGTTAAAGAGTGGGACCAAAGTTTGGTGTTGTTTTAAGACCAGATTGAGAAACGCTATTGTAAACTAAGAAATTTCTGCTGTAATCTACACACTGCTCAATGTCCCACCAATCCCCCAAAAGTGACTTTAGAGCCGTCAGTGCTGCTCACGTCTCCCTGTCCTCTAAAAGATGTGACAGAAAATCTCTTTCTCTTTGGAGTATACAAATCATTGCCATTCCTGTCTGGTATCTGTACTTGGGAATTGTTGGATCACATCAACCCTTTTGTATCACTTTGGAATTTAACTTTAATTTATTTCTCTATTTAAAATGTCTGTATTTCCTCTATGTGACCAATGTCACCCACATGGGATTCAGTAGAACAATGGGCCTTAGGACTCAGGTAATTTGGCCTTTCATGTAACCCAAGCTGACTTTATCATGTCCACCAATAATAAAACACCAAGAAGAAAAAAAAAATGGCAAGATCCAGTCATTCTTCTACCTTTTATATGTGTTTCTATGTTTTTGTATTTCTATGTGAAAGGAAGTCCATTTCTATGAATTTCACATTTTCCCTTGATTGGTACTAACACTTTTGTCTCTAGCAAAATTAAAAGCATGTTTCCCTATTTTTATCTAGTATTTATACTTGGTCACCCAAGGTTGGGCAAAACTTCATTACATAAGTTAAGTTGGCCAATATATAACAGTTGGGTATAAAATTGAAACACATATATACATTACAGCCACTCTCTGACACATGGATTTTAGCCCTTTGTTTTTAGAGCTTCATTCATGATATCTAATGCTTTGAAATTTCCCTCACCTGACTATAGTGACTGTTTCCCTTTTGATGCCTGAGTCGCTGCTGTTTTCCACCTTTAGCTTCCATCCAGAATGGACCCTGCCCTCTTTAATGCTACTCTTTTCCCCAAAGTGCTGTGGTCTCTAAAATTTGTAAAGTATCCTGGGCTTATCTTACCTATTTTATTTTCATAGCCTGTAATCAGGTGTTCTCTTAGGAAAGATGGTTCCTTTTGGTGAGGAATAGTTCTCTTAGTCAAGAAATGAGCCAGAGTACTCATTCAGCTATTTTAAATAATGGTGTAATGTTCACCCAATGTGCTGCCAAAGTCACTGCGTCGAATGAACTAGAATTCTTTCTTTCTTCATATTATAAAAAGATATCATTAATTTATTTTATTTTCTGGTGTAGTTATTCTCACTTTACTGATAATTTTAGTATGCCATATGTCATATAACAGGGTACAAATATATTTCCTCAATGCTGTATGACCAAAATTGCATAAGAACAGTCAGATTTGCTGGAAAATATACACATATAAGAGATAATATGCCCCAAAATACAATTTGAAAGTTTTCCTTAGAAAATTGTCATAGAATAGAGTATAGATTGCTCTATGTGTGTGTGTGTGTGTGTGTGTGTGTGTGTGTGTGTGTGTGTAAGTGTGTGGTTGGGTACTGGGGATGGAACATAGGGGAAATGTACAACCAGGGCACACCTCCAGACTTATTTTATTTCTTATTTGGGAACAGTCTCACTAAGTAGCTGAGACTGGCTTCAAACCTGTAATTCTCCTGTCTTAGACTCCCAAGTGCTGGGATTATAGGCATACTCTACCACACCTGGCTTTAGACTGGATTTAATGTTTTATAGTAAACATCTCAGAAAAATGCAATTAAATTAGTATATCTAACTATTCTTCCACACTCATGTTTTGAAATAAGGTCTTGGTAAGATTCTGAAAATCTAAGTTGCTGAAGCTGGTCTCTAACTTGAGATCCTCCTGTTTCAGCCTCCCATTGGTAAATCTATATTTATTTATTTATTTATTTATTCATTTATTTATTTATTTGGTGGTACTGGGGTTCCTGGAAACACTTCTACCTCCGGGCTACACTCCCAGACCTATTATATATATATATATATATATATATATATATTTATTTATTTTTTTTTTAAATTTGAAAACAGGGTCTGTTAAGCCAGTGCGGCTGGCTTCCAACCAGTGTGATCCTCTTGTCTTGCCTCCCAAGTGCAGGGATTAAAAGTGTGTGCCACCAGGCCTGGCAGTAAATCTATTATTGTTTATTTTTTATTATTATTATTATTATTATTATTATTATTAATTATTATTATTACTGGGGTTTCTGGAAACCCTTCTACCTCCAGGCTACACTCCCAGACCTATTTTATATATATTTTTTATTTGTAAACATGGTCTCTTAAACCAGCGAGGCTGATTCCGCCTCCCAAGCACGGGGATTGCAAGTATGTGCCACCACGTGGCTAAATCTATTTTTAAATGAACAATTCAGTAACTGGTCTAATTTAGGGGGAAATATGTATTTGATTTAAGGTATTGACTCTTTTATATATTTGTGTGTGTGTACACACACACACACACACACACACACACACACACACACATATATATATATATATATATATATATATATTTTTTTTTTTTTTGCCACACTGGGGCTTGTATTCCTTAATTTGAAACAGGGTCTCACTAAGTTGCGGAGGGCCTCACTAAGTAGCTGAGGCTGGCCACAAACCTGATATCCTGATCCTCCTGTCTTAGCCTCTCACGTACTGAGATCACAAGCATAAGCCACAACACCTGGCTTTCAAATATTTTAACTGAATATCATTTTCATTGTTAAAGCACAGTGGCTTTTTTGAATTATGAAGATCAGCGTAGTTTCCATCAGAATGTAACGAGACCACCACAGTCTTATAGTTGGGGGAGATAATTAGAGGTAACTGCAAACTAAAATTAAGAGCATTCCAATGCTTACTCTGCAAAGGTGCTTTTGTTTTATCAAAACACAAAATTTCAGACCCTTAACTTAAACTCCAGGTCTGAGGAATGAGACACTCCATAAGGTATCAGCCAAATGATCCTTTTAGTCTCCAGCTACAAACAGGTAATCTTTGTATGTCAAGAGGACATCGCTGGTGCTGGGCTGTCATTTTTTCGCAAAAGAGTTCTGGGAAATGGAAGCACTTGCTGAATTACACATCACAGGACAGCCAGAGTGGGGAAAGTCAGTCGCCAAAGCCTGTCATCGCTGCCTCACAAAAAGACAGTGAGAGTCCTTTAATTACAGTGAGAAGAATGAAATGATGCTTCCAGCTTAAAGATTTGCCTTTCTGTCTGGGAATTAGTCTTTGAATAGCATTCTCAGCATCGGCATGGATAATAAACAGGCTGTCTTTGGGATTCATAACTAAACAAAAGAAATAATAAAGTCAATTTTACCTGTGTCTCTTTAAGCTCAATGACTCAGGGCCATAGAAATGGAAAAATTAGATGAATTACCCACTGACTTTTCAAAAACACCATGTGAAAATCTTATATAAAAGCAAGAGTCATCTATATTGTGGAAATAGGTCCTTTTCCCCTATGGAATAACTGTGCTGTCATATTTGATAGGCATTCAGGAGTATCTTAGGAATCCAATTAAATGCACCAATGAATTCTTTTGACAGGAATAAAATGTCATCCATCATGAAGGGCTGGCTGATAGCCATTTTCACTTGATCATATAATTTTTTTAGAAATTAAGCACAATTTTACATGCATACAAATGTACTTTAATATTTTATATTAAAATAATAGGTTAAAGAATGCTCTTTGATATTATAATGTGATGATGGTAATTTATGTATATTAAAATTCATATAAAATGCACGTCTGTCTAGGGCAACACTAACAATTCTATTAAAGATAAGTCTTTATTTCATGCCTAAGAATCAAGGAATTCTTATTTTAGTATATAAATTTTATCATACCCATATATTTTTGTCAGTTTTTTTGTGATGCTGGGAATTGAACCCAGGGGCATTCTAACTCCAAAATACACATCCAGCCCTATTTTATTTTTTATTTTGGAACAGGGCCTCACTAAGATGATTATAATGGTTTCAATCCTGTGAACCTTTCAAGTATTGGGATTACAGGCATGTACCACCATGCCTGGCTGCTATTTTTAATATAAAAAATTAACTGGTAACCTACTCTATTGTTAATAAAATTAACAACAATGTTGAAAATAATTTAATATCACTTGCTGAACATTTGATATTTTAAACACCAATCTATTTATATTTATTTATTTATTTATATATATAATTGAACCCAGGGGCATTTGATATCTGAGCTACATGCCCAGCCCAATTTTTTATTCTTTATTTTGAAACAGGTTCTCACTAAGTTACGGAGGGCCTCACTTAGTAGCTGAGGCTGTCCGTGAACCGAGATCCTCTGTCTTAGCCTCCCCAATTCTGGGATTACAAGCATTTGCCACCATGCCCAGCTTAAACACCAATTTGAAACACATTAAAATTTTGTGCTCTCTGTAATAACAATATTAAGTGAAAATTATGACAAATTTTAAAAAATTAGCACAATCCTTCATATTTTTCATTATATCGAAACATAAATCAAGTGTGTAAATATAAAATCACAGATGATTGATTTGAATGATTTTGATTACAAATAATTAAAATATAAGCCAATTTAAAAATAAAAGTCTTGATATAAATCTCTAGAAAATGCAGTAGTCAGATTGCAGGGTTGGTTCATCTGGAAACTCAAAAATATCACTGGCATCTTTTTTGCCAAGATGAGGGTGTGGGATGATACTAATAGATAGTGTCTGAGCCACACAGGCAAGGATACATTTATTAAGAGCCACAATAAGCTGGGCATGGTGGTGCACACTTTTAATCCCCACGCTTGGGAGGCGGAGACAGGAGGTTCACGGTTCGTGCACAGCCTCAGCTACTTAGTGAGGCCCTCCCTAACTCAGTGAGACCCTGTTTCAAAATAAAGAATAATAATAATAATAAATTGGCCAGGGGATGTAGTTCGGAGGTCAAACACCTTTGGGTTCCATCCCCAGACCCGCAAAAATCAAAACAAAACAAAACAAACAAACAAACAAAAAAGAGACCCTGTTTCCAAATTAAAAAAAAAAGTATAAAAATAGGTCTGGGAGTATAGCCCGGAGGTGGAAGGGTTTCCAGGAACCCCAGGACCACCCCCCCAAAAAAAAGAACCACAATAAAAATGAAAAAATGGAAATAATCACATTCACTTTGGAAGCATATTTTAATCTAAACTACTCAAAACATTATCAAACATGTAATCAATATAAAAATGCACATGAGATGCTGAATCTTCAGATCTGGTGCCTGGATCACACAGTTCATTGTGTTTTGGGTGGGTCACATTTCACGTGCTTCCCAGCCACACACTAGGAAGCCCAGGTCTGGAGGCAGAGTCCTAGAGCCCAGCGGTGTGGGATTTGAATGTGATGGCTGGTGGCCACAGAAGGGCTACCTGCTTGCTTGTCAAGCTTGGTGGTGAGTGAGGATTGTGTTTGAGCAGGTTTGCAGGGCAAGCTTGTTTCATCACCTGTGTCATATATCACTCCCTGAATCAAGTTCTCTGATCAAGTGAATGAAATATACCAATTAAGAGCACCCGTGTGGCTTCTCCTGGAATCTGGAGGATGTCCAAAGATCTTGAGCTACATGGCAAAAGGTGGCTCCTGCAATGAGAGTCTGGGTACCCAAATAGAAGGATAAAAAGGATGGATCACACATGAGAGAAGACAGTGGAAGCAAATAGAAAGCCAGTATTTAAAATAACCTATGACTCAAGGTGGGCGTGGGGGCACACGCTTGTAATCCCCGCACTTGGGAGCCGGAGACAGGAGGATTGCTCAGGTTCAAAGCCAGCCTTGCTGGCTTAAGAGACCCTGTTTCCAAATAAAAATATAAAATGGGTCTGGGAGTGTAGCCCGGAGATAGAAGGGTTTCCAGGAACCCCAGTATCACCCCCCCAAAAAAAAAAATTAACCACCTATGACTCAAGGTGGGCGTGGTGGTGCACACTTGTAATCCCTGTGCTTGGGAGGCTGAGACAGGAGGATCACACAAGTTCGAAGCCAGCCTCAGCTACTTAGTGAGGCTCTCAGCAACTTAGTGAGACTCTGTTTCCAAATAAAGTATAAAATAGGTCTGAGAAGATGGCCCAGAGGTAGAAAAGCCCCTGGGTTCAACCCCCAGTAACACACACACACACACACACACACACACACAATAATAATAATAAGTAAGTAAATAAAATAACCTATGACTCATTTTGGTGTTTCATTAAAAACAGGGTTTTTTTTCATAATTTAATGAAGTAAAACTCAGTCTTCCATCTTGTTACAACTAATACAACTAACTTCTAAGATCGTTTCTTTAGGAAGATGAGTGGGGCTTTAGGAAATCTTAGAACGTGTGACATTTTCAGATAGCTTGTCAGCCACTGACAAAAGAAGAGGGGCTGGCTTGTCCAACAACTTGTATTTCTGTAGTTTCTGTATTTATTTTCCCTATAATCTTTCCATTTGTTTCCACAGTAATTAAGATGCTTTAGTAATGGTGGGACATAGTTGAACTATCATGTTATTTCTTCTAGTTCTTAATTTTTCCCAGGCTAATTCCATATCAGACATTCAAATGATAAACTGGGAAAAACTTCATCTTTAATAAAATCTTTCTAATAATGTTCCTTTTTCACAAAGGTAAATATGAAGTCAAGGTAGTATCTGAATTAAAAGGTAGCTTTTTTCTTTGATACGTTTTCTTTTGACAGAAGAAACTTCACAATTTTAGAAATTTACCTTCTCAACCAATTATTTGAACAAATTAAGTGATCCAATGATTTCAATCACTCATCTGTAAAATTTAATTAAAATGACTATTGTGGCATATACCTATGTGATGCCATCTTAAATGTCCTTTCACGCCTAGATTCTCCATCTGTGGCTGAGACAATTATTTGTAAAATATAAAATATCTATGCAATTACAGTAGTAATGAAGCACTTTTTATAAGCTTTACCTACTCTAGTTTTGCTTTCTTTGCGTATTCATTGTATGTTTAGGTGATAAATAGATCATGTCATGATAAATGAATTATGACACTGATGATGTTTACTCCTGATCACAGACAATGTATTTATGATGAATGTTGATGATAAAACCAGAGCTGGTTCATTTCAAGACAGGAATGGGTTTGCATGGAGCATATCTGTGAACAGATGGTAAGTGATGGAATAGAGAACCAAGGGTGAGTTTTCTTCAGGAAACCCAGGAAATGACACAGGAGAAAACATCAAAAACTCCAACTTACTAACTAAAATGTTCCTTTGAAAAAAAATATTTATTTTTATACCACTAAAAAATGTACTATCTTATTGAAGGGCAAAAAATAAGTCAAGAAAATCTGTTTTCTGAGGATCTCCTCTGAAAAAATTCTGAAGGAAGAAGCAGACGGTCAGAATTTTAAAACTGCTTCCCATCTTTTATTTTGGCAGATAAATTATTTGCAGGTATCACAAAGGCATACTATCTGCCATATTATTTCTGACAAATGGCAGCCTGTCATTTGGAAGGCATAGAAATCAGTGTAGAGCTCATGGGCTTTTTTAGAAAGTACCAGGCTACTTCATGTGGATCCATAGTACACACTCTATATGAACCCACGTCTTTATGTCTATTGCAAAACAAAGGGAAGAGGAAGAAAATGGAGACCATTGGATGCAGCACGTCTCAGTAGCTGTAACAAACCAAAAGCAACTACCGAGAAGACAGCTCCTTGACAAGAAAAACAAAACAGCAACGCACAAAAAAGGAACCACAGTGGAAGAATATCCAAAATTCATATTACGAGATATACAGTAAAGAACTCGAGCTTGCGACTGACCTTGTGTGGTGGCCAGAGCTGTCTCAGGCTGCTGACCCAAACTGCGACTGTCAGCTCTGCAGCCCAAGAAATTCCGAGTAACCCAAGGACTTGAAGTACAGAAAAGAGAGGCAGAGCTCCAAGATATTAAGCGACCAGCAACATGCTTCAGGGATGGAGAAAAAGATGTAAAAGCTCATATACTCATCAGAAGTTGGCACCCACAGCAATGCACTGTGCCCTCCAGAGACCCAGTCCTGCAGGACAACAAAGTAACCACATTAACTCAGCAGATGCACAGAGCAGCCTCAGGGACCCTGAAGGGCTAAGAACTGGCAGCCCATCCCTGAGGTGCTTGGGTTATAACCTACATATACAGGAAAGGCCCATAGTGCTCAGCGCACAGTATCAGTGCAAAGTCACAGGGGGTCACTCAGAGATTGCACTGGTCACCCTTCACTGGTGTGGGTAGGAAGGTATAGGACCAGGGCCAGAAGGTACAGAGCCCAGAACCAGAAGGTGCAGAGCTGAGGGCCTGAAAGCAGAGACTAGGCCTGGAAAGTGCAGAGCTGAGGGTCAGAAAATGCAGAGCACAGGGCCAGAGATCGCAGAGCTCAGGGCGGAGAGCATGGAGCCCAGGGCCAGAGAACATGGAGCCCAGAGTTGAAAGGTGCAGAGTCCAGGGCTGAAAAGTACAGATCCCAGGACTAGAAAACACAGAACCCGAAACTAATTTATAGTGACAACTGCCACCCTGAAACCTGAACACAATGTGGTCAAAGGAGAAAGAGGGGTGCAAACACTCATAAAGTGGGTCCAAAAGCTGACTATAGGTTCCAGAGTAAATGAGAGATATCAGAACATACTCCAGAATCTACTACAGTGAACAGACATTTTCAGGCCCTGTAAATATAAATTAGTAGCACCACCTTTTTTTTTCTTCTTTTATTGTTTTTTTGTCCGATTTATTCTTACAATAGTTACATTTGCTGCTTGTTTTGTTATTATATCCATGTTTGTTTGCTCTCTCTCCCATCTTTTACAAGCTTCCTCCCTCTATCTTATCTACTCTCCTCTCAAAACATTTTTCCCCTTACTGTATCTCCTTGTTTTATACACAAGGTGTTTTGTATCTCCATATATACTCTATATTAACTACAAGAATCCTACTATATCATCTCTCATTCTCAACCAGATCCTACCTTATTATACTTAAATTCTTACTTAATCATATCCTCTACTTTACCCTACTCCTGTTCCCATTATCCCAGCTCCTCCCCTCACTAACCCTCACCATCAAAAAAAAAAAAAAAAACACTACTTACCCGTGTATGAACCTGATGACACCTCTAAATTCCTACTGCTAAGATTGGATCAGACAGGTTACCATAGACTCGCACATTAATTTAAAAAATATGACAAACCAGCAGAAGTATAAACCCAAGAATTCAGAAAACATGAGAACGAGGAACAGTGGGAAAATAAGGGAAATTGTGAATACTGATATACAAGAAATGCAAGAAGAATTCTGAATCCTGATCTTCAATATGATGAGCTCTCACAGTAAGTGTACAAAAAATAAGAGGAAATTGAGATGTCAAGAAAGAACCAGAAAGAGGCCTGGAATAAAATGAAAGAGTCAGTAAATGAAATAAAAACAGCAATAGAAAGAAATTCTGGAAGACTGAATGAAATTGAAAACAATATCATTGTTAGAAGATAGTTCATTCAAAACTGAAAGCACAGTCAACAGTATTCAGAAGATATTACAACAACAGAACATAAATATCCCAAAACTCTGGGACAACATGAAATGTCCTAACTTACGGATAAAAGGCATTGAAGAGGGAGTAGAGGTGCAGACCAAGGATATCCATAATGTCTTCAGAGACATAATTTCATAGAATTTTTCAAACATGGAAACACTCGTACATCCATGTACAAGAGACACACAGAACACCCTTAAGACAAAAGAAGAACCTCCCCACACTATGTAATAATCAAAATGACCAACATAAGATAAGGAAAGAATATGAAAAGCATTGAAAAAAAAAGAACAGGTGACATTCAGGAAAAAACAATAAAAATCATGCTAGACTTTACAACTCAAGTCATGAATGCCAGAAGAGACTGGTATGATGTAATCCAGACCCTGGAAGAAAAAAAACTTCCAACCAAAACTGCTATATTCATCAAGGTCATTATTAAAATTGATGGAGAAATAAAAGTGTTTCAAGATAAGCAGAATCTCAAAAAAATTCATGAATACTAAGCCAGCACTAGAGAAAATACTTAAAGAAATCACAAAGAAGAGAAAAGAAACAAATTTCAGAATCAGAGCAGAGATGAATCCTATCAGTGGGGCAACTAAGCAAAGAATAAATAACATATCAAACAGAATGTAGAACATAAAATGATAGGAAACAAATTCTACCTCAATAATAACACTGAACATCAATAGACTTAACTCATCAATCAAAAGACATAGACTGGCAATGTGGATTAAAAAACATAATCCAAATATACACTGCTTGCAAGAAACTCATCTTACAGCCAAAGACATTCATAGGCTGATAGTGAAAGGATAGAAAAAGATATATCATGCTAATGGAGACCAAAAATGGGCAGGGTTAGCAATGCTGATATCCAACAAAATAGATGTTAAGCTAAAACACATCAGAAGAGACAAAGCAGGGCCTTTCCTAGTATTAAAAAAACAACAATTAGCAAGAAGATATAATGATAGTAAATGTTTATGCCCCAAATGTAGGTGTACCCACATTTGTAAAACCTCAACAGATGAATGGATTGCAAAATTATGGGAAATACACACAATGGAATTCTACTCAGCAACATGACACAGTCATATCCCTGCAGGCAGACAGTCATCATGATCCTTTAGAATATTTCTTCTGACATTTCCCTCCATATTCTGAAATAGCAATGCTGTTAAAGCTGGATTTGAATTTTTTTCCTACCACAGGTCTTCTTCCTGCTCTGAAATATGAAGATTTAGTGCAGTCAGTCCCTCCCTCCCTCCCTCATGTGCTTTTCCTCCAATCACCTCAGAATGGTAAAACATTGTAAAAGCAGTATTAGTGTTTGCCTTAGAATCACCAACCCAAGTATTTGTGTTGCCCACGTAGTTTACAGTGATTTTATGGCGTGGTTTTTTCTCGCATGTCTGACATCTCTTCCTAGTTAATTATTACCTATTTGTTTCTCATTTGCATGATGTAATTGTGATTTGTGCATTGCCTGTTTCTTCCCAGCTCTCTTTTATGCAATTTATTTGCAGTTGCCTCTGTTTTTTTTCTTTTTCCTTTTTTCATTTTCTTTTTCTTCCTTTTCTTTTTTCTTTTTTCTTTTTCCTTCTCTTTCTCTTTTCTTTTCTTTTTTCTTTTCTTTTTCTTTATGCTTTGCTCCGGTATCTGGCAATCACTCACTGGCTAACTGTTGTGCATGTCAACACATCTTGGTGTCTGCTTTTCAGAGGACCTATGTTAAGACCCAAGTCTTCCTCTCTTTCAGGAAAGACTTTTACATATCCCTCTATTTTAGGAACACCTGCATGTGCGATTTCTTTATCACTCCACCTCACACGCACAATTTTCTTTCTTTTTGATTTAATTTCTTTGTTATTTTACTGACAATTATTATTTCCTGGCACTGCTAGGGCTCTTTTCAACTACAATTATTCTGGGCTTCTAGGTGTTTACGAAATAGTTTTGCGGGAAGGGATTTTCAATATCTCCCCTTCAGACCACTGAGCCTTTTAGTTTGCTCTATGTTATTTCCATTGTCTTATCCATTCCTGCATTTCTTGTAACTCTTTTGACCTGCTCTTTGAGGACTGCCTATTTTCATTCTCTCCTGAATGGATGGCAAAATCTTTTCAATTTTTTCCTGTGTTCCTTTTGTATTGTCTAAGCAGATACCATGCTGTCGTTTTTCTGCTTGTATTTTGTTGGTGAAGGAACCAGTTCTTTTTTAAGTGAAACTTCTGAAGTGTGGGAAGAACGCAGGATGATCTCCAGGAGATAGGATGGGAGGCCTTTGTTTTTTTTTATACTTTTATTGGTGCATTGCAATTATACAAATATGTATACACATAGCACTTGATGGTTACCTCAGGCACCCCCAACTCTATACACATCAGTGAGATGGAGAGTGATACCTTCCTGTATAGACAGCATTATTTGAACTCTTTCCATCAGGTCTCCTCCCATTTTCCTTCTCCCTTTTTCAGTCAACTTCCACTATTCAATTGTGCAATCTCTCTCTTCTCTCTCTCTCTCTCTCTCTCTCTCTCTCTCTCTCTCTCTCTCTCTCTCTCTCTCTCATTTATATAAATTTATTTTGCTTTTTTTTGGCAATACTTGGGATGGAACCCAGGGGCACTGTATATCCAAGCTACACCCCCAGCCTTATTTTGTAATCTTTTTTTTATTTTTGAAACAGGATCTCACTGAGTTGCAAAGGGCTTCTCTAAGTAGCTGAGGCTGTCTGTGAACTGTGACACTCTGGTCTCAGCCTCCCAAATGCTGGGATTATGAGCATGCGCCAGCACGCCCAGCAGAAATTTTATTTTCTATTTTTTCTATTCTGCAGATGATAGAAAACATATTCTTGGCTTTCTGGAACTCGCTGATCTCACTTAGAATGCTATTCTTTTTTTTTCTTTCCATTTTCCTTCAGGTGACATAATTTTCCTTTTTAGGGTTGATTAGAATTCCAATGTTGTATGTCTACATAACACATTTTTATTCATTCCTCTGCCGACAGACACCTAAGTTGGGCTTATAATTTGCCTATTGTGGATTGTGCTGCTATAAACATGGATGTGCATGTTCTTTAGGAAAGATCTGGAGGATGGTATAGCTGGATCATGTAGTGGCTCCATTTCAGTCTTTTGAGCAACCTCCATACAGATCTAGGAAGTCATTTTAAATACATCACCTCCAGACTCTCTCTGAGAATATTGGGCGCTCCTGCGTGACAAGCCAGGTCTGGATTTGTTGACGAGGACAAGTACGAATATTGGGGTGGTCTGTGAGGCCTCTATGATCTTTTTGGGTGATAACAGTGACTTTTGCTGTATGACTGATTCTAGTCAAAAGTTTCAAAGCCCCCTCTCTTTGCCTCTTTTGATCTAACTCACTGTAGAAGTGTATTCTGGATAGGAATCTGAGTTGCAGAGAAGTTAGGATGGTGTATGCTACACGTGGATCTTAAGTCCCCAAAGGCCCTTGTGTTGAAGGCTTGGTCTCCAGGGAGGTATACTGGAAGGTGGTGGAACTTCAGGAAGTGGGGTGGAGAGGGTGGCCTTCGGCTCATTGGAGATGCACCTTCAAAGGGGACAGCATGACCCAGCCTTTCTCATTTTGTCTTTTGTTCCTGGCCATGAGCTGAGCAGTTTTGCTATAACTCATGCTCTCCTCATGATGTTTTCTACCTTGCCACAGATCCAAAGCAAGGAAAAGACTGGTCATGACTGCAACCTCCAACACTTTGAGTAAACTTTCGATGACTAGGTTGACTGTATCAGATATTTGTTACAGTGAGGAAAAGCTAGCATGGTGGGTCAGTCATCTGTTGTAGTAGACCTGCCTGCCATCCCCTGGCCCTGCATACCAGTCCATCTGGTCTTACCTATCTTCATTCTTCCCATAATAATATCAAGGGGTTTCCGTAATGGAAGACGCTACAGTTTGTGCACCATCTTAAATTGCTTTGACAAAAAATCTCACCTTCAAATAATTTGTTTCTTCTTGTTTAATATTAGTTATTATCGTTTAAATCTATATCCTGTTCTAATTGTGATAGAAAGCATGACTGATTTGTTTTTCACTCATAGGGAATGAAGTTTGCACTAGATTTCTGGTAAATGTCACCTTTCAGGTGAAAGAGTACCTGCTAGTACTAAGCACACAGTACTCCTCTCTTTTTATTTTAATAAATACTGCATTTCATCTAGTATTTTTGGTACCTGTTGAGATCACTAAGTGTCTTTCGGCTCCAAGTTCTTAACATAGAATATTTACTTGTATCTTATTGTTAAACTTATCTTACATTTCTGGAATAAATGCACTTAGGTTATGAGGATGCTTTTACTTTCAATGTTTGTGAAGCCACCTTTTTTCTTTATATCATACTGTCCTTATTTAACCTACAAAGCTGAGTGCTTAGCATATTAATTTTCCATCTCTATTCCCTTGATAATTTGTGCATTTAAGGCAGTAAAATTTACTATATCTCCCGAGTTAGCTATGTCTCTTAAGTTTTGATGTAGTATCTTCATTATCTTGTAGTTCTAATACTTTCTGAGTTTCTTTATTGTGTCTTTGACTCAGGACATAATATAAATGTGTTTTTAAATTTTAAAAGTATAGACCTTTTGGCTTTTAACTATAATGATTTCTATTTATCTCACATTATGAATGAAAATGTGAACATGTGATCTACAGGCTATTGATTATTTTCTACATATGAAGATACATCAAGTTTTCAAGTTATTATTTTTTAGGTAGAATCATAGAAAATTGCTGTCATTCACAGTTATTAGCCTACACTGATGGCAGATTCAACTGGATCAACCTAATGATTCTATTTTTATATTTATATATACAATCTAAAAGTATACCCCAGGGGATGTATTACCAAGGGTTCAGGTGTTTTACATCTTGCTGAGTCATTCTTTCTTAATAATAATGCAATGTAAGGACATTTTTGCAAAACAATATATTTTTGCCTCACCTTCTGTTTACTTTCAACATTCCTGTCTATGTCTTAACATTTTTCAGTTAGGAATTGTGCAATGCTGGACTTGAAAAACCCAATTTCAGAGATTCTCCTCTCCATTTCATAACATGCAAATTTAATTGTCTTCATTAATTTTGATCCTATATATTTGTATTTTCTATACTCTCATTAAGATCTCTGCTGTGATCTTGGTTAGCTACTTTTTTCCTCCTCCATATTTTACTACTTGTTATTGTACTAGGGATCAACCTGAGGAGTACTTTACCTTTGAGCTATGCCTCCAGCCCTATTTTATTTTTTATTTTGAAACGGAATCACAGAGTTGTGGAGGGCCTCACTAAATTGCTGACACTGGCCACAATCTTGCAATCCTCCTGTTTCAGCCTCCCTAGTACTGGATTATAAGTATACACCACTATGTTCAGCTATTTCACTACTTTTGATTGTCTTGATATTTAGAATTTTTTTCTTCTTCATTTATTGGTTTGAACCTCTTTATTTTATTTATTTATTTATTTATTTATTTATATATTTATTTATTTTTGCGGGTCTGGGGATGGAACTCAGACGCATTTGACCTACGAGCTACATCCCTGCCCTATTTTTTTATTTTTTATTTTGAAACAAGAGATCTCACTAAGTTGCAAAGGGCCTCACTAAGTAGCTGAGGCTGATAGCAAACTGTGATCCTCCAGTCTCGGCCTCCCAGATGCTGGGATTACAGCCATGCGCCACCATGCCCAGCTTATATTTTAAGTAGTTAATCTAAAATTTTAATCACAAAGTAAAAATACTTATAGATTCTAAGTACAATATAGTAGGAGTACAATATAATAGACATATAATATTTTTCATATTTTAAGTCTTATTTAATGTTTTTCATAGGTTAAATAAGGACAGTATGACATAGAGCAAAAAGACAGTTTCACAAACATTGAATATTGAAATGAAATCTTTCACTATTTCATTTCTCTCCCTTTTTTTTAAATGCCCCAAACTTAGTCTTAATCACTATAACTGCTTTTCAACTTATGAAGTCTACCCACATGTTTAGCTGTTTCCCTTTTCTCCTCCAATCCTTCCTTCCGATTTCACGTTCATTTTCCTGAAGCCCATCCTTCTGTGAACCCTATGTGTGGTAAATCTGCACTTTCCCAGATAGGACTTCATTCTTACTTTTGCATGATATTTCAGTTGATCACAGACTCCTCAAGCATTTGAGGAAAATATCCATTATTTCCTGATTCTCTTATTGCATCTGGCTTTGTCTCTTGGAAGTAGGATTCTCAGCCAACAAGGCTGTTCTATTGCTGTTGACCCCATCTTTTTTCTCTTGGCACGTACAGTTGTTATTCTCTTGTAGGTTATGCCTTTACTCTCTGCTTTGAACACTTTTTGAGTATAGAATTGGACATTTGTATTCAAATGTTTCAAAGCACAAACTATGTTTTCCTATTCCTGCTAGAATTCAATATACTACTTTGTGCTAACAAATTATGCTATTCATCCATCCTGGAGAATTATTAGCTATTATTTATTTAAATACTTAATAAACCCATCCCTATTTAGTCTATCATCTTCTTTTGGAGTTGTTATTAAATTTGTTTAATATCCACCTTGTGTTCTCTATGATTAGAGAGATCTTATTTTTCAATTTCTTTAATCTCTCTGAGCTACATGCTGAATAATTCCCTCCTAGCTTAAAACTCACTGATTTTTCTGCAATTGTGTCTCATAACACTTCCACAATTGACTGAGTTTTTGAAATTAAGTTAATTTAACTGTGGTAAGAACATTTAACACAAGATCTATCCTAATAAATTTTTAAATATACAATACAATACAGTTAACTAAGCCCAAAGTACAACAGATTTCTACAATGTAGTCATCTTGTACTATCAGAACTTCATACTCAGTGAATAGTACCTCCCTGCCTGACCCTCCACTTCATCCTGGAAAGAACACTCTACTTTCTCTGTCAAAGAATTTCACTATTTTATAAACTTCATGCAAGTCAAACCATGCAGTTATTGGTCCTTTTCTGCCTGGAATATTTTACATTGCATAAGGTCTTCAAGGTTAACTCATAGCAAATGGCAAAATTTCATTTTTTCTTAAAGCTGAATAATATCCTATTGTATGTATATACCACATTTTCTTTATCATTCTTCATTCACCTATGAACATTTAGATGTTGTCTTATCTTGGCTATATTATTATTAGTACTGCAGTACTATTATTTCAAATACTTCTATTAATTCTTTTGCACAAATACCCACAACTTAACTGGGCATGATGGTGCATGCCTGTGATCCCAGTGTTTGAGAGGATGAGGCAGGAGGATTACAGTTCGAGGATAACCTCAGCAAGTAGTGAGATTCTCAGCAATCTAGCAAGATCTTGTTTCAGAAGAAAAAATAAAATTGGGCTGGGGGTGTATCTCAGAGGTAGAATGCCTTTTGGTTCAATCTCTATACCAAAAAAATTAACTAATATTCATAAATGAAATTGCTGGGTTTTATAGTGGTAATCTTTCTAAATTTTTTCGAAATCTCCATACCAGATTTTATAGTGGCTGCACCATTTTGCATTTCAATTAGCAGAAAAATTCCAATTTTTCTACATCCTCTTTTTTTTAAAAAGAACTACCTTAATGGATATAAAGTGATATCTCATTGTGATTCAGATTTGCATTTTCCTGATCATTTGTAATGTTGAGCACTGTTGGCTATTTATTTGTCTTCTTTAGAAAATGTCTATTTAAGTCTTTGCCCTTTACAAATTAAGTTACAAGTTTCTGTTACTGACTCACAGATACCTTCCCATTTATCTGGGTCTACAATTCCATCACTGCTTTATGTTTTTGCCATACTAGTCTTTCACTTCTTTAGTTATATTTTATTATTTTTCCTGCTATAATAAATGATATTGTTGATTTTGTTTTTAGGCGGGTCACTTTTAGGATATAGAAATGCAAGTTAAGTTTGGTGTGTGTTGATTTTATATCCTACAGTTTTACTCAGTTTATCTACTAGTTCCAACAGTGTGGTCGCAACAGTATCAGACAAAATACTCTTTTGAGAAGTTTTGTTATAAAAGAGGAGACTGGCTTTTAGGCATTAGGTAGAAGAGGCACATGGATCAAGGAAAAGTTTTTCAATGACAGTGAAAAAAGCAACAAAAATGAAGATTCTGATAGTTCGCATCATTACATGTGTGTGTTTGCATATTTGCTTTTTAACGAATCAAGTTATGAGAATTATTCATTAAACTTCCTGGTATTCCAATAACTTCATTGATGATATGCACCGTATGCCCTATGGCTTCATCTCAATCTCTCGTCATCCCACTCCACCGAAACTGCTCTCACTAAAAGTCATTTCAAGGGCACAGGGTCACACCAGAGGAACCAGGTCCTATGCTGTTACCCTTTCATTAAAGTTGCAAGTACATATGCAGCCCTTTAGGACACAGGGACAGACAGGCTTGGGTTCCAGGAAGCCTGCATCCAGGTGCTGGCTATTTACAGGCATCCTGGTACAAGCCAGACGCTCAGTAGTGGAGAACTTGAGGCTTCAGCCCCACATTAAGTTGAGTTCAGTTAGAGCCATTTTCACCTGGACAGGTGGAGGAAGTTATTCCCTTACCTTCTTTGGCAAACAATTACCTTTCTGAAATTTCCACCTACAAAGTCTTCAAATAGAACCCCTGATTCTCTTCTTAATGCACTAACTTATCATGTCTTCAAAATCTTAGTAAAGCCAGGTTGACCAGGGAAAGAACATTTTTAAATGCACAATACAATACAGTTAAGTAAGTCCAGTGTTGTACAGCAGATCTCTATAATGTAGCCATCTTGCATAATCAAAACTTGATACTCATTGGATAGCAACTCCTATTTTCCCTTCCACTTAGCCAGAGCCCTTCCCACCACTGCAGTAACTTCTCAAATGATCTGTACTTTATATATCGTCCCCCTACAATACAGTGTCCACCCGGCACCCAGGTGGTCTTTAAGAAAAAATGATGATGTCACCACAAAGCCTAAAACTTCTGAATGGATTTCAAAAATATCAGGTTAAACTTCTGACTCTTTGCCATGACCTCGGGTCCTTCATTATCTGGGGAAATCTACTTTCCACTGTTAAAGTGCAGCGTCCCCTTCTCTCAACATCTCATCTGTCCCGGTCTTCTTTTAACAACACCAGAATCCCTTCCATCAGATGCTGTGCTCTTCCTCTAATGTCTACCATGAAATTTTGCAAGCGGACTCTCTTTTGCCATTTGAGCATGAATTCGAATATCTCTTCCTAAAGAAAATGTAAATGGCTATTAGGTTTCTTCCATTGTTGTAATTCTCAAACACTTTCCTTGTCTGAAATTCCGTTTATTATTTTCCAAGGCTTTTATGGTATTAACCTCTGTGTGGTTAAACATCTTGCTTCTTTATATCCGTGGCCTTAACTCTCTAGAAAAAGTATATGGAATGATCGAATGCACAGTTGTTGAATGAGCTAATAAATAAATTAGTAGTATGCCTGCATTCTTATTGAGATTATAATATACAAAGGGAATGAGATCACACGCGTTTTGTACTCTGAGTTACATACCCAAGACCTAATACAACCCAATAGACTTTTTAAAAAATCAGCTCAATTTCTAGAAATGTAAGAGTAATTAAAGATTATTTATATAAAATATGTTTACTGTTACATATAAATATGTTGTTTATAATAGTAAAAAGGAGGGTATAATAAACATCATGTTGACTAATAGCTCCACAGTTAAATAAATTAGTATTTAGCAATATAATATTGTACAACCCTTAATTGCCATAATTAGACTTTGTTCTCAAAATAACTTTCAACTTGAACACACAACAAATAAATGCATATGAAGTATATTCTTAATTTTGTAAGTACATATATGAATTTCATCTCAATATCTACTTTTTATTTATGCTCATATCTAAAAGGTTAACAATGTATGGTAGAATTACTGGTGAATTTTATTTTTAGTTACACATTTCTTCATGTCTTGAGTTTTTCAATTAGAGTACATTCGTATATTATTTTGCAACTTATCAGAGTATCAATTCAGTTAAATTTCATGTTATTATCATTAAGAATTTTTCTTTCATACTTTCAGAAATCGTGTTACTTTAAGTTGTAAAAAAATCACTTTTCCATGGGAGACACAGAAATTGTTTAAGAGAACATTTATACTTTGTTCAATTTTTAAAAAATTAATGGCATATTGATGCTATTTGTGAGAAATTTAAAAGCTACAGATTAAAAGACAAAACAAACATGAAAAATGCTACAATAATTATGACTTCCCAGATACTATTTATTAGAGAGCCTAGCTATATCTCTCAATGCCACAAAGATCAGTGGCTGCAAAATGTAGAATAAAACCAAATTTTCCTACCTATTTTTGTTTTTATTTATTTCACTTTTAAATGCTTTCCTAAACGTTTCCCTTTTAAAAAAACGATTTCTCAGATCTCTATTTCTCTCCTTTTTTTTTACATGCTTCCACCAGGGCATTTTAGTCTCACATAATGCCGTTCGCATTTTTAATGGAAGGGGTCCTGGTGACCCCAACAGGAAGGTCCTACTTGCCTAAAAGAGGGCAAAAGTCAGTAGGGAGGAGAGTGTTTGGAATATCAAAGACCAGAGTCTGGAAAACCTATTTTGAAATCTACAGAATAACTCACTTCTCAAGAAGTGGGAATGAGGGAAGAACATATTTGAATTTGCTGTGAAGCTTAGTTAAAAGCATGAAAAATAATAATGATAATAATGGTGACCCTCAAGAGTTAAACCAATTAATTTAAGTGAAAAATGTGCTTAAAATTGTCTCACAAAAAGAGCATAGCTTTTATACGGAATTTCTGTTATATGGAATTTTAAAAGCAGGGCCCAAACTATGTAGGACTTGTATTTAAACAAGGAACATTTTCCAGAAATTGTGTAGAGGGTGTCCATTTGGGCTGTCTTATTTAAAGCACATTTGAGAATAGCTGTTGCCTGATTTTCAAAGTAATAATTCTTATAAACCTTGATTATGGCTCAAAGAGAATGGACTGGGACAGAAGAAAAGGGACCATAAATGTTTTATTCCATCCTGCCTTAAACTCTGTTGCCCCGGGGTTGGCTGAGTAGTGGTAAACAGGGCTAACTAATTAAGAGTGCTATGGTTGATGATCTCTGTAGTTAGGTAAGTTATTTACATTCCCATTTCTCAGTTTCCTCATTTGTAAAATAGGGACAATAATCATCAGAACTGCGTGAAGATTAGACATCCCGACACAACGTAAATTGAAGAATAAATATGAGCTAAATTGACAATAGTTCCTCTCCTCTGTCTTTAAAACTGCCCTGTAACTATTACTATTCCAGGACTTGATGTGGTTTATACAAGAGTATATTTGTGCTATACTCTATTATTATATGTTAGCATATTTTTTGCTGTTCTCAGCGATGCCTGGCATAATGCCTTGTTCTTTGTAAAATGTTCTCTTTTCATGAAAGAATTTTCAAACATGCCATATTTCCTTGATTGCTATCTGGACCTTGCATGTCTGTGGTAAGCCAAGTCAAAGGTCTACCCTGCCTCACCCTTTTTTCTTATGGGAGAGAGATTATGTGCAGCTAAACAACACTGTGAGCCAGGCATGGTGGCACACACTTATAATCCCAGTACTTGAGAGGCTGAGGCAAGAGGATCACATGTTTGAGACTAGTCTCAGCAATTTAGTAAGATTCACAGCAGTCTGGTGAGATCCTGTTTCAAAAAAAGAGGAGAGGGCTCTGAGGATTTAGATGGAACAGTATCTAGTATCCCTGGGTTCAATCCCTTGCACCACAAAACAAACAAACAAACAAACAAACAAACAAAAAATTGTGTGACTTAAATTACTGAACTAGGATGATGGGTCTTCAAAAGGGTGGATTAGTGCTAAGAACCAGAAAATAAGTAGTAGATTAGGAAATCACAACATATGACTTATGTAAATTTTTATATATGTCAGTTTAACATAGCCCTTAAGAAGTTGTACATTCATGTAGAAACATGTTTAAATAACAAAACTGACAATGCTACTATAACTTGCTTCTCCTTTTTTTGCAAAAAAGTGGGACTTTATACTTTTTTTTTATACTTTTTTTTTAAGGTTAAATACTTTGGGTTCAATTCCCAGTAAATACCCCCCCCCACACACACAGTATAATTTCTGTCATTGAATTATTTTTTCAATAAAATTTTTCTTCTAAATTGAATATATTTGTGGTCATACTATGTTACTTAAAATTGATATCCAACTTTCCTTTTTTATTATAAATATTAAAACAAAGAATTTACACTCCCTATCAAACCAATGTACTATAGCAATAATAAAAGTTTATTATTTCTTGTAATAAAGCATATTATATTATATTATTTTTTATTTTTTTATTTTTGGTGGTACTGGGGTTCCTAGAAGCCCTTCTACTTCCGGGCTACACTCCCAGACCTATTTTATATTTTTATTTGGAAACAGGGTCTCTTAAGTCAGCACGGTTGGCTTCGTCGAACCTGTGCAATCCTCCTGTTTCTGCCTCCCAAGCACGGGGATTACAAGTGTGCGCCACCATGCCCGGCAAGTATATTATTTTATATAATAAACTTTTATGGTAGTAAAAGTTTCTAATGATTTTCCCAAACTCTACTATCTTTTTTTTTTTTTTTGTGCTTGGAATTGAACTCAAGGGTGTTTTAGCTCTCAACTACACCCCTAGCCCTATTTTTATTTATGTATTTATTATTTATTTATTATTTTGCCCTTCCCCAATTTTATCTTCGTTTTGTTGGTGCACTGTAGTCATACATTTTTTTGGGGGGGATACTGGGGATGGAACCTAGGGGATTCTACCTCTGAGCTACACTCCCAGCCTACTTTTTAAAAAATTTATTCTGAAACAGGATCTCACTGAGTTGCAAAGGGCCTCACTAAGTAGCTGAGGCTGGCCGCAAACCGTGATCCTCCTGTCTCAGCTTCCCAAAAGCTGGGATTACAAATGTTCGCCACCACGCCTGGCTTGTGGTCACACATCTTAATGGGCATAAGGTGGTGGAGGCATACAGGCACACACCACTCATTTAGCCCTTCCCCAGTTCCCGCCCTATTCCCTTTCCCTTTCTTCTCTTTATGTTTGTCTTAGTGATGGGCTTTGATATATTTGTGAATGTACATCAGGTACATTAGAGGAATTCCCTCTTCCCCCTTCTCGTTCCCCTCAGCTCACCTTATTTTCTCATCAATGATTTATCCTTCTTAGTCTAGAGTTCCTCCTATATTTAAAAAAAAAATTTTATTGGTGCATTGTAGTCATGCATCTTAATGGAGTACGAGATGGTAGAGGCATACATGCACACCTCACTTGTTTAGCCCTTCTCCACTTCCCATCCCATCCCTCTTCCCCTCTCCTTCTCATGTTTGGCTTAGTGATTGACTTTGATTTGTTTTAGGATGTACATCATATACATTGGAAAAATTTAAATTTACCTAATTTTTTATTTTGAAACAAGGTCTCACTAAGTTGCAAAGGGTACCACTAAGTTCCTGAGGCTGGTGTCAAACCTGTGATCCTCCTGTCTCAGCCTCCCAAGTACTGGGATTACAAGTGTGTGCCAGGACGCCCAGCTCAAACTGAACAAATTCTTTGTATTTTATAGTCATCCAGTACATAGCTTCTTAACATGAATTCCTTTAATATAAACCACACAGTCTGTATGGTTATATAACTCCTCTTATATACCCACACAACCATGCTCCTAAGTTTTGAATACCATATTGGGATGCCAGGCTGTTTGGCAGACAGAGTAAGACAAAGGGAAAATGTATGAAGTACATTTATTAACCCTATAACTGTGGATACAGTGCCTCTAGTTGAAGGACCAGAAAAATAAAATTAAAAAAAAAAGAAAAGAAAAAAACAAGAAACAGACCTTAAGAGGAGATAATTTAACATTTCCTTATTTTTCTTACTGGGTTCTTCTATGCAGTTTATGATTTGTGAAGCCTTATAGATACCTAAGTGTTTAATGTATGAAGTTTTATAGATACATTTTTTAGGAAATCAGTATGCAGTAAGATAGCAATGAGCCAAGTGTTTCCTCTTTCTCTGTGTGCACATAGACATATACACAAGAAAGAGAGCTTAGCTTCCATCTCTGATAATGTCTGTTAGTGAAAACATCTGTCTATATTAATTAATCTGGTCATATTAAATTTTCCCTGTATAATATTTATTTTTAATAAAATTTAGAATGTATAAATATTCATAAAATTTGAATAATATAGAACTGAATGTTACCTACTACAACACACACACACACACACACACACACACACACACACACACACACAATGTTTTGACACTGGAAATTGAAGCCAAGGGCATTCAACCTCTGAGCTATACCTCTAGCTCCCCACCCTCTACCTTTTAAAATTTGAAGCAGGTTCTCACTAAGTTATGAGTCTCTTATTTCAGACCCCTGAGTCCTGAGATTACAGGTGTGCACTACCAGCCCTGCTAGGAGACCTTAGTGATCTAACTTTAGCTTCTCACCTCTGATCCAGCCAGGAAAGCACATGTGTGAGAGATTACTTAGCAATAACTGGCTTGAGCAAAGCTAACCCAAGCCAGGAGAGAGGCGAGGGCCTGATGGAGAAAGGATGTTCGTGAAAGGCTTCCAAGTGCCCCGGCTAAGCTAAAGGGTAAGAATTCCCTGTGGTAGGATAGTGGGCCGTGGGCTGGGTGGGGCGGGAAAGTGGGCAGGTACACTGAGCTGAATGAAAGGAGACCTTCCAGGAGTTTTGTAACTCTTGGGCCTGAAAAAGAAGTTCTAGTTTCCTTAGACTACCTGAGACTGAGTGCCTGAAGGCTTGGGAGAAGTAGCTTATTTGTTATGGATATAATTTCTTGTTTATATTTGGTGAGAAGAAAAAAAATGAAGACATGACACCATGACACTGTTTTGTTTTTTCCTTATGGTAAAAATCAGTGCTGGAGTGAGGCTTAGATTTAGTTTTTTAGAATTTTAAAAGCCGGAAATCGAGCTGGGTGTGGTGGCGCATGCTTTTAATCCCAGCATTTGGGAAACTAAGACAGGAGGATCACAGGTTCAAGGCCAGCCTCAGCTACTTAGTGAGGCCATCTGCAACTTAGTGAAACCCTGTTTCAAAATAAAGAATAAAAAATAGGACTGGGGGTGTATCTTGGAGGTAGACTACGCCTGGGTTTCATCTCTAGTACTGAAAAAAAAAGCTGAAAATCATTTCTTTAAGTGAAATTTTATAAAGTTCTTAAAATCAAGCAAAATTCCTCATATATAGTTGCAAATCTAAAATATTACTATTACTACTACTACTACTACTACTACTACTACTACTACTACTACTGATTATTTTGTGGTACTGGGAATTGAACCCAACGGCATTCTACCTTTAAGATTCACCTATAGCCCTATTTTATTTTATAATTATTATCTTTTTTGTTACTAAGGGTTAAATTCAAGACCAGGACATTCTACCTCTGAGCTATACCCCTAGACTTTTAAAAGTTTATTTTCAAACAGAGTCTCACTAAGTTTCTGAGACTGATCTCAACCCTGTGATCCTCCTATCTCAGCCTCTCAAGTACTGGGATTACAGGCCTAAGCCACCATGCCCACTGTAATATTTTAGGGTACCAACTAGAATATATTGGCATAGGATAATTAACCTGCTTCTGACAAGAAGAGAAACTTTTCAGTGGGAATTATTTACTTTAATATACAGACAATCACTAATAATTGTAGAACACCTTATGCGCATAATCTAATGTAATCAACCTGGCAGGCACTTTTATTCTCATTTAGAATGGACTAAAATGAAGAACAGTAAGTTTAAGTAAGTTGAAGTAAATACTAATTTTAAGTATCAAAAGACATTTGGATACTTAAAAATGATACTTTACCATTCAAAGTCAGGTTCACCTGACTCAAAATTCAATACATCTATGGATGGCATCTCTTCACAATAATTGAGCAAGCCAATTTGGCTGTGCCATGAGGATATAAAAAAGTCATTCACAAAATGTTTACATCATCCAGTCATGATGTCCCACTCCTGAAATCCTAGTAATTGGGAGGATGAGACAAGAGATTCCCAGGTTAGATGCCAGCCTTAGCAATTGAGCACGACCCTGAGAAACTTAGCAAGATCTTATTTTAAATAAATAAATAAATAATAAATAAATAAATAAATAATAGCTGGGTATGGTGGTGCACCCCTGCCATCTCAGTACTTGGGGAATTGAGACAGGATCACAGACTTGAGACCAGCCTCAGCAATTTAGCTGGACTCTCAGCAGCCTAGTGAGACTCTGTTTCCCAAACAAAAATAAGCCTGGCGTGGTGGCACACACTTCTAATATCAGCATTTGGGAGGTTGAGGCAGAAGATCCAAGTTCATGGCCAGTCTCAGCTACTTAGTGAGGCCCTTAACAGCTTAGTGAGACCCTGTTTCAAATTAAAGAATTAAAAAAAATAGAGCTGGGGGTTGAGCTTAGAGGTAGAATGCCCATGGGCTCCATTCCCAGTACCTCAAAAACAAACAAGCAAACATAACCAAAATTAAAAAGGGCTGAGGGACACAACGCTGAGCTACAAGCTCAGAGGTAGAATGCCCCAGGTTCAATCCCCAGTGTCAGTAAGTACATAAGTGTGTAAATAAATAGATATAAATAAATGAATAAACAAGGATTGGGATATAGCTTGGATGTAGAATGCCTCTGAGATCAATCCCTGGTACCCGCCTCCCCATACAAGGAAGAAGTAGGAGGAAGAGGAGGAGGAGGAGAAAGAGGAAGAGGAGAGGAGGAGAAGGAGGAGGAGGAGGAGGATAAAAAAAGAAGTTCCTGTGTCATAACCCAGTGAGAGCAGTAGGTTTTAAGTAAATATATGGATAAAGTAAAGTTCTGCATAAATGTCTGCAGGAGCAGAGAAAGAGGGAGTGGTTGATTATGACCGCAGGAGATAAGAAATGGTTCACAGTGGGAATGTTTCCTGTATTTTTATGGTGTCTACTTTGGGGAGCAATTGATTCATTTATCTCTAAAAAGTGATATCCAGGGAGGCATTTTTCTGCGTTTGCCTTACCGCTCCTAAGGTAAGGCATGCAGAAAATGCCCATAAATATGGTTTAATAAACAGAAACTGTTGCTTCCTGGAAAAGGCGCATATTTCCAAAGGCGGTTGCCAAATCACCACATGTGGCTCGTGCCCCGTGGAGAATGTGTGGTGCACCTGAGTGCTACTGGCTGCCATGACAGGCACCTGAAGATATATTCCCCCAGCACTGGGAAGATGGTAGCTTGAATCTGCACAGGCTCCTTTTTTTTTTAAATTTATCTTGCAAAAGTCTGTATTTTTGTTTTTTAACTTGAAGGGGGGTTTTATTAACTTTGGCATCTGGAACACATTCTACAATAAAAACTTAAACTGAAAGTCTCGGTGGAAGCAACTTGTATACTATGCAAATTTAAAATCGAATGGGCAGTAAAGGACAGAAGGTTATAGCTGAACAAAGAACAATAACTTATTTGATTTGCCTCGCTGATCTATGGCAGGATCTCACTGAACACTTTTAGAAGGTTATCTCTAATTCTAATTGTTTGCTTTTATCCTGTCTTGAGGAATTGGAGCCACAGATGTCCTTCCTGTGAACATCAGACGCCTTCTGTGTCATTAGATACCTGTATTTGCACTGACACTACACTGGGGTCTGTAGCTTAATAACAGGTGTGCAGAGGCTGGAGGGTGGCACACAGCTCAGACCTGGCCTTTGCATATGCATTGGTGTTCCTGAAAGAAGAACCTCTCAAGCTACCACCTTGCAGAAGGTAGACCCCAACCATCTTTGATTCAAAGTGAAGTTGAACAAGCAGTTCTAAAATGAGTCCCAGGATATTCTATATAATTTTTTGTGGAAATAACAGATTGGGCATGTCGAGGAAAAATTCGAGAATAGAATACAGCACCATAAGTCCATTCAGTGGGGATCATTCCCAGCTCATAGTCTCAGGTGCCTTTCTCACTGTCATAGTTCAGTGAAGAAGAACTAATCCCCGCTGGTTAAAGCAGCAGGTGGAGAGGACCGAAGAGGAGCCGCCCGATGACAGGGACAGGTCTGCCCTCAGCAGCTCCTCTGCTCACCACAAGACAGTAGCAAGAGCAAGGGTATGCTTCGTAAAAATGATCCCAAAGCAAGATGCACCCATGCCAACCACAGCCTAACCCTGTGCAGGGAGAATGGAAGCTGTCCAGGCTGGCCATGCACTGCAGTCATACATCTGAATGGGGTACAAGATGGTGGAGTCATACACACACACACATCACTCACTTAGCCCTTCTGCACTTCCCACCCCATCCCCTCCCTGTTCCTTCTCATGGTTGGCTTAGTGATTGGCTTTGATATGTTTGCGAATGTACATCATGTGCATTAGGAATTTTCCTCTTCCCCCTCCTATATTTGTTCATCTCTAGTATCTCCTTCTTCATCTAGAGCTCCTCCTATGACTCATTTTCTCCCTAACTTCACATATTAGGGAGAGTATTCGATTTCTTTTTTGTGACTGACGAATCTCATTAGTATAATGTCCTCCAGTTCCATCCATTGCCCTGTAAATTATGTAATTGTGTTTTTCTTTATGGCTGAGTAAAATTCCACTGTGTACATATCCCATAGTTTTTAAACATGTTGCTGGTTTATCTTTTTCAGTTGGCAATGATCTACTAAGTACTTCTAGTGTTCTGGTACCACTGATGATTTCTTTTGAGGGGTTGTAGGAGAGTACCAGGGATTAAGCTTAGGGTTTTTTTTTTTTTCTTCTGACCTATACTCCAGTCTATTTTATTTTTATACTGAAACAGGGTCTCACTACATTGCTGAGAACTTCACTAAGTTTCCGAGGCTGGCTCTGAGCCTGAGATCTTCCAATCTCAGCCTTCCAAGAACTGAGATCACAGGCTTGTGCTACCGTGACAGTCCACCATCGATAGTCTTTACTAGCTTGATTTATCATTTTCAGCAAATGCTTCACAAATCCTCATAAGCTGTTAAGATCCAGATTTTCAATTCTGTGAATATTTCAACGAAATTGACACAGGTGTATGAAAACAGGCTGAATAACATAATATAGAGCATATATGTTATTATATTAATTTTATCATGTAATTACACTATATGTTTCATAATATATTTAGTTATTTTTGTTGTTGTTTTTGGTACTGGAGAGTAAACCCAGGGGAATTCTATCTCTGAGTTAGGTCCCCAGTCTTTTTTATTTTAAAACGGGGTCTCACTAAGTTGCTGAGGCTGGCTTTGAACCTGCAGTCCTCCTGTCTCAGCCTCCCAAGTACTGGGATTAGAGGCATGTTATACCATGGCTGACATATTTAAGTTTGTATACATGTTCCCTATCTGGGAAAAATGGTTGAAGACACTACTATATAGTCTTTTCTCTACACATGGTGCTTCAAGATCAAGATGAAAACCCTGAAGTAAGACAGATTTAGTGGTCTGACTGACTTGTTTTTGTTTCTTTTTTCTCTCTCTCTCTTGCTGGCAATGAATTCTCCAAGGATGTAGAACTAAAATCACAATGGCATGAGGATTAAACAAATAGTAGACCTTTAAACCCTCACTTTTGAGGCAAGAGTTCACTCAGTATTATGTTTTCTCTTCCCTTCTGTAATAGTTTAGCTTTCCCAAGTCTGCAGATAATGTCTTTTTTAGGTGTGTGGCATGAACAATTTTCATAAGTGCACAAGAAGCTACAAAAATATAAATAGAATCATATGCTCTTCCTAATATGCCGAAGCTAGGGAAAAAATGCATCACAGAAAGAACTCTAGACGAATAAGAAGAAACTATCGATGAGAAAATAAGGCAACCTAACTGAGGGGGATGGGAGGGGAAGAGGGAAATTCCCTAAAGCACATGATGTACATTTGCAAACAAATCCAAGTCAATCACTAAGCCAGACATGAGGAGGGAGGGGGAGAGAATGGGGTGGGGATTGGGGAAGGGCTAAAAGAGTGATGTATACATGTATGCCTCTACCATCTTGTACCCCATTAAGATGTATGACTACAATGCACCACCAAAAAAAAAAAAATAGAAAAATTGCCTTCTAATAGAAAGCAATCACCCCCATTTTCTGGCAGGAAAGCAAAGTGGAAATTCTTGGCCATGTCTGTGGGGAGACATGGCCTAACTCAACCTATCGGAGTCACTTAGGGAAGGGGACTGTGTATGCTGGCTTCCTCCTGCTCAGGACCACTTGTTAATGCCCATGGTACCTTCCTTCACTCCAGACTCGTGTGATTCACTGGAAATCATAACAACTTATTCTTTGAGAGCACTGTTCTGGGAGAGGTACAGACAGATCAGGCCATTTCCATGGTCCTTCTTTTCCAATCATTAAGGTACACCCAGCATCTCAGAATTGGTATTTCTATCTTTAGAAGTGTAGCTAGCAATATATAACAGAAACAAAGACAGCAAAACTGAGCGATGTGGAAAACACTGGGGGTGACAGGCAACGGGAGCTACACACAAGTCAATACAGAATGGATTTGTTTTCACACCATGAATTTTTCCAATTATGGTACGTGAGCTGTTTATTAATGAATTTCAATCTATTAAACCTTAAACACATAAAAATTTTCCTCCTTCACCTTCTTAATGAATGGCAGTTGAGCTTATTTCATATTGATCTTAGATTCGAGTTGGGATGTAAGAACCATGATGAGACAATTTGAGAGATTCATTTGTATTATTCCAAAGGACCAGTGATTTATGTGATGATAGGGCATCTACATCATCAGATTTTTGCCTTAACTCTGTAGAGTCTGCAGTGAGAGTCAACCATTTTCTCTTCACTTAACAGAAGCAATCCCACTTCAAGGAGCACAACTCAGGAAGTGAGATGCAAGATAATCACACTTGTAAATGCAGGTGTGTGTGTGTGTGTGTGTGTGTGTGTGTGTGTGTGTGTGTGTGTGAGTCAGCATTCCTAGAAGGGGCTGAGCTTCATTGTGTCTATATTTAATTTTTCTTTTTTTTCAATATTTTTTGTTCTACTGTGGTTTCGTAAGGGTGTAATCTCAGCAAAAATGATTAAGGCTTCTTGCCAGCCACTTAATTTCAACTCCCACCACAGAAAAAAAGAAAAGTAAAGAGGTCAGTTGTATACGTAAAATCTTTCTGTTCGTGGAGGCTGAGACAGGAAGAGCACAGGTTTAAAGCTAGCCTCAGCAACTTAAACACTGTTAAAAAACAACAACAACAACAACAACAACAACAACAACAACAACAACAACAGCAACAACAACAAACCCAGAGCTTGGAAGTAGAATGCCTTTGAGTTAAAACTCCAGAATAAATAAATAAATAAATAAATAAATAAATAGTAAATGTTACTACTGGGAAAGTATCACTGGCAAGTATATATATATATATATATGTGTTTTTGCATTACTAGGGGTAGGGCCCAGAGGCATTCTACCTCTAAGCAATACTCCCAGCCTTATTTTTATTCTTTATTTTGAAACAGGGTCTCAAAATTGCAGAGGGCCTCAATAGCTGTGAACTGATACTTCTGTCTCAGCCTCCCAAATGCTAGGGTTACAAGCGTGTGACATCACACTGCCTGGCTATACCCATTTATGTATTATCCACTACATATCTATCTATCTTCTTCCTACCTTGATATCTTTATATCTAGCTCTCCAATATATATGATGTAACAATAAAATGTGGACTAAACACAACAATAGTATTGCTCTAAGAAAAATGCAGTGCCCACAGAAAGTCAACCCACAGAATAGTGAAATCTAATTTACATTGAATACCTTCTTTATAAATTTTGATATATCTACATATATAGCAATTACTTTAGTGGCTGCATATTTTCTACTACACAGAAATAAATAACCAACCAACCAGAGAAGAGAGTGATATTGAGACCATATAAATAAATTTTTCATTCCAGTTGATAAGGCATTTTAAGCCTTAAATTTGCTGGAAATTAATACCAAATAAGTCATAGAATATAAATCAGACATTTTGGTATATGTTTGCTGGCCTTTGTGGAAAGAAACAAAGACCTGGGAAACTCCTCTCCTTTATGATTCTTGGAGTTTCCAAATTAGTTATTTTTGCTCTTATAAACCTTCTAGTTCTTATTTAAGTATTTTCTCACAGTAGAAAGGTCTACTGGTACATACTACACCCAGCACTTTGGAGGCTGAGGCAGGAGCATTACACGTTACAGGCAAGCCTCATCAATTTAGCAAGACTTTCAAAATTTAAAAAGTAAGGGCTGAGGGTATATTTCAGTGATAAATGTCCCTGAGTTCATTCCCTAGCACCACATACATATTTGTATCTATACGGTGGTGTATGCATGTAATCTCAATCCTGGGAAGGCTGAGACTGGAGGATTGTAGATTTGAGGCCAGCCTCAGCAACTTCGCAAGGCTCTCAGCAATTTTGTGAGACCCTGTCTCAAAATAAAGTAGCACTGGTAGTGTAGCTCAGAAGTAGAGTTCCCCAGGGTTCATCCTTAGTACCATAAAAACCAACTGACTGGCCAACCAATCAACCAACCAACTAAACAAACAAACAAAAAACCCAGATGGTTAAATTTGCCATAGAAGCCCATTAAACAATAGAAATTTACGTGGACACTTAAAATATAAAATGCAATTGCCTCCAGTAAATGACTAAAATCATTTCGACCACTTTTCCTTGCAGAATATACCTTTAAACATCAATTCTTGTTGATCAAATTTCATTAGTCTAGGCCTGAAACACTGGCAAGCTAATGTTGCAAAATATTCCCGTTATTCCTGTTTGTAATAGAAATTGTACAAAACATTTAATGTTGTTAATATGCCCCCCAAACTAAAGAATGCACGCGAAAAAGATGTTCCAGATACCTAAAAGCACGTTTAAGGTCATAACTGGCAAGTTCTTCCCTCGGTACTTACTTTTTCCTAAGATGTTCAGACCTCTGGTGCTCAGTAAATGCCTGCTGTATGAATAAACGTTCTCAGCTGTGTGTTTAAGCCTTATTTTTCTTGGGTCAGCTGCTACTCAATTCCTGGTAGCTGAATCGGTTAAGGATACGCATATTCATTTTAAAACAAAAGAGGAGGACTAGGAAGACAAGTGCTGATGCAGAAGTTTCTGCAGCTGTTGATCAGATACCTGCTGTCTATTAGTTTGATTCATCTGGCAAACCATCCCCATGACAGTTAATGGGTCATCCATCATTAGGAAAAGCACAGAAGCAGAGTATTTCCATTGACTCCGTCTACCTTTCACCCTCCCCGAGGAGTTTCTAGGTGAAAGCGTTGGCTAACCTTTAAAACTTCTGTGGGTAGATTTATGGAACATTTTATTACTGAGCCGAAGTCAGCTCTGGAACTGATTTGTAATCCTATTATGGAAAAAAAAAGATGCCAAAATAAGAAATCCTTTGTAAAACACAGTATGAAACAGATCTAAGCATTAGCTTTTAGCCTCTGATAATGTGCTTTAGTTGAAGTCATTTGCCAAATTGGATCCTTGGACCTCAAGGTAATTTTTGCAAGCATTTTTTACCATGAGCACATGAAATGATAGCTTTTAAAAGGCGACTGTGTATTTCAGAGCTCCCACTGTGGCCAGTGACAGCTGATAAATGGGAAGGGAGGAAAACCAAGCAAGGAAAATACGAAGTGCATTCGCAAGTGGCCTGGTTCACCTGAAGAAAGGAACTGACGTCAGTCAGTACTGCTCTGCTCTCAGAAAGGCACTTACCTTGCAGACTGTAGATCTCACCAACACTGTTCTGACGAGTAATGTGGTGCCAGTATGCGCTGCGAGGGAGGGAGATGGATTTGGATAGTGTCATTGGTTCAGTCAAGCTTGTCTGAAGCTGGAAAAGAAAAGAAAACACATCTTAGGCTTTACCGAAAATGCTAAGCCAAAAAAATGCTATTTTAAATGTTGAGGACTGAGTCCGAGTGCTGTGTAATACAACCTGTGATAGACACCAGCATCATCCCCTACTCAAGGATAACTTTTAAAAAGTAAGTCATGATTGGAAGTTATAAAACAGACACGTATAAACAATTTACTTCAATTCATTCATTAATAAGAAAGTATTAACATGCTATAAGAATTTCAAAGAATCAGGAATGCTGGAAAATCCAGGAAAGTAATCAGCTGCATCCCGCCAGGTAAACTTGTTTATATTTCTGTGAATCAGAATTATTTGCAGTGCTCTCAGCTTCTTACATGTTGTAAAATTGTTAAATAACTAAAAAATAAAGCTGCCAGCCCTTTCAGAATCAGATATCTCAGAACAAGACACCCATTAATTTTTTTTTTACCCATTTCAGTCTCTTCCTGATATTCTTCCTACCTTTGTATGATGGCTGTTTTTTCTCACATATATACTTTCTTGTTTTTGTGCTAGAAAACTATACATCAAACAAGTATTTTCCCTGAGAAGCTGTAATAAAAAGTGATGCATCTTCTTACTTGAAACATATATTTTACAGTTAGCTGAAGAGATTCACACCTTATCACCCAATGGCTCCTAATCATGATCGGCACAAAAGCAGTCATAGTACACACTATATCTTTTAAAAAGAAATTTATTTTTATTGAGTCACACTAGGTTTAAAAACCACACACAGTACTTTTAGCATAAATGGGTGTGGAATTTTGTCAAATGGGTTTTCAGCATCTATTGAAATGATCATGTGATTTTTGATTTTGCTTCTGTTTATGTGATGAAATACATGGACTGACTTGTATGTTGAACTAGTCTTGCATCCCTGGGATGAACCCCACTTGGTCATGGTATATAATTTTCCTGATGTGGTTTTGAATGTGTATTGCTAATATTTTGTTTAGTGGTTTTGCATCTAGGTTTATCAACGATATAGGTCTATAGTTTTCCTTCCTTGAGCTATCTTTATTTGGTTTGGTATTAATGTGATGTTGGTTTCATGGAATGTAGTTGGGAGAGTTCTGTCTCTATTTCACGAAATAGATTGAGGAGTATCGGCATTAGTTCTTCTACAAAAGTTTTATACAATTCACTTGGGAAACCATCTGGTGCAGAGCTTTTCTTTGATGGTAGGCTCTTTATTGATGTTCAGTCTCTTTGATTGCTATTGGTTGGTTTAGACTTTCTATATCTTCTGGATTCAGTATAGGAAGGCTGTATTTATCTAGAAAGATGTCAATTTCTTCCTGATTTTCTATTTTGCTGGAGTATAGTTTTTCAAGGTAGTTTCTCATAATCCTATGGATTTCGGCATTGTCAGTGGTAATATCTCTTTTTTCACCTCATCTTTGTAGTTTGGACTGATTCTTTTATTAGTTCATTGGCTAGTGATTTATCTATTTTGTTATTTTTTTTAAGAAACCATCTTTTGATTTGTTGATTTTCTGCATTTTCTTTCTCTACTTCATTGATTTTTCTACTTTCATTGATTATTAAAATCAGATTTTAATAACCAGAGTAGAAATCCCATCTTCTACTGGCTTCGGGTTAAACTGTTCCTGGTTTTCAAGGGTTTTGAGGTTATTTTTGGTGATTTTCTGTTCTTCTTAGGTGGGCACTCAGTGCTGTGAATTTTACTTTTATTACTGCCTTCACTATATCCCAGAGATTTTGATATGTTCTATCTTTATTTTTTTTCTAGGAATTTCTTGATTTCACCCTTTACACTCATTTATGCTAAAAGTACTTCAGAAACTCAGAATAGAAGGAACATACCTCAACATCATAAAGGCAATATACAGTAGGCCCACAGCCAACATCATATTAAATGGAGGAAAATTGTGAGAATTTCCCTTAAATTAGGAATAAGACAAGTATGTCCATTATCAGAACTTCTTTTCAATATAGCACTTGAGACTCTAGCAAAAGTAATAAGGCAAGAAAAGGAAATCAAAGGAGGACAATAGGAAAAGAAGAACTAAAATTATCATTAAAACCCAACAAACTCAACAAAAGACTTATAGAACTGATCAAAAAATTCAGCAAAGTGTCTAGATAAAACTTATTCTTAAAAAACCAGAAGCTTTCCTGTATGCCAACCATAAGGCCACTGAAAGAGAAATTCAGAAAATTCTTTCACTCAGGATATCCCACAAAAAATAAAATAGGAATAAACCTAACAAAGGAGGTAAAAGACCTCTGCAGAAAAAAATTATAAAACATTGAAAAAAAATGAAGAAGACATTAGAAGATGGAAAGATTGTCCATGTTCTTGGACAAGCTGAATAAATACAATCAAAATGGCCATTCTTCCAGAAGTGATCTACAGATTCAATGCAATACCCAGTAAATTACCAAGGTCATTTTTCACAGACATAGAAAAATTAGTCCTTAAATTCATTTGGAAATACAAAATACCCTGAATAGCCAAAGTAGTTCTCAGAAAAAAAAAATGCAGCAGGAATCCAGTACCTGACTTTAAACTATAATACAAAGCCACAGTAATAAAAACTGCATGGTACCATCACAAAAACAGATACACAGACCAATGAAGCAAAATAGAAGTCCCAGAAACAAATTTGCACATTTATGCCTAATTGAATTTTGACAAAGGGGCCAAAAACATACACTAGGTAATCTGTTCAACAAATGATGTTGGCAAAACTGGTTAACAATGTGTAGAACTGTAGCAATAAACTCCAGTTTTCACCCTGTACAAGAGTTAATTCAAGTTAATTCAATGCCCCAATAAAATATTAAGGTCCAACATTGCAACATAGAGGCACAGGAAACTAAAGATTGATCGATACACGGGATTGGATTAAACTGCAAGGCTTTTTTCTGGAAAGCAAAGGAAACTGTCAAGAACCTCAACCGAGAGCCAAGAGAATGGGAAAAAAAATTTCCAACTATTATTTCTACAGAGGACTAATATCTACAATATACAGAGAACTCAAGAAACTCAGCTCTAGGAAAAACACACAATCACAAAATGGGCAAGAAAAGAAGAAATTAAAATAAGCAATAAATATATGCTATTCATCATTGGCAATCAGAGAGATGCAAATCAAAACTACCCTGGGATTTCACCTAACCCCAACTAGAATGGCAATCATACAAACACGAACAACAACAAATGCTGGTGAGGAAGTGGAGAAGTGGGAATTCTAATAAATTGTTAGTGGGATTTCAAATTAGTGCAACCACTTTGTAAAACAGTATGGAGGATCCTCAGAAGAATGGGAATGAATTTATCATATGATCTAGCAATACCACTTCAGGGTATCTGCCCAAGAGAATGGAAACCAAACTTCCAAACTAATGCATGCATATCTATGTTCATAGCTGCACAATTCACCATTGCCAAACTATGGAACCAGTGAAGATGTCCATCAACAGATGAATGGATTATAAAACAAGGGATAGGTACACAATCGAATTTTACTCAGCCATAAAGAACAAAATTGTGTCATTTATAGGAAAGTGGATGTAACTGGAGGACATTATGCTAAGTGATATTAGTCAGTCACAGAAAGTAAGAAATCAGAGGTTGTCCCTAATATGCAGAAGCTAGGGAGAAAATGGGTCATAGAAGGAACTCTAGACAAAGAAGGAAAATCAATAGATGAGCAAATAAGGCAACCTGACTCAGAAAGATAGGAGGGGGGAAGAGGTTAATTTTCTAATGTACATGATGTACATTCACAAACATATTAAAGTCAATCACTAAGCCAAACATAAGAAGTGGAGAAGGAAAGGGGGTGGGAATTGGGGAAGGGCTAAACAAGTGATGTGTGCATGGATGCCTCTACCATCTTGTACCCCATTAAGATGTATGACCACAATGTACCAATAAAATATTAAACCCCCATACACAGAAATGGTTCTGTTTGGCTGGGCATGGTGGCGCACACTTGTAATCTCCGCGCTTGGGAGGTGGAGACAAGAGGATTGGACAGCTGCGCTGGCTTAAGAGACCCTGTTTCCAAATAAAAATATAAAAATGGGTCTGGAGTGTAGCCCAGAGGTTTCCAGGAACCCAAGTACCACCAAAAAAAGAAAGAAAGAAAAAAAAAGAAATGGTTATGTTTGATCTTTGCACACATTTCTGTGACACAAACTGAGCAAAAAGGACTTTTTGAAAGATAACGTGAACGCTTTAAAAGATGAAATTTCACATTGGCCCCTGATGCCCGATCTTGGCAAACTGCAAGTTGGAGGTTTTTTTTTGTTTGTTTTTATGTGTTGTTTTCATTTTTTTTTTGTTAATTTTTTGTTACTGGGAATTAAACCCCAGGTCATTATAATTTCAAACTACACCCCCAGAACTTTTTATTTTATTTTGAAACAGGGTCTTTTTAAGTTGCTAAAGCTGGCCTTGAACTTGTGATCCTCTGTCTCAGCCTCCTTTATACTGGGATTTATGGGTGTGTAATTCTGTGCCCAGCTAAGAAGTTGGAGCTTTAAAGATCATCTTTGTCTCATCTGTCTTTAATATTTCACAGGCTCCTGCATCTAGCACTGGGTTCAGATATTACTGTTTTTCTTACAGTTCTGATACCAGGAAATTACCTGATGTTGATGGAACATGCCCTTTAAATCAACACAAAACTGAATCATGTTGCAATTTAAAAGATGGCTAGTCAAAGAATTTGAAAATACTAATTTTTATTTTTTCTAGTGTGGAAACATTTTCAGAACTGCTATCCTTGTCACAAAAGTGCCACACTGGCTCTGCTTAAAAGTCTGGTGTCACCATGGTGGTGTATACTTGTAATCCTCATACTTGGAAGGCTGAGCCAGGAGGACTGCAAGTTCAAGATCAACCTCAGCATATCCAGTGAGGCCCTCCACAACTTAGTGAAACCCTGTTTCAAAATAGAAAATAAAAACGACTGGATAGCTGGGTGTGGTGGCACACGCTTGTCATCCCCGTGCTTGGGAGGCAGAGACAGGAGGGTCGCGCAGGTTTGAAGCCAGCCGCGCTGGCTTAAGAGACCCTGTTTCCAAATAAAAACGTGTACAAAATAGGTCTGGGAGTGTAGCCTGGAGGTAGAAGGGCTTCCAGGAACCCCAGTACCACCACCACCAAAAATAAATAAATAAAAAAAATAAAAAAGCACTGGGTAAAATAAATAGCTCAGAGGTAGAATACCCCTGGATTCAATCCCAGTACCACACCCCCCCCAAACACACACACAAGAGTCTGGCACCATTGAATAACAACTCCTCCTCCTCCTCCTCCTCCTCCTCCTCCTCCTCCTCCTCCTCCTCCTCTTTCTCCTTCTCCTCTTTATCCTATTCATTCTACCTCCAGCTATACCCCTGGTCCTGGTCTTTTTTATTTTACTTTCAAACACGGTCTTGCTATTTTTTTTTGACAGGGTGTGTGTGTGTGTGTTGTGTGTGTGTGAGCGCGCGTGTGTGTTTCAATATGCTGTTGAGACTGGCTTCAAACTCTGATCCTCCTGTCTCCAATTTCCAAGTCCTGGGCTTCGGGTGCCTGCCACCATGCCCGAAGAAGCTGCTTCTTTATCTACAGATGAGGAATTCAAATAGCAACAGCAACTTCTATGTTTTTCAAATTTGCTATATTATGAGTTTTCCCCCCTAATTCTAGATGTAGCTATGCTACTCACATGCACCTGCCATTACTGGTGTGTAAGGGGAGGTGCCAAGGAGAAGGCAAATTTTGGGGTTTTAATTTAGCAGATCTCAGCATCCTGGGAACGGTCGTTAACAACACATGTATGCAGTTTTGTCCCAGCCCTAACAGTTTGGGAATACCTATGCAGGGGCTTCCTGTGCTAAGAACTCCCCAGATATCCTTGTACAAAGTTCATCTCCCACTAGCATATGGGAACAGAGGCGACACTCATCTCCCCAGTGTTACTGGGAGAGAAAGAGCTTTCACTTTTAAAGCCAATTTCTCACATGAGGCATAAACTTAATTAAACACATAAATCTTTAATTCGTGTCAGCAGTGCCCATTAATAACATCAATTAGTTCACAAAATGAATTTCATATTAATCACAGTTCTGTTTACTGCCTAATCTTTATTCTTTTTTAAGCTACTGTAATTTGTTTGTTACTTAGCACACAATAGCTCTTTCTGAAATTTCATGAAAGTGATTTTACTTATTTTTTTTTTTAGTTCTGGGAAGCAATTTTTGTTTCCCAAATGGTCAGTCCTACACATCATGAACATGTGATATTTTGTTTGATGAAAGTAAATAACTGGAAGCCACTGGAGAAAAATCCTCTCCAGACAGTTTCCATCAGCATCACCCTATACAGTTTACACCTCCTGTCTCCGTAGCTCTTCCCCTTTATCCCTGTCAAGCCTATTATTATTATTATTATTATTATTATTATTATTAATTATCATTATTTTATTTTAAAGCAGGGTTTGTTAAGTTGCTAAGGTTTTCCTTGAACCTGCGATCCTCCTGGCTCAGCCTCCCAATTACCCAAGTACAGCCATGCACCACCATTCCTGGCTCTTGACCTGCCTTTGACAATGTTCTATATCTTCGTTTCTTTGGTTCCTCTTCTATTTCACTTTCTTATCTAGTTACAGCAATAAAGGGAAATTTTGTGTTTGAAACTTGATTATGAATTTCCTGAAGTTTCTCACAGATCTTGTCCAGTACGTTCCCAGGGGTCTCCTGGACATTCGATACTCCAATCACCGCTCAGATTTATTTATGAAATTCTGCTATGGATCAAACTGGGTCACCCACAAATTCCTATGTTGAGGCCCTGACTCCCAATGTGACACCAGTTGGAGATGGGATCTTTGAAGAAATTCATTGAGGTTCAAAGAAGACAGAAGAGCGAGGCTTTTAATCCAATAGAACGATATCTTTCTAAGAAGAAATTCCACGGATTAAAGGGCACAGTGAAAGTTTATGTAAAGACGTGGCAAGAAGGCGCCATCTGCAAACCCAGGGGAGAGATGCCAGGGAAGTTACCTCTCTGCAGTGTCGATTTGAACACTGAGTGTGCAGAGTTGTGCGAAAGCAAAATCCTGCTGGGCAAGCCACCGGTCTTTTTGTTTTGGTATCCTTAGCAAAGTAATGCAAGCGCTCTATGTCATGGTCAATCTAACGGAGGAGGTAGAATTGGGATGATTTTCCAGCAACATTTAAGTTTGTTATTAACTTTAAGCAATGCATTATAAGTTGGCTTTTGTGACTGGCACAGTGTCAAACATTTTATTTATTTATTTATTTATTTATTTATTTATTTATTTATTGGTGGTACTGAGGTTCCTGGAAGCCCTTGAACCTCCGGGCTACACTCCCAGACCTATTTATATTTTTATTTGGAAACAGGGTCTCCTAAGCCAGCGCGCACGGCTGACTTCGAACCTGCGCGATCCTCCTGTCTCCACCTCCCAAGTGCGGGGATTACAAGCGTGTGCCACCACGCCCGGCGAAATTCAAACATTTTTATGAAATACTTTTGTTGGTTCTGATTTTAAACCTCAAATAAAACTCCTGGTGTTAGGACTCAAAATGAGACCATATAAAATCATATAAAAATCATGTTATTATTGAAATATAAAAATCATCTTTTATTATTTTTTCTTGTACTACGAATTGAATCCAGGGATATTCTACCTTCAACCTATACTTCCAAACCCTTAATTTAAAAAAAAAATTGAAACAGGGTTTCACTAATTTTCTGAGTGTCTTGCTAAGTTTCTGAAACAGACCTAGAACCTTCAATCCTCCTGTCTCAGCCTCCAGCATACTGATTACAGGCATGCTCAATCAGATCCAGGTCATCCATCACTATTTCATAGTATAACAAGGCTTCAAATGCAATCATAAAGATAACAGTTAGTTTTAGAGTGCAATAGCCATTTCCTAATTGAAAGAACAATGCATGGATTTGATCTGGAGGTCTTTTCAGGATAAAAGAGAAAGCATAACAAAAACGTGTGGTAATTTAAAGAGCAAATAAAAATCTATGTTTGCACATATAAAAGAGAAAAATTATACTCTAAGATCATCCCAAAGCAATTACTGTGTTTTAAGAAGTTACATAACATGAATGCATGTCTACAATGTTCCTGTTCTCCTCTGAGCAGGTCCGCAGGATCCATTCTTTCAGTGGCAATTGTCAGTGACACATTCCTCAAGATGTCATGCAGAATTCTACAGCCCCTTGCAGCAGCATTCCCTGGGGAATGAACCATGGACTCTTTCCTGCGAAACACACCCATCTGCTTCTTGTACAGAGTGTCCACATTCAGAAAGGCTATTCAGCGTGGATGCAGGAATCATGGAGAGGAGCATTTGACTCAGTCTTGACATGTGCGTGAAACTTTCTGCTGTTTTTTTGGCTCTGTTTGTTGATTCCAATTTTTTAAAATGCAGTTTGTTGCTGGAATACTGACAAATTAAAAATCGTTCATTTGGCACCAGAAATGAGTAGGGATTACAGTTCAAAGAAGATTGGAGAGTAAGTTAAGACATGTGTGGTAGTTGGGAGTGGTGGCGCATGACTGTACTCCCAGTACTTGGGAGGCTGGGACAGGAGGATTGCAGGTTCAAGGCCAATCTTAGCATTTAATAGCAACTTAGCAAAAGCCTGTTTCAAAATAAGAAAATAAAATAGGGCTGAAGGAAAAGCTTGGAGGTAGATCATCCCTAAGTATAATCTCCAGTTCTCCAGTAAATTAAAAAATTGTGATTTATGGTCTGAGAATTGTTTAAAGCTTATATCCAAAGAGCATGATTTGAGCTCAAACTGTGCATATGGAGATTAAGTTAATACCTTTATTGAACATCACACAGGTAAGGGCTATACTTTTCTTAAGTTGAGAAGAAAACAAAACAACAACAAAACCTTATATTTACAGGATTCTCACAAAAATATGAGCAGGGATGAGCTGCTTTTGATCTTTCCCATTTATGCAGTAAATAATAAACAAATTTATGCATTTTAAACATTGGAGACCTGTAGATGATATTAAAAAGAGAACCCAATGCCATTTCTTTCTGTATCCCTTATCCTCGTTCCCTTCAAAGGTTGGGGAATTTTTTGGTAGTGAGGACTAAACTTCCAGGGGCATTCTATTTCTGAGTCACACCACCCCTACCCTTTTCATATATATATATATATATATATATATATATATATATATATATATAATTATATATATTCATATATATATGAATTCATATATATATATATATATTTTAAACAGGATCTCATTAAGTTGTTGAGGTTGGCTTTGAACATGATGTCCTCCTGTCTCAGGCTCCTAAGTACTGGTATTACAGCCATGGATCACCACACCCAGCCTGGGAAAGTCTTGGTAACACATCTGGCTAAAAAGGTCACTGTTGGGAGACAGTTCTTTTGGAGTTATTCATGACTTTGCATTTCTTATGTCAACTGTCACTCCTTACCATCTTGTCAAGTTTTTCATATGGCAAACAGCTTTGGTAGCCCATTGTGATCTACACTGGAATCTGGTCTTTCCTGTGAAAAATGAGCTTCCTGTCCAAAGTATTACAATGTGAGACAATCCAGTCCTATACTTTAAGAGGACCTACGCTCCCAGGAAGAGGCTTGTGAGGTCTGACAACTGTTGGAATTTATATGAAGTTAGAGTCTGCTAGCACCTCCTTATAGTTCTACCAACTGGTACACATTAGTAAAATACAAGTATATATATATTTAGATTATATGCAATAATGTAACACACACAAGTAAGTCTCTTTAATTCTCTCTTAATATTATATTATTGCCCATTACCTTCCCTATCCTGAAACTTTTTCTCTCCCTGTGAGGAATATTAATATTACTTTGTATTTCTTTAGCAAAATTCATTTGTGGAAACAGCTGTAAGCAAAGTAGCTCTCCAGACTGGGGTTATAATTTAGTGGTAAGGCATGGTGTTCCCTTAGCTTGTGCAAGGCCCTGGAGTTGATCCACAGCTACACACACACACACACACACACACACACACACACACACACAGAGCTTTCTTACTCTGTATCTCCCTAGTTATTGCCTAGAAATTAAAAAAAAATTATGTTAGCCCTTGAGACACAAATTTATAAAATTGGGCACAGAAGAAATTTAAAGCGTATGAATCAGCATTTATAATCCATTCTCTGTGTGACCAACAATATCCACACTGGATGTATGTGTCACCCCACTGTGTATTCACAGAAATTATCAGCAAATCGCCATCTGAACTTTGCTGACAAGGACATCGAGGTCCAGATGGATGCTATCCGCTGTTCAGGACAGGGCCTTTGAGAGATGCCTCTGCAAAGCTGCAATGCCTATCCCTACCCACCACCACTCACTGTAAATGACTGGATCCCTCTTCTACAGAAGAGGGGAGATGAGATTACATCAACTGAGTAAATTCTACAGGACGGGGGCAGAAATGCATGAGCCTTTCTCCCATGCTAAAAAAAAGATGCCATGTCTTGTGTGGCAGAGTCACAGAGCTGTTAAACCCCGGGTTTCACTGGCAGATGACGTGTTGAGAAATATGGCCCCACGGCTGCCAAGGTACTTGCTCTCAGGCAAGGGACTTAAACCTTATATTTTTCTTTTAAGAATCGGTTCTTTTTGAGCCAGGCGTGGTGGTGCATGCTTGTAATCCCAGCACTTGGGAGGCTGAAACAGAAGGATCTGAGTTTGTGGACAGTCTCAGTTACTTATGGGGTTTCCCACAAATTTGTGAGACCCTGTTTTAAAAATATACAATAGAAAATTGGGGTGAGGGTGTAGCTCAGAAGTAGGATGCCCTGGGTTCCATCCTCAGCAAGCAGCACAAAAAGAAAAAATATGTGCACAGGTCAACATGTTCCTTGGTTGATGGAGATAAACATAACTGGGTTAGGAAATAGGCTAAAAATAATTTCTTGCCAAGGAACCAGTGTCCAGGAAACGGGCCAATGTGACTTGGGAAATGTGTGTTAGTTGTAAAAAGCTGCTGTTAGGCCCAATCAGGAAATGCTCACAAGTGTACCCCCAGCTAGAACACTGAGTTTCATTTGTTCTTGGAAACCAGCTCATGAAACTAGAAAACTCCATGGGAACAGAGACCCCAGGGAGGTTCAGCCGCCACATTTGTCACTGTATTTTTAAAAACAGTCCTCTGAAGTTTTAATGTTTATGAGCAAATGGTTTCTCGTAGACTTGGCTTAATTTTCAATCGGGGACACCTCAGAATTAAACTTTGATTTTATTCAAGATAAATGGAAGGGAATGAGAAGATGCCTTGTTGTCTGTCCCAGGATGACAAATAAAGTGGGATTCACATGGTCATTTAGTAGAAATTGCTAGATGCCATGCAGTTGAATGCCACAGAATATTATTTTTATTAAACTTGAAATAAAATGAATGTTGTTATTATATATATATATATGCATATATATATGTGTGTGTGTGTGTGTGTGTGTGTGTGTGTGTGTGTGTAGGGAGTCCTGAGGATTGAATACAGGGGTATTATACTTCTGAGCTATACCCCCAGCCCTTTTTAATTTTTGTTTTCAAACAGGGTCTTGCTAGGTTGCTGAGAGCCTCCCTAAATTGCTGAGGTAATCCTCTAATCAGCTGTCCTCCTGCCTCCGCCTCCAAAGTACTGGGATTATAAGTGTTCACCATCACACTTGTCTTGTTACAGTATACTTTAAACAAAATGTTCAGGTAGTGGGGAAAAAGATGAGCTCTATAATTACAGCAGAAATCATTACCAACCTGTATATACATACTTTTAACACTCTCCTTAGTTGTAATTAATAATGCTTTTAACAATATATATATATGTATATATATAGATATATATCTAATTATTTTTACCATTTATTAATAAATAAGGTGAATTTACAAAGCTACTCATTGAATATAAGAAACATGATAGATACATATTAAACATATTTCATAGTTATTTTACATAAAATATTTTTAAAATTTTAAATATATATTGAATGCTAGTTTCTACAATTAATATCCAACATCTACACAGCTAGGATGAAAATTTCATAATTAAAACATTTTCCTCTTTTAAAAATATAGTTAACTCTATCTAATATGCAGAAGCTAGCAGGAAAATTGGTCTTAGCAGGAACTCTAGACAAAGAAGGAGATATATAGATGAGTAGATAAGGAGGCCTAATGCGGTGATGGGAGGAAGGGAGAGGGAAACGCTCTAATGTACGTGGCATACAGTCACAAACATATCAAAGTCAATCACTAAGCCAAACAGGGAAATAAAAATCTTCCACAAGAACAGAAGCTGAAGGAATTTATGACTTCCAAAGCAGCACTAGAGAAAATACTCAGAGATGAACTACAAAGAAGAAATAAGTAATACATACCAGAACCAGAGAAAAATGAATTTCCATTCAGCAAACTAAGCAAAGAAGAACAAACATCTCTCAATTGAACATAAATGGCCTCAGCTCTTCAATAAAACACATATGATGGCAAATAAATTAAAAACCAGAATCCTTCTATCTGCTGCCTGCAAGAAACACAACGTACAACAAAGTAAACTAAAGGTAAGGGGCTAGAACAAGGTAGTCCATGCCAATGGAAATCGAAGACAAGCAGGAGTAGCAACTATGATATCAGACAAGCTAGACTTCAAGTCAAAGCTTATTAGAAGAGACAAAGCAGTTTATTTTGTATTGGTAAAAGGAACAATCCAGCAAGAGGAAATAACGATAGTCAATATTTATGCCCAAAATGTAGGTGCAGATACTTTTATAAAACAAACTCTTTTTGACATTAAGTCACACATAAATCCCAATACAATAATACTGGGAGATTTCAACACCCCTCTCACACCATTAGACCAATCTGTTAGACAAAAGGTCAGTAAAGATGTCTCAGACCTAAATAGGTCCATCAACCAAATGGATCTATCAGTAACATACAGAATATTCCACTCAACTACAGAAGAGTTCACATTTTTCTCAGCTGCTCATGGAATCTTCTCCAAAATAGATCATATCCTGGGCCACAAAGTGAGGACTAGGAAATTTAAAAAATTTGACATACTTCCCTGTGTCTTTTCAGACCATAATGGAATGGAGCTAGAAATCAACTATAAGAAGACCCAGAGAAACCACATAAACATGTGGAGACTGAACACCACACTGCTGAATGAATGGGTCATAGAAGAAGTAAGGAGTGAAATCAAGAAATTTCTAGAAACAAACAGCAATAGAGATATAACATATCAAAACCTCTGTGACATATTGAAGGCAGTATTAAGAAGAAAATTCATAGCACTGAGTGCTCACATAAGAACAGGAAATCACCAAATAAATTACCTAATGACACACCTCAAAGTCCTTGAAAAACAGGAACAATCTAACGCAAAAGCCAGTAGAAGACAGGAAATTATTAAAATCAGAGCAGAAATCAACAAAATATTTAATAAAAATATAGATTATCAACAAAACCAAAAGTTGGTTTCTCCAAAAAATTGACAATATAGATAAACCACTAGCCAACTTAACAAAAATAAAGAGAGAATAAACACAAATTATGAAGATAAGAGATGAAAGGGAGATAATACCACTGACAGTGTAGAAATCCAGAGAATTATCAGAAACTACTTTGAAAAACTATACTCCAACAAAGTGGAAAATTTGGAGGAATCTGACAAATTTCTAGATAAACACAACCTTCCTAAACTGAGTCAAAAAGATATAGAAAATCTAAACCAACCAATAGCAACCAAAGAGACTGAACATCAATAAAGAGCCTACCATCAAAGAAAAGCTCTGCACCAGATGGTTTCCCCAGTGAATTTTATAAAACCTTGATAGAAGAGCTAATTCCAATACTCTTCAATCTATTTCATGAAATAGAAACAGGACTCTCCCAAGTACATTCCATGAAGCCAACATCACATTAATACCAAAATCAAATAAAGACAGCTCAAGAAAGGAAAACTACAGGCTTCTATCTTTTATGAACTTGAATGAAAAACTGCTAAACAAAATACTAGCAACACACATTAAAAACGACATCAAGAAAATCATACAGCCCGACCAAGTAGGGATTATTCTAGAGATGCCAGGCTGGTTCAAAATACGAAAATCAATCCATGCAGTTCATCATACAAACAGAACCAAAGACAAAAATCATATGATCCTTTCAATAGACTCTGAAAAAGCATTTGACAAAATACAGCATCCATTTATGCTAAAAGCACTGCAGAGAATTGGAATAGAAGGAACATATCTCAACATCTTTTTTTTTAATTGCTGCACTGTATTCATACATCATAATGGGATAAAAAAAAACTTGTGTAGACATACGTGCACACATCGCCCAGTTAGCCCCTACCCCCACACCATTCCCTCCCCCTCCCTCCTTCCCATGCTTGGCTTAGTGGTTGACATCTAATTTTATAGCAATTTATCCAAAATTAAAAATGATAATCTCACATAACAGATTCATTTGTCTGGTATCAAACTTTTGATCACTTAGAGATAATATTTCAATATTTCTTTTTGCTTTCTTTCTTACCAGAGGATTTTTTTCTTTTTTTTTAAGGTGAAACTATCATACATTTTTTTCCAGAAAAAATCTATCCTAACATGAAATATTAACTCTAGATACCCAAAACAATCTCAAAAAAGAACAAAGCTAGAAGATGTACATTTTCTGATTTCAAACCTTATAAAGCTACATTAATTGAAACAGTGTAGTACTGCTATAAAGGCAGACATATAAACAAGTGGAGTAAAATAAAAGGTCTAGAAATAAATTCTTCCATATATGGTCAAGTGATTTTTTACAAGGTTTCCAAGAACATTTGGTGAAGGAAATAATGATCCTTTCACTAAATATTGTTGAAAAATAATAATTACATGAAAAAGAATAAAGTTGGATCTTTACATAACACCATATACAAATATTAACTCAAAATAGATAAAAGACCTAAATGTAAATCTTAAGACTATAAATTTTTAGAAGAAAGCCTGGGTCATAACACTTCACAACATTGAAACTGGCAGTGATTTCTTGGATATAATTTCAAAGGCACAGACAATAACAGAATAAACAAAGAAACTTCCTAAAAAAAATTGTACATCCAAAGACAATGTAAACACAGTTAAAAGTTACTGATAGAATGGGGTAAAATAGAGAACTGAACTCAAAACCAGAGAGGAGATATGCTGGCCTCATGGCCGAGGATGCAGCAGCAGCACCATACTGCCGGCAGCAGCAGCAGCAGCAAGTTCACCAGACGACTCCAGATCAGCGCACTCAATAAGCCACCAGGCTCCAGAGAGGAGAGGTGGACAGCAAGCTGAGGTGAGCAGCTGCAGAACAGCCGAGTGTAACTCAGCAGTTTTTTCAGTGCAAGGAGCATTTAAAGCTCCCAGGGGCTGGGCTGAGCACACCCTGCAGGGACTCAGAGCGAAGCTCAAAACCAGAGAAGAAATATGCTAGCCTCACAGCCGAGGGTGTAACAGCAGTGCCATATTGCTAGCGGTGGCAGCAGCGAGTTCACCGAGTCCACTACAGCTCCATCAGTGCACTTAACAACCATGAGTCAAATTGCGGCCCCTAGAGGAGAAATCCCAGTACTGCACTCCCAGGGATGTGCACAGATAGTCTCCCTGGGTTGGAGATTTTTGCAGCCTAACCCAGTGGGGAAGTGGCGGTGGCAGAGACATCACACCATAGTTGCAACTTCCCACGGGAGAACGCCCAGTCTGGCACCACCATAGTCTAAAGCAGCCTCAATTGACTCCCTGGGTCTGAGACTTTGCGATACAACCCAGTAAAGGAGTAGTGGTGACTGAGTACTACAGACTCTAGATCTAGAGCACCTTAAGTGAAGTTGTAGTGACCCAGGGAAGAACCCAGAAAAGGCACAAACTTCTGAAATCATGGGAAAGAGAAATAACAATGGAACAATGAATGGCCATAACCCCACAACATCAGAACCTGATAACACAGAAATTCAGAGATCTCCAGAAGATCAAATCAGAAAAATAACTGTAGAAATAATAGAGGACTTTTGAAAAGAATTCAGAGAGAGTCAAGAAAAGATAAACGATGCAATCACTGAAGTAAAGGCATCAATTCATAGTATGAACAACAGATTAGATCACATGGAGAATAGACTTTCACTCCTAGAAGATGATCACTCCAAAAATGAACACATAGTCTCTAATTTAGAAAAAAAAATCCGGCAGCAGGAATCTGACATTGAAGAAATATGGGCCCATTTTAAGAGAGCTAACCTAAGAATAATTGGAATAGAGGAGGGAATAGAAGGTGAAACCAAAGGGATCAATAATCTCTTCAAGGAAGTGATAGCAGGAAATTTTCCTAACATAGAGCAAGAGGTTGATATACAGGTCCAGGAAACTTATAGAACTCCCTTTAGACAGGATCAGAGAAGAGGTTCCCCACGCCACATAATTGTCAAAATGACCAATGTAGAAGCCAAGCAGAGATTCTTAAAAGCAACAGAAACAAAAGGCCAAGTGACATTCAGAGACAAACCAATTAGAATCACTCCAGACTTCCCAAATCAAGTCATGAAAGCCAGAAGGGCTTGGAGTAACATATTCCAAATTCTGAAAGAAAACAATGTCTAGCCAAAAATTTCCTACCCAGCACAACTATCTATCAAATTAGATGGGGAAATAATAAGCTTCCATGACAAAAAGAAACTGAAGGAATTTATGTCTTCAAAACCAGCACTAGAGAAGATACTCAAGGAGATTAACTGCAAAGATGAAATAGGTAATACATGCCAAAACCAAAGAAACAAGATTTTCTCTCCAGCAGACAACTAAGCAAAGAAGAATAAACAGTATCTCAAACAGAAATAAAATCTTAATATGTTAAGAATTAAAAATTATCTCTCTATAATCACACTGAATGTAAATGGCCTCAATTCCCCAATAAAAAGACATAAAGTGGCAAAATGGATTAAAAACCAGAATCCATCCATCTGCTGCTTACAAGAAACATACCTTACAATTAAAGATAGGAACAAACTCAAGGTAAAGGGCTGGAGGAAGGTAATCCATGACAATGGAACTCGAAGACAAGCAGGAGTAGCAACTATGATATCAGATAAGTTAGACTTCAAACCCAAACTTATTAGAAGAGACAAAGAAGGTCATATTTTTACTGGTAAAAGGAATAATCCAGCAAGAGGAAATAACAATAATCAACATCTATGCCCCAAACATAGGTGCAGCTACTTTCATAAATCAAACTCTTTGTGACAGGAAGTCACACATAAATCCCAATACAATAATACTGGGATACTTCAACACACCTCTCACAACACTAGACTGATCTTCCAGACAAAGGGTCAGTAAAGATGGCTCAGATCTAAAGAACACCATTAACCAAATGGACCTGTTGGACACATATAGAATATTTCACCTAACTACAGCAGAGTTTATATTTTTCTCAGCTGCTCACGGAACCTTCTCCAAAAGAGATCACATCCTGGGACACAAAATGAGCACTAGAAAGTTTTAAAAATGTTACATACTTCCTTGTGTCTTTTCAGACCATAATGGAATGAAACTAGAAATCAACTATAAGAAGACCCAGAGAAACCACATAAACATGTGGAGACTGAACACCACACTTCTGAATGAAGAATGGGTCATAGAAGATGTAAGAGGTGAAATCAAGAAATTTCTAGAAACAAATTAAAATGAAGATACCACATATCAAAACTTCTGGGACACTTTGAAAGGAGTATTAAGAGGAAAATTTATAGCACTGAGTGCTCACATAAGAAAAACAGAAAATCTTCAAATAAATAACCTAATGAAACACCTCAAAGCCCTTGAAAAGTAGGAACAATTGTACCCCAAAGCCAGTAGAAGACAGGAAATTATTAAAATTAGAGCAGAAATTAATGAAATAGAGAATAAAAAAATTCAGAAAATCAACATAACCAAAAGCTGGTTTCTTGAAAAAATTAACAAGATAGATAAACCACTAGCCAACCTAACTAAGAAAAAGAGAGAATCAACCCAAATTATGAAGACAAGGGATGAAAAAGGAGAAATTACTACTGACAGTGTAGAAATCCAGAGGATTATCAGAAGCGACTTTGAAAAACTATACTCCAACAAAATGGATAATCTGGAGGAAATCGACAAATTCCTAGATAAATACAACCTTCCTAAACTGAGTCAAGAAGATATAGAACACTTAAACCAACCAATAACAATCAAAGAGTTTGAAACAGTAATAAAGAGCTTACCATCAAAGAAAAGCCCAGGACCAGATGGTTTCCCAAGTGAATTCTATAAAACCTTTATAGAAGAGCTAACGCCAATATTACTCAAACTATTTCATGAAATAGAAAAAACTGGAACTCTCCCAAATACATTCTATGAAGCCAACATAACACTAATACTCAAATGAAATAAAGACAGTTCAAGGAATGAAAACTACAGGCCTATATCTCTAATGAACTTGGATGCAAAACTATTAAACAAAATATTAGCAACACGCATTCAAAACCACATCAAGAAAATAATTCACCATGACCAGGTAGGGTTCATCCCAGGGATGCAAGGCTGGTTCAACATATGAAAATCAATCCATGTAATTCACCATATAAACAGAATCAAGGACAAAAATCACATGATTATTTCAATAGATGCTGAAAAAGCATTTGATAAAATTCAACATCCATTTATGATAAAAACACTGCAGAGAACTGGAATAGAAGGAACATATCTCAACATTATTAAGGCAATCTGCAATAAGCCCACTGCCAGCATCATATTAAATGGGGAAAAACTTCAAGAATTCCCCCTAAAAACAGGAATGAGACAAGGATGTCCATTATCACCACTTCTCTTCAATATAGTACTAGAGACTCTAGCCAGAACAATAAGGCAAGAAAAGGAAATCATAGAAGTACAAATAGGAAAAGAAGAACTCAAACTTTCAGTATTTGCAGATGACATGATACTATATTTAGAAAACCCAACAAACTCAACCAAAAGGCTTATAGAACTGATCAACAAATTCAGCAAAGTATCTGGATACAAAATCACTCTTAAAAAATCAGAAGCTTTCCTGTACACCAACCATAAATCCACTGAAAAAGAAATTCAGAAAACACTTCCACTCAGGATTTTCCACAAAAAATAAAATACTTAGGAATAAACTTGACCAAGGAGGTAAAAGATCTATACAAAGAAAATTATAAAACACTGAAAAAAGAAATCGAAGAAGATCTTGGAAGATGGAAGGATCTTCCATGTTCATGGATTGGCAGAATAAATATCATTAAAATAGCCATCCTCCCAAAAGTGATCTACAGATTTAATGCAATGTCCATTAAACTACCAAGATCATTCCTCACAGACATAGAAAAATCAGTCCTTAAATTTATCTGGAATAACAAAAAGCCCAGAATAGCCAAGGTAGTTCTCAGCAACAAAAACCATGTAGGAGGAATCACAATACCTGAATTTAAACTATACTACAATTCTATTAATCTTTTCAAAGAACCAACTTTTTGTTTTATTGATTCTTTGAATTTTTTTTGTTTTCCATTTCATTTATTTCTGCTCTAATTTTAATGATTTCTTGCCTTCTGCTGGCTTTGGGAATAGACTGTTGCAGAATTTCTAGGTCCTTGAGTTGTGTCGTTAGGTTCTTTACTTGGTGGTTCTCTGTCCTTCTTATGTGGGCACTCAATGCCATAAACTTTCCTCTTAATACTGCTGTCATGGTGTCCCATAGATTTTGGTAGGTTGTATCTCTGTTTTCATTTGTTTCCATAAATTTCTTTATTTCTTCCCTAATTTCTGCTCTTACCCATTCATCCTTCAATAGTGTATCATTTATTGTCCATGAATTTGAATACTTTCTTTCGAGTTTCCTGTTGTTGATTTCTACTTTTATTCCATTGTGGTCTGAAAAGATGCAAGGAATTATATTACATCTCTTGAATTTGCTAGTATTTTCTTTGTGTCCCAGGATGTGGTCTATTATGGAGAAGGTTCCATGGGCTGCTGAGAAGAATGTGTATTCTGTTGTTCCTGGTTGAAATAATCTGAAAATGTCTATTAGGTCCATTTGGTTTATGGTTTCCTTTAGTTATAAAGCATCTTTACTCATCTTTTGCCTTGAAGATCGATCCAGTGGTGTGAGAGGCATATTAAAGTCTCCCAGAATTATTGTATTTGAGTCTACTTGGGATATTATGTCCAGAAGGGTTTGTTTTACAAATGTGGTTGCACCCACATTTGGGGCATAACTATTTACTATCATCATATCTTCTTGGTGTATTGTTCATTTTAATAAAAGGAAGTGCCCTGGTTTGTCTCTTTTGATGTGTTTTAGTTTAAAATCTGTTTTGTTGGATATCAGGGTTGCTACCCCTGCTCCTTTTTGGTCACAGTTGGCATGGTATATCTCTTTCCATCCTTTCACTTTCAGTCTGTGAATGTCTTTGGCTGTAAGGTGAGTTTCTTGCAGACAGCATATATTTGGATTATTTTTTCTAATCCACATTGCCAGTCTATGTCTTTTGATTGGTGAGTTAAGTCCTTTGACATTAAGAGATATTATTGATATGATTTTTGTTTTCAGCCATTTTGTGTTCTGTCTATTCTTGGGTGGTTTGATCTTTCTTCTTTACTTAAATGGCCCACTTATTAACTTCCTCTCTTCTCTGATTCTGAAGTCTGCTTCTCTTTTCTTCCTTATGGTTTATTTCTTTAAGAATTTTCTCTAGTGTTGGCTTTGAATTCATGAATTTTTTGAGATTTTGTTTATGCTGAAAGACTTTGGTTTCACTATTGATCTTTAATAGTAGTTTTGCTGGATAGATGAGCTTTGGTTGGAAGTTATTTTCTTCCAGGGTTTGAATCACATCGTACCAGTCTCTCCTAGCATTCATGACCTGGGTTGTATAGTCTGTGGTGATTCTTATTGTTTTGCCTCTATATGTCACCCGTCCTTTTGTTCTCACTGCTTTTAAGATTCCTTCCTTGGCCTCTATGTTGGTCATTTTGGTTATTATGTGGCGTGGAGTGGTCTTTCTTTGGTCCTTTCTCAGTGGAGTTCTGTATGCCTCCTGGACATGAAGGTCCAAGTCTCTTTCCATATTTGTTAATTCTCTGAGATTATTTCCTTGAAGATATTACAGATGCCCTTGGTCTGTACCTCTATCACTTCTTCGATGCCTATTATCCATAAGTTAGGACACTTCATATTATCCCATATTTGCTGGATGTTTAGATTTTGTTGCTGTAAAGATTTCTGTATATCACTGACTGTGTTTTCAGTTTGGGATGTACTGTCTTCTAATATTGATATTCTGTTTTCCATTTCATTTAATCTTCCAGAATTTCTTTCTATTGCTGTCTGCATTTCACTTATTGCCTCTTTCATTTCATTCCAGACCTCTTTCTGATTCTTTTTTAGTGTTTCTAACTCACCTTTCACCTCCTCTAGACTTGTTTTAAATCCTTTCATCATATTGTATATCAAGATTCTGAACTCCCCTTCTTGCATTTCTAGTAGGTCAGTATTTGTGATTTCTGCTGTCTCTTCATAATTCCTGGTTCTCATATTTATAGCATTCTCTGTCCTGTTTTTTGATTTCTACCCATCATTTGTGAGTATTATGCTTAGTCCAATCTTAATAGTAGGAGTTTAGGGGTATCGGCAAGTCAGCAGAGCTTTTCCAGTGTTGAGGGTGGGTGATGTGGGAGGAGCTGGGGTGATGGGTAAAGGAGTCGGATTGGGTAGAGGATATGTTTAGGTTGAGAAAGACTTTAAGTATGATAAGGCAATATCTTGCTGAGAATGAGAGAGAGTTAATTAGTAGGACTCTTGTCATTAGTAGAGTAAGTATGAAGATATGAAATATTTTGAGTATTAAACAAGGAGGTATATTATAGGGAAAAGTTTTTGGGGAGAAGAGTATATAGGTTAGTGTGGGGAAGTTTGTAAGAGGGGTGATGGTGGAGCAGACAAACATTAAAAAAGAATCCACACAAGGTACCAAGACTATTATGTAATCCAAGAAAAAGAATGGAAAAAACAATCAAAGGAGGAGAATGAAAAAAGGAAGGAAAGAGGAAGAAAGAGGAAAAAAGGACAAGAATAAAATAAAAAGAAGTAGCAGCTGTGTGAAATCAGAAAATAAGGCAAACTATCAAATATATATATATATATATATATATATATATATATATATATATATATATATACACACACACACACACACAACAAGTTAAAGTAAAAGAAGGATGGGAAAAGAAAAAAAATATAAAACAGCAATAACCATACCAAAACAAAAGCACTGTAAAAGCAAAGAAAAACAAAACAACCACAATAAAAGTAAAAAAAAAAAAACAAAACAGTCTTACTTATTTACGAATATGGGGTCAGGTCCATATAATATTTGCGTATCTGATTGCTTTGGTAGCTTTCAGAATATAATCCAATGTCTCTTAGTTTTCTTTGTACTCTATTTTTATCTTCTTAGGTCACTCTAGGTGTTTGGACACCTTTCTTTCCTTTAACTGCTTTGGGTTTATGTGTCAGAATGCCTGGTAACACTGTTAATAGATTCTGTACAATTCCCAGGTTCTGCGTAATTCCAACCTGTAGTCAGCACCTCTGCACTCACCACCCTAAACTTTGGCCTGTGTTTCCCTACAGCAGGAGTGGAGGATGTCCAAAGTAGACTTGAACCTTCCCCTGAGGTCGTGTGCAGATATTGTGTCTCAATGGATTTTCCTGTGTCTCTGGAAATTCTAACTGGGCTAGCCAGTGTGGTCCTAAGATGTACCCTGGGCAAAGGGATGCTGGTTCCTGGATGCCCACACTTACTGCCAGAGCTCTGCCTATTCGGAGAGTTGGTTCTTTGAAAAGATTAATAGAATTGATAAACCCCTGGCCAACCTAACCAAAATAAAAAGAGAATCAACTCAAATTATCAAAATTAGAAATGAAAATGGAGATATCACCACAGATAGTGAAGAAATTCAAAAGATTATCAGAAACTACTTTAAAAATTTATACTCCAATAGACTTGAAAACCTGGAAGAAATTGACAGATTTCTAAGCACAGTTAACCTTCCTACACTCAGCCAAGAGGACATAGCAAGCCTAAACCAACCAATAACAACCAAAGAAATAGAAATGACAATAAAAATTCTTCCACCAAAGAAAAGCCCAGGCCCAGATGGGTTTTCAGCTGAATTCTACAAAACCTTCAGTGAACAACTAATACCAATACTTCATAACTTGTTCTGGGAAATTGAAAGAGATGGAACTCTCCCAAATTCTTTCTATGAGGCCAGTATCACATTGATCCCCAAACCAAATAAAGACACCTCAAGAAAGGAAAACTACACACCAATATCCTTAATGAACATAGATGCAAAAATTCTAAACAAAATACTAGCTATACGCATTCAAAACTATATCAAGAGAATAATACACCATGACCAAGTTGGTTTCATCCCAGAAAAACAAGGCTGGTTCAAAATATGCAAATCAATACATGTTATTCACCACATAAATAGAACCAAGAACAAAAACCACATCATCATAGCAATAGATGCTGAAAAAGCATTCGACAAAATCCAACACCCATTTATATTAAAAACACTGCAAAAAATTGGGATAGAAGGAAAGTACTTCAACATCATTAAGGCAACATACTGCAAACCCAAAGCCAACATTATATTGAATGGGGAAAAACTGCAAGAATTTTCGCTACAGTCAGGGACAAGACAAGGATGCCCACTATCACCACTCCTTTTCAATATAGTCCTTGAGACTCTTTCTGTAACAATAAGACAAGAGAAGGAAATCAAAGGAATTCACATAGGAAGAGAGGAATTAAAGTTATCCTTATTCACAGATGACATGATCCTTTATCTGAAAGACCCAAAGAACTCAACCAAAACACTTCTGGAGCTGATTGACAAATTCAGCAAAGTCGCATGATACAAAATCAACCTAAAGAAATCAGTGGCTTTTCTTTATGCCAACAACGAATCCACAATGAAAGAAACAAAGAAAACAATTCCATTCACTATAACCTCAAAACCAATAAAATACCTAGGAATAAACCTAACCCAAGATGTAAAAGACATCTACAACAAAAAGTATAAAATATTAAAGAAAGAAATTGAAGAAGACCTTGGAAGATGGAAAGATCTCCCATGCTCATTGATAGGCAGAATAAATATCATCAAAATGGCCATTCTGCCAAAACTGATCTATAGGTTTAATGCAATCCCATTAAAATATCAGCGACATTCTTCAGAGACCTAGAAAAATCAATATTGAACTTTATATGGAGAAAAAAAGACCTAGAATTGCCAAAGCAATTCTCAACAATAAGAAACATGCAGGAGGCATTACAATACCAGACTTCAAACTATACTATGGAGCAATAGTAGTAAAAACAGCATGATACTGGCACAATAACAGATATATTGACAAGTAGATTAGAATAGAAGATACAGAAACAAACCCACACATATTTAGTCAATTATTATTTGACAAAGGGGCCAAACACATACACTGGAGAAAAGACAGCCTTTTCAACAAGTGGTGCTGGGAGAACTGGCTAACCATTTGTAAAAAGATGAATCTAAACCCCTATATCTCATCAAACACAGGAATCAACTCAAGATGGATCAAAGACTAAGAAATTAGACCTGAGACTGTGAAGTTAGCAGAGGATAACATAGGTTCAACACTACAACATATTGGCAGAGGCAGTTAACTTTCTCAACAAAACCTCCAAAGCTCAGGAAATTAAAGCAAGAATAAACAAGTGGGATACCATCAAACTATAAAGTTTCTTCTCATCAAAGTAAACCATCAATAACCTAAAGAGGAAGCCTACAGGATGGGAAAAGATCTTTACTAGCCACCACTCTGATAGGGGGCTAATGTCCAGAATATACAAAGAGCTCAAAAGACTCTACACTAGCAAAACAAACAACCCAATCAAGAAATGGGCAAATGAACTAAATAGATACTTCACAAAAGAAGAGATACAAAGGGCCAATAGATACAAGAAAAGATGTTCTTCATCACTGGCCCTCAGGGAGATGCACTGAGATTCCACTGAGATTCCATCTAACCAACTACACTGAGATTCCATCTAACCCCAGTCAGAGTGGCAAGCATAAAGAAATCAAACAACAACAAATGCTGGCGAGGATGTGGGGAAAGAGGAACTCTTTTACACTGTTGGTGGGAATGCAAACTAGTTCAGCCACTATGGAGATCTGTGTGGAGATTCCTAAGAAAGTTGGGAATAGATCCACCATATGATCCAGCTATACCACTCCTGGGTATCTTTCCAAAGGGGTTGAATTCAGAGAAATACAGCAACATATGCATACCTATGTTCATAGCAGCACAATTTGTAATAGCCAAAATATGGAACCAACCCAGATCACCATCAACAGATGAATGGATAGCAAAACTTTGGGAAATACACACAATGGAATTCTATTCAGCCATAAAGAAGAACAAAATTATATCATTTGCAAGAAGATGGAAAGCCCTGGAGAACATTATGTTAAGTGAGATCAGCCAAGCACAGAAGGAGAAGGTACATATGTTTCCTCTAATATGCCCAAACTAGGAAACACAGAGGATACCAGTGGGACTTCAGATAATGAAGGGGAAATATCAGCAAAGTTTGAATGGAAAGATAGGAGAGGAGGAAGGCTTATCTTGATTAATGAGGGTCTACATCTGAACATGTGTAATATTATGAATATGACATGGTTAACCTGGACAACCATTGGTGGGAGGGGGGAAGGGAAAACGGAGGTGGGGGGGAGAGGGCACCAAATATAGTTTAAATGTATACTATTTATGTTCAATAAAAAAAATTGTTAAAAGAAAGAAAAAAACAAAAAAAGTAAACTATACTACAAAGCCATTTAAATAAAAACAGCATGTTACTGGAAAAAAAAAACAGATACATAGACCAATGGAATAGAATGGAAGACCCAGAAACAAGTCCACATGCCTTCAGCCATTTGATTTTTGACAAAGGGGCCGAAAACATACACTGGAGAAAAAATAGCCTGTTCAACAAATGGTGTTGGCAAAACTGGTTAACCATACGCAGAAAATTGGAAATTAATCCCACTTTCTCACCCTGTACAAAAGTCAATTCAAGATGGATCAAAGACTTGGAAATCAAATCAGAGACCTTGAAGCTCCCTGAAGAGGGCACAGGTCCAACACTGCAACACACAGGCACATATAAACATTTTCTCAACAAGACGCGAAAGGCACAACAAATTAAAAGGCAAATCAATACGTGGGATTGTATGAAACTGAAGAGTTTCTGTTCAGCAAAGGAAACTATCAAGAACCTCAACTGAGAGCCAACAGAATGGGAGAAGATTTTTGCCACCTACACCTCCAATAGAGGACTAATATCTAGAATATACAGAGAACTCAAGATACTCAACACTAAGAAAACAAAGCATCCAATAACAAAATGGGCAAATGAACTAAATAGACACTTCACAAAAGAAGAAATTCAAATGGCCAATAAATGCATAAAAAAATGCTCAACATCACTGGCAATCAGAGAGATGCAAATCAAAACTACCCTGAGATTTCACCTAACTCCAACTAGAGTGGCAATCATTCAAAACACACACAACAACAGATGCTGGCGAGGATGTGGAGAAGTGGGAACTCTAAGACATTGTTTTTGGGATTGCAAATTAGTGCAACCACTTTGGAAAACAGTATGGAGAATCCTCAGAAGAATGGGAGCAAATCTACCATTCGATACAGCAACACCACTTCTGGGTATCTACCGAAAAGATAGGAAACCTAAATACCAAACTAATGCATGTGTATCTATGTTCATAGCTGCACAATTCACCATAGCCAAACTGTGGAACCAGCCAAGATGTCTATCAACAAATGAATGGATTACAAAACTGTGGGATATGTACACAATGGAATTTTACTCAGCCATTAAAAAAACAACTCAATTACATCATTTTCAGGGAAATGGATGGAACTGGAGGACATTATGCTAAGTGAGATTAGTCAGTCACAAAAAATAAGAAAGCAGATGCTTTCACTAATATGTGAGAGTTAGGGAGAAATGGGTCATAGGAGGAACTCTAGATGAAAAAGGAAATCCTATGGATGAGCAAACAAGGGAACCTAAAGGAGGAGAAAGGAGGGGGGAAGAGGAAAATGTCTAAGACACATAATGTACTTAAACATATCGAAGTCAACCACTAAGTCAAGCAAGGTAAGGAGGGACGGGGAGAGAATGGGATGGGAATTGGGTAGGGGTTAAATCAGTGATGTGTACAGGTATGTACACACAAATTTTTACCCCAATATGATGTATGAATATAATACACCAATGAAAATTTTTAAAAAATGGGGTAAAATATTTCCAAATTCTATATCTGAAGGTATATTAATATTCCAGATAGAAATCCTAAAAATTAGCAACAATAAAAGCAAACAATACAATTTAGAAATAGGTAAAAGACTAAAATAAATGATGAATCTCCAAAGATTTTAACCAATAAACACATGAATATATTATTCTTTGCTTAGTTGTATGCTAGAGGAAAAATTTTGTTTCTGTTTCTGTTGTGTATTAACTATTCCTTCTTTGTAGTTAATCTCTTTGAGTATTTTCTCTATTGCTGGTTTTGAAGACATAAATTCCTTCAGTTTCTGTTTGTCATGGAAGCTTCTTATTTCCCCATCTAATTTGATAGATAGTTGTGCTGGGTAGGAAATTTTTGGCTAGACATTGTTTTCTTTCAGAATTTGGAATATGTTACTCCAAGCCCTTCTGGCTTTCATGACTTGGTTTGGGAAGTCTGGAGTGATTCTAATTGGTTTGTCTCTGAATGTCACTTGGCCTTTTGTTTTTGTTGCTTTTAAGAATCTCTGCTTGGCTTCTACATTGGTCATTTTGACAGTTATGTGGCGTGGGGAACCTCTTCTCTGATCCTGTCTAAAGGGAGTTCTATACGTTTCCTGGACATGTGTATCAATCTCTTGTTCTATGTTTGGAAATTTTTCTGCTATTATTTCTTTGAAGATATTATTGATCCCTTTGGTTTCACCTTCTTTTCCCTCCTCTATTCCAATTATTCTTAGGTTAGCTCTCTTAAAATGGGCCCATATTTCTTCAATGTCAGATTCCTGCTGTCTGATTTTTTTCCCTAAGTTATAAATTATGCATTCATTTTTGGAGTGATCCTTTTCTAGGAACAAGATTCTATTCTTCATGTGGTCTAATCAATTGTTTATACTTTGAATTGAGGCCTTTACCTCAATGATTGCATCCATTATGTCTTTTAGACTCTCTCGAAATTCTTTTCAAAGTTCCTGTATTATTTCGACAATTATATTCCTGATTTGATCTTCTGGAGATCTCTGAATTTCTGTGTCATCAGGTTCTGATAATATGGGGTTGTGGGCATTCATTGCTCTATTGTTGTTTCTCTTGTCCATGATTTCAGAAGTTTCCACCTTCCCTGGATCACTACGACTTCACTTAGGGTGCTCTGTATCTCGAGTCTGTGGTAATCTCTCAGACCCAGGGACATTATCAAAGGCCCTGGATGTGCAGTACAGGGATTTCTCGTTTAGGGGCTGCAATTTCACTCACTGTTATTGTGCTTGTTATCAGGAGTTATTGAAGGTGCGGTGAACTCACTGTCGCTGCTGACAATATGGCACTGCTGCCACGCCCTCGGCCGTGAGGCTGGAGCTGCTGGCAATATGGCGTAGCTGCCACACCCTCGGCCATGAGGCTGGCACTGCTGCCAATATGGAGCCACTGTTATGCCCTTGGTTGTGATGCTGACATATTTCTTTTCTGGTTTTGAGCTCTGTTCTGAGTCCCTGGAAGGCATGATGAGCTTGACCACTGGGAGTTTTAGGCGTTCTTTGTGCTGAAAGAACTGCTGAATTATACCTGAATGATCTGCAGCTGCTCACTTCAGCTCCTTGTTTACCTTCTTCTCTGGATCCTGGTGCTGTGAGGGAAGATGGTGCTGGCGGGGCCCCGCTGCTGCATTGCAGGCTTGATTTCTGGTTTCTGGTGTTCTTCTATTCTTTTTTTTCTCTGTCCCTTGTGTTTACATATTTCATTTCTTTGCTGATGCCATTTTCTGGCTATGAAAAGCGCTGATTTTGTGGCAGTAGTGATCGAGTTTTAGCAGGGCTCCTAAGCGCTACTTTTCTAGGTCACCATCTTCTCGGAAGTCCATCTCAACATCTTAAAGACCATCTTCAATAGGCCCACAGCCAACATCATATTAAATGGGGAAAAACTTTGAGAATTTTCCCTAAAAACAGGAATAAGATGCAGATTTTATTCCTTATCACCAGTTATTTACAATACAGAACCTGAGACTCTAGCCAGAGTAATAAGGCAAGAAAAGGAAATTTAAAAAAGTACAAACAGGAAAAGAACTAAAACTTTCACTGTGTCGATGACATACTATACTTAGAAGATCTAACAAACTTAACCAAAAGGCCTATAGAACTGATGAACAAATTCAATAAAGTGTCTGGATATAACATTAATCTTAAAAATAGAAAGATTTTCTGTATACCAACCATAAATCCAATGAAAAAGAAATCCAGAAAACGTTCCACACAGGATATTGCACACAAAAATAAAATACTTAGAAATGAACTTAACCAACAAGGTAAAATACCTCTACAAAGAAAATTATAAACCATTGAGAAAATAAATCAAAGAAGACCTTAGAAGATGGAAATATCTTCCATGTTCATGGATAGAATAAATAGCATCAAAATGGTCATACTTCCAAAAGTGATATACAGATACAATGAAATACCCATTAAATTACCAAGGTCATTCCTCACAAACATAAAAAAGTCAGTCCTTAAATTCATTTGAAACAACAACAAAAAAAAATCCAGAATAACCAAAGTAGTTCTCAGCAACCAGAACCATGCAGGAGGAATGATAATACCTGACTTTAAACTATACTACAAAGCCATAGTAACAAAAACAGAATTTAAAAAAATATTCATTTTTTAAAGAAATAAAGACAATTTAGATTACTTAGGATTTCTATACCCTTTTCTACCAAAACACCTTCTCACCTGGATGCAGGAGTGAGAAGCCATCATGATACATTTTGATGCATGATGGAAGGGGGTCACCTTGTTCTACAGGAGTCATTCTCTATGGAGGAGTCACCAAGGAGCTTCCACTGAGTTGATTATACAATAAATCAACTGGCTTCATTGCCATGATAAAATCAAGTGTTTCATTGCTTAACAAAATTTATGATGGTGATAGCTTACTCATAGTTAGACTTTTTTTCATACTGGGGATGGAACCCAGAGAATTCTACCTCCGATCTCTACCCCCAGCCCTATATTGTATTCTTTATTTTGAAACAGGGTCTCACTGAATTGCAAAAGGCCTCACTAAGTATCTGGGGCTGTCTGGGAAATGGGATCCTCCTGTCTCAGACTCCAAAATGACAGGATTACAAGCATGGGCCACCACACTTGGCTTCATAGTTTTAAGACTTAGAAAGTGTGATATTTCTTTATTTTTCTTTATTATTATTATTTTTTTGGTGGTGGTACTGGGGTTCCTGGAAACCCTTCTACCTCCGGGCTACACTCCCAGACCTATAATTATACTTTTGTATTTGGAAACAGGGTCTCTTAATCCAGCCCACACAGCTGGCTTCTGACCTGTGCGATCCTCCTGTCTCCACCTCCCAAGCGCAGGAATTACAAGCGTGTGCCACCACGCCTGGCTGAAAGTGTGATATTTCAAGTAGACAAAGACCATGAGAAAATACTGCTCCACACAGTACAAGATATTTGATAGCACATAATTTTGACTACTTGAGAGAAGGAATTTTCTTACTCTTATTTTGTATTCCCTTGTACCACTGTGCAGGTCATTAAACAGCAAATCAGCATGTTTATAGACTTACTCATTGTTAATAGGTAGATAACCTCTTAAAAACGCTTCAGTTAGCCGGGCATGGTGGCGCACGCTTATAATCCCCACGCTTGGGAGGCAGAGACAGGAGGATCGCGCTGGTTCGGAGCCAGCCTTGCTGGCTTAAGAGACCCTGTTTCAAAATAAAAAATATAAAATAGGTCTGGGAGTGTAGCCCGGAGATAGAAGGGCTTCCAGGAACCCCAGTACCGCAAAAAAAAAAAAGCTTCAGTTAAGTCATTTAATATCAACTTTTTCATTATCTTTATCAATGATGGAAATAAAAACATATACTTTTAATTGACATCATTTTAGTACATTTTTTGTTCAGTATTGTTTAGAGAAAAATATACGGTATTATTCATAATGCTTGAAAAACACTTTTTATATAAAATTTTTTAAACGAGAATAGAAATGTAGCCTGATTTAGATTATGGAGATATATTTAATTATGTTTATTGATGTGACATTCAGAAAACAGATTATTAACAAGGGAGAAAACAAGGCTTTAAAACCATGTGATGTCAGAAGTTCATGTTGAATTCCTTCTCTGAGTTGAGAAATGTTTGTCAAACCACCATTTCTCATTAAAGTTTGTTTCCCTAAAAGTCCACTAACAATTATAAATTATTTCTGTTTAAGGAAATGAAAGTAAATGCTTCAGTTGCTTGCGCAGCCATATAGATCTTTGCTCATATAGATCTTTGTAATTAAACCTTGTAAAATCTTTTAAATCATATTAAAATATATAAGCACTTTTTATCTGATCAACATGAATTCTACATGGCCTAGTTTTAAGACTGAGAAGTCAATTAAAACTTTTACCTTCTTATTTTGCAGCAGATTCGTGATAAATGGAATGTAATACATATCAGATAGGGTATTATTTTGGTTCCCTTCCAGTCCCCTATCTATACTATTATGTAGTTGATAGCATAGGCCTGCATTTCATTTTAAATAAAAGAGTTATCAAGGGTATTTAAATATTTTTTCATACTTGGAACTTTGTTTTTAAGAATTTTGTGCATTTAGAGGATATCTCTTAAAAGAAACAGGTTGGAGGCCTGAAATCCTACGCTTATGGTCATAGAATTTGGGGATTTGGGAAGTTATCAAATTGAGGGAGACTGTCCTCAGAAAAGCATTAGTTCAGCTTCTACAAAGAATGGACTATATATGAATTAAGTTTTACTACCGTTAACCTTCATAAGCCCGTGAAATTGTTTTTGGAATTAAACCAACTGCTCCATTTACAAGAATGTACCAAGTGATGGAGACTGAGTTTGCGATTTCTAGGAACATGTGGTTTCTTTGTTGAGCCTCACTGCATCTTCTTTTAGGACGTCTTCTGCATTTTCCCTTCTACCTCCAAACATTGGTTCCCATACAGAGTGCACGCCCCAGTTTTAGACTGCCCAAGTCTCCAGCCAATGGACCTGGCATTTCTCAGCCCGTAAGACCAATTGCTTGACTCTGCTTCCCAGATTTGCTTCTCAGTGACACAGGTCATAATAAACACACAGCAGCGATTGCTAGTGTGAATTAAATTTTTTTCCAACTTAATTTTGACACAATGTAGTTAGACATAGTATGGACTATAAAATGTCACCTGAGCTAGGTATGAAAATTTACTGTCTTGACAAATACTGCAAATCTTATAATTATTCAAAATCATTCCTAGGCCACTATCATAAAAATGAGCATTTTCCTGGAGGCTGTGTATGTTCTTGGTCCAGTTTTTAGCATTCTACATGGATTAGTGCCTATAGACTTCAGTGCAACTAAATGCAAGGAACCATTATATCCCCATGTAACAACAACAACAACAACAACAACAACAACAACAACAACAACAAACAGGATACTCAGAGTTTAAAGACCTTGTCATTGTTACACAGCCAGTGAGTGGTGGTGCTGGAAAGTGGGTCCAGGACCCAAACTGGCTTCTCTCCTGGATGGCAGACAATTGTGTTTGCATGAACGCACCCTTAACATTTCCTTCATGAAAGATAATTTAAGTCACACTACTTATTGGAATTTTCTATGCTTAGAACAACTATGCTTAAAGAACTTTAACTGACAACTAAAGACCAAATGATTATTAATTCTCACTGGGATGAGCAACAACAGATTGGGACATGGTTTGACGATCTTTTTGCAGGGCCTTCAGACCATTTGAAAGTTTGCATTTATATTTTCCCTTGATTTGATCCACCATGAAAAGCATATTAATTAGATAATTGTTTCAAGGGTTTAAATTGAACCCAAATATTTCTATAAGACTAAGTATTACTTGATAATTCTTCAACAGATCCTACAGTCACAAATTAATAAACCCAGTAATGTTCAAGCTAAGTCATCCACTCCCATGGAGGGTCAATGGCCTCCATTTGACCTTCTGCCTTTTAATATATTCTAGATAAGGGGATAAAGATAAATATGTAGTATTGGGGAAATTAGAAATTCTTTCAGAATATGCAGTAAGAACAATGTTAAGATTGTTAACCTTTTTTCTTTTCATAGAAAAGAGAATTTTTTTCTATATTTTAAAATACTATATTGAATCTTTTTTGTAGTACTGAGGATTGAATTCAGGGGCATTCTACCTTTGATATATACCCCAGCCATATATTTTTTTTTATGTTGAAACAGGGTCTCTCTAAGTTTTGATGGTTGATCTCAAACCTACATTCCTTCTGTCTTAGCCTTCCATGCCTAGATATTATGTATAATTTAAAAAATAAATATAATTCTAGGTAAAAACTTCATAATGTTAAACTGGAAGAGACACTGGTGTGACCTATTATGTGTCCTATGAGGATGAGTAGGTTTCTCAAACCACACCTGTCCTCTCAGTGATGAAAGCCCCTGCATCATTCCTCAGAAAGAATCTTCACCTCTTAAGATTATAGTCAACAACCGTTCTGTTGTTTGCATTTCAAAGGAATAACGTTTATAAAGTTTTTAAAGCTAGTTGTAACTTTTCTTACTTCAGATCCTTTACTAAATTGTTTCTTACTGATTCTAAAACTGTAGTATAGCTTCAGAACAGGATGCTAGACAAATCATTTTATTGGTAAACAATGTAAGGTCCTTCTGCAAGCATTTTATTATTGGCTCTGAAATATAGAAAGCAAAACCTAAAAGTTTCAGACCATCTAGGGTGAAGATAAAGATGAAAAAAAAGTGAAATATTTCCTGGTGGTATTTTAATTTTCCTAGTTTTTTTTTTTTTGGTCCACATTTGGAATAATGCAGTTATTGGTGTAACTGCAGATAGAGAGAAACAGAGAGAGGGTGGCTCTCATTTCATTCCCTAGATTCTCCAGCCCTCGTTGGTTACCAAGACAATACATCATATATAGGAGCGTAAATGCAGTGCAAGGTTATAAATAACTTCTGCGATATGATGAGTAGGGTATCGGGAAGAGAAGATGAAAGGCTGGACCTTGCAGGCTTAGTAATGAGGGTGAGCTCCTGGGACAGGGCAGGAGTGGAAACCGAGGCACTCTGTGAATAGACCACATACACACAATGCACATCAGACCCCAGGGACAGTCATTTCCAAGCCGTTAGGTTACAGAGGAAGGAGCCTTACCCGGGCTTTCTGTTCCATTTCTAGCATTAATCTTTCATGCTGTTCAGCTATGGCCAGTGTCGCAGAATGGACCTTCTGATAGATCATTTCTCCTTCCCTTGTTTGAAAAGTGAATAGTCCTTCTCCTGTGTCACACATTCTGTGAGAATAGAGATAGGGAAAGAGATGGGTCTCCATGTGTTCCAGTGCGTTACAGTTCTCCATGTAAAAGACGCCTTAGCCCTCTGGTCACCAGCTCCTTGCTTAAGTAGCGAATAGGAGGCAGATTCATCCTGAGCAAACCAACCAACAAGTGCATTTTGCACTGGTACATGAGAAGGGAGCTGAGAAAAAAACTCATGAGATTTTGATTTTCAGAGATGAAGGATTTGCCATGGTATGAAGGAACAGAAGTGACTTGGATCATTGTAGTACATTCCTTCTCATTAAGACAATACAAGCCAAATGGTTATTTGTTGTTGATGTTGTTGTTGTTGGGCATTTGTTGGTAACATAATAGCACTATAAAATTGTATTTCTTGAATTTTAAAGAACTTAAGCAAAGTCTACAATTTTAAAACTCATTAGAACCAAGAAGAGTTCCAATGAGTTTTAAAACTACAGATTATATATTTTCTTAATGTATGGCTTGGCATACATAGGCTGAATATTTTTTTAGATGACTGATTCATTTTTTTTTTGCAGGATTGGACATTTAGGGGCATTCTATCTCAAAGCTATACCTCTAGGCCTATTTTTAAATATTTTTAAAATAGAGTTTGAAATAGAGTTTCACTAAGTTGATGAGGGTCTCACTAAGTTGCTGAGGCTGGCCTTGAACCTATGATCTTCCTGTCTTAGCTTCCCAAGTAGTGAGATTACAGGTATATGCCACCATGACTGGTTTAACTAATTCTTAAATATGTCTTGGAAACAACATGGAATAAAAGAGAATTTATTGAGTATGAGAATATTTGCTGTGTACATTGTCTCTGCCAATCATAGGCAGTTTGAGTTTGGGCAAGTTGTTCAACTTACTGACACGTTCTTTCTGTATCTCTAAAAAAAGAATAATAAGGCCATTTCACAATCTTCATGGTAGTTAGAAGAGTTGGTACACATACATGAAAATACCAATGTCAGTTTCCATGTCCTATATTAAGAAGGGTGTTTGGGCATGTCCAGGGTACAGCACCAAATGCTATATGCAGTGTCACTGTCAACATGATTAACATTATGATGTTGGACTATAATGCACCAATAAAAGTATATAAAAATATATATGTATATATAATAGAATTGAGCTGGTCATGGTGGCACACGCTTGTAATCCAGTACTTTGGAGGCTGAGAAAGAAGGATCACAGATTTGCCACCTACCTCAGCTACTCAGTGAGACCTTCCTCAACTTAGTGAGACCTTATTTCAAAATAAAGAATAAAATATAGTGCTGGGAGTGTAGTTTGGAGGTATAATGCCCCTGGGTTCAATCCCCAGTACCACAAAAAGAGTTGATACACAAGTAATTATAATGTTGCTTAATGCATAGTATGTGATCAAAATGTTGATCATTGCATTTGCATAGAACTGTTTGGAACCAAACATAAGAAAAATCTGGAAGTAACGAAACATAATCCAGCCTGAAAAATGACTGGATTAATTTTATTGTTATCTGCTAATATGACAGATTATGCTATTATGGTATAGTATTTGGGGAAGACTATTACCTATTTATTGCTATGTCATTTCTGAGAACTAAAATTACTACTATATACATTCAACAGGAAAACAGTCAAGATATAAGTTATTTTTCAATTATTTAATTATAATTTTTTTGTAGTATAAGGGAAGGAACTCCAGGACATTCTACCTATGAGTTATGCCCCCAGCCCTTTTTTATTCTTTATTTTGAAACGGGGTCTCACTGAGTTGCAAAGGGCCTTACTAAGTAGCTGAGGCTGTCTGAGAACCGCGATCCTCCTGTCTCAACCTCCCAAATGCTGGGATTACAAGCGTGTGCCACCATGCCTGGCTTATAATTATCTTTTTAAAGCATAACTTTTATTGGGAAAACTCACTGACATGTTGTTATTATAACTATAGGTAAGCTTTATTAACAATGGCTATTTCTAAAAAAAGAAATATTCACATGAATACATCAGGACAGGTTTTAATCATAATTGAAGGCTTCTTGGAATGGCCCACTTGACATCAGTATGATATTAATATTCAGATATTGGATATAATAACTGGACTGTTGTGGATCCATTATTGTTTTGAACCCAGAGGCATTCTACACAGACAATAACATCAAAAGATATGCAGGTTATGACATCAAAATATTCAAGAGACCAAACTATATTTTCAAGCACCAGGAAGATTTAGGATTGTTCTTCATGATTCTCCAGAGAGTTTTCAGTAGTAGAAAAGGAAGGTGTCAGAAGGCTACAGCCATTGCGAGGCTGTGACTGCCATCCCTCAGGGCCCCGGGGAGCAGTGCCTGGCTTCTGTGAATGTGATCTCAATAAAATTCACACAGCGTGAAATGGAAAGTCTGGGGGCAAAAAATGAAGTTTTTGCAAAGTGAAACAAATGAGCTTTCTTTGTTGATTCAGGGATGTAAGGAAACTGGGTAGCATCAGCAAAGCCATTTATGAGTCCCGAGCTTCTTGTTGGAGGGCAAGTTCTGTGCACCATCCTCTGAGAAACACTACCTATTACCCTCCGGAAAGGAGATAATGAAGACACAACCGTTATTTCATACTCATAGGTAGAATGCCCTGGAGTTCCTTCCCTTATACTACAAAAAAATTATAATTAAATAATTGAAAAATAACTTATATCTTGACTGTTTTCCTGTTGAATGTATATAGTAGTAATTTTAGTTCTCAGAAATGACATAGCAATAAATAGGTAATAGTCTTCCCCAAATACTATACCATAATAGCATAATAATCTGTGTCACAATTCTCCTATGGGACTGGGTCATGTTTATGAATTTTGTTAGTCATGCTGAAATGAGCAATTTTAGATTTATTTTTTTCCTGCTTAAAATGTGTTCTCTGGGGCTGGTAGGGGACAGGGATGAGACTTTCTTACATCTGTTATTATTTATTATTATTATTATTATTATTATTAATTATTATTATATTTTGTGATACCGGGGATGGAACTCAGGGACACTCTTCTTTTGAGCTACACCTCCAGCCTTATTATTTATTCTTTATTTTGAAACAGGGTCTCACTTAGTTGCAAAGGGCCTCACCAAATAGATGAGGCTATTCGAGAACTGTGATCCTCCTGTCTCAGCCTCCCAAATGCTGGGATGTTTTTTGTTTTGCGGTACTGGGGATTGAACCCAGGGGCACTCTACCTCTTCTTTGAGCTCCACTCCCAACTCTATTTTATTTTTTATTTTAAAACAGAGTCTCACTAAGTTCTATTTTGAAACAGAGTCTCATCAAGTTGCCGAGGGCCTCACTAAGTTGAGGAGACTGGCCTCCAACCTGCAATCCTCCTGTTTTGGCCTTTTAAGTACTGACATTACAGGCATGTGTTACCACACCTGGCTTTTTATCTGCATAAACAGTTTGGTGGTAGCAAGCCAGTACTAGAAGAAATGACAGGGAGAATGAGGGAATCATCTAGATGGCTTGAATCTTGCTCTTCAAACTGAGGTCTAAGCATAGCAGACCAAGAGTTCATTCATAGGACTGAATGAGAATCTTCATGTTGAAAATGTCCCCAGGTGGTTCATAGACTCATTATGTTACCTGGAGTTCAGATGAGGACAAATGAGAAGAACTGTAATATATAGAACTGAAGGTTAGAAAGGACAAAATGGAAAAACAGAAATGACAAAAAAGGTGTGTGCGGAGATGCAGAAAACTGAAAAAAAAAAAATCCTTTTCTAACTTCGTAGGAGCAAAGACAGAGGTGCTTGTTACACTTGAATGTCCTAACTTCCTGGCCACAAGGATGGCATTCAACAGGTGCAATTATTTTGCAAAACAGTGAAAATATGAGGAGGTATGTTTGTCCTGACTCCAAACTAGAATTCACTTGACATTTAAAGGGAATTGCAAATATTATCTCTCTTTGTACTTGACAAGGTATTTGCACAAAATTAATGTGTTTTCCTATCTAAAACAAAATGCTGAAGAATACAATCTTGAAGGTCTCTTCTCTCTCTGAGCCATAGCCCAAAGCCTCATAATGATTCAACGAGGAGAGTGGGACTAACACTGGTTTTGAGTTTTGTTGGCTTGGTTGTTTTGGGTTTGGTTTTTTGCTGTTTATTTTTTAATCAGAATAGATTTATTTATTTTTTATATTTAATTTTTTATTGGTGCATTGTAGTCATACATCTTAATGGGATAAAAGAGTTGTGGATACATCCATGCACACATCACCCAGTTAGCCCTTACTTGACCCCATCCTATCCCCTTCCCATCCTCCTGTTGTTCATTTTTGATGCTGTGATATAAGAAGAATTGTAACAGTCTAGATTCAAAATATGAGGGCACAAATTTGAACCATCCTACCATGGTCTGTCATATAAATTGATGGCATATTTCTCCAATGGCTACTCACAAGCCAGATACCTCCTAAGAATAAAGAAGGGGGAGAAATACACATGAATCTTGGTCTTGGAGAATTTTAAGGAAGCGAGGGAGGAAAAGCTTGTGTCAGAGGCACTCAGTGTGGTTGGTGTGGGGCCAGGCCCTGAGGAGGTGCTGCAGGGACTGACCTGAAAGAGGTCTTTGCCCATTAACTCCTTACCAGTAACATGGGAGCATCAATATCCTATCATAGTTTCCTTCTTAAGATTACAGAAAAGTAATATTTGTGACAGGGGGCAGGTAAGGACCAACATAGCAGCCTGGGTTACTCAAACCCTGAGCATTCTATGGTAAGGAATGCTTTCAGGGAGGGTTTTTGACTGGCTCCTGGGATATAACCTCTGAGGCTCTGGAATATTCTGCCTGTTTATATATTTGAGGAACTGGGCTAAGCTGGACCAGTTTGACCAGATAGGTTGAACCCAACAATGTAGATGAGGGTGAGCAGCTGTTTTGTACAGATAAAGGCTTCTGGAGCAGCTAGGGGAGTTCTATGGGTCTTGCCTGTCATGGATTAGACCCCAGCAGAGCCATTGCAACCATGACTAGAGACCTTCTCCTGCTGGTAACAATTCATGTGTGAACTCACTGCCATTGCAGGGAGTTTAAGTATTTCCTGCAAAGCATTCCTGGGAGGGGCCTGGAAGCTCCTGCCTCATGTTTCTGGTTATTTCTGTTTGCAAATTTTAGCCTGAATGTCTCATGGTGGTCAACCACATTACGAGTATATAAGCTTTTCCTGAGTCTCCTGAATCTTTGAGTAAATCTAAGGCCTGAGATGGTCTTGGGCATCCTTTGTTTGGGACAGCTGCCCTATGGTAAGCTATTGAAGTATTTTGATACAATAGGAATCTGAAAGTTCTTGTCTGTTTCCTAAGTGGCTGTTTATCAGATTTCATTTTTCTAGCATCTTCCCTTTCCTTATACCACTGTACTACTCAGGTCCAGAATTGCTTGAAATAACAGCATTGCTAGTCTTGCTTTTATTATGTCCTAAGAAATAAGCAATAACAGGAGATTACGGAGATACTTGTACCTGTAGGAACCTGAACTCCAACAAAGTGCTCCACTCTTCATGGGTTTTATAGTTGACGTCAATATAAAACAGCAGGAACATGCAGGGCCCAGGAAGCAATGTTACTGCATAAAAAAGTTCCACCACGCAACAATTTTTTTTTTTCTGGTGGTACTGGAGGTGGAACCCAGAGGCTTTCTACCTCCGGGATATACTCCCAGACCTATTTAACACTTTATTTGGAAACAGGGTCTCACTAAGTTGCTGAGAGCCTCACTAAGTAGCTGAGGCTGGCTTCGAACCTGTGCGATCCTCCTGTCTCAGCCTCCCAGGAGCGGGGATTACAAGTGTGTGCCACCACGCCTGGCCCACCATGCAACTATTAAGCCAATACATTCCTTTTCCTTTCTCCTGTATTGATGGTGGCTTTGAAATGCCACTATTATTTGCTCATCTATAGTTTATCCTTCTTCGTCTAGAGTTCATCCTATGAGTTCAAACTATACATGCACAAATACGGCAACCTAACAGGGAGATGGGAGGGAGAAAGAGGGAAATTTCCTCATGTACATGATATACAATCACAAACATATCAAAGTCCATCACTAATTCAAACATGAGAAGGAGGGAGGAGGAGGGAATTGGGTGGGAATTAAGAAATGGCTAATTGAGTGATGTGTGTGTGTATGCCTCCACCATCTTGTACTCCATTAAGATGTATGACTACCATGCAAGTGAAAGAAATTTACCCAGTTAAAAATTAGAAAGATATATTAAATAAATAAACATGAACGGGGCATGGTGGTGCATGCTTTTAACTCCATATACTTGAGAGGCTGAGACAAGATGATCACAGATTCAAGGCTACCTCCAGCTATTTAACAAATCTGCTGGTAATTTAGTAAGTCCCTGTTTCAAAATAAAAATTAAAAGGGCTGGAAGTGAGCTGAGGGTAATGGCTCACCCTTATAATTTAGTACTTGGGAAGCTGAGGTAAGAGATTCCTGGCTGGCCTCAGGAACTCAGTTAGTCTCTTTGCAACATAGTAAGACCTGTTTCAAAATAAAATAATAGAATAGAATAGAATAGGGGGTGTAGCTAAGAGGCAGAATGTCTCTAGATTCAATCTCCAGCACCATAAACAAATATACAGAAAGAAAAAAAACATGGGCTGGGGTATAGCTCCGAGGTAGAGAAGTAGAATGCCCCTAGGCTCAATCCCTTATACTACACACAATAAATAAAAGTAGATGCCTTAAAATAATTGTCTGTTAGAATACTTGCTTTCAAAAGTATCTTCCCTGTGTGAAAGCTAGTTTGTCTATTTTCTATCTGTCCTTAGCTTACAAATAAGCTTACAAATTCCTACAAAAATAAAAAATTCTCTATGGATCTCTAAAAATTTTGCTACAGTTGAACTAGATGATCTCTGGAAATCTGTCCATCGTCACAGCTATATAATTTCATCCTCACATTGAGCCTTTCAATGTAGTGTGTATATTTAATAACCACTGAGTGTCCTTCCTACACAGCAATTATAACCTCGAGTGCTGGAGTATATCAGGAGCATCATCCTGAGAACCTGGCAGTGTTTCTCTTCAGGATTTAAAATTTAATGTTTAATTATAGAAAGTAATGAAACTCTTAAAAGCATGGCTTTTCTTCAGAGCAGTTTAAACCAATTAACACTTTTATTGTGTTAACAGTTTAAATCTTTATTGTCACTTAATGATGCTAACAGTTTCCTTTTCTTTAGCAGATATGAAAACATCAGTTACTCTCTGAGAGCTCTGGCCAGCCAAAGATAGATCTGTGCTGCGAAACTATGAATAACGCAGACAGACAGCTACAAAGTCACAGAATGTCCAGAAGTAGAAAGTAGCTCCAATTCCAAATGATATGTGACCAAAATAAAATCTTAAATCAGTGAAATTCAACATTGTATTTAATGTTGGCCATTCAAATGAAAAAAAGTTTAAATTTATGTCTTTATCTCCATTGGCATTAATTCCAGAGAAGGCAAGTGAAAGAAAAAAAAGAAGAAGCAATAGAAGAAAATAGTAGAGTTCCTATCTACAGTCAGAAAGGAAAAGGGATTTCAAGCTAGCATTCGAATAAAAGAGGAAAAAGAAAAGATGGATAAATATTTCTGCAAAAATATTTTTAAAATAGAAATTACAAGCTATCTCAAGGCCACTAAATATTGAAAAATATTTGGAACACACAACACTGAAAATTTTCATCCATAAGAGTGTATTAATGATTTAATGTTTTTTTTCATAGTGTTCCTTGAGCATTAAATAAATTAATGTATGTAAATCACTTCAGGGAATTATAGACATGCCCCACCATGCCAAGATGATTGGTCAATTCTTAAACAAGGGTACATTATTATGAACACACACACACACACACACTCACACTCACACACACTCACACATTTATATTTACATTTAATCTATTTCCAGTGTGGTGCAGAATTTTTTGGTCTGATTTTCAAGAGAACCAGCTTTACTCAGAATTCTGGCTTGTTCTCAAAATTACAACAATGACCGTAGCGATAATGATAATAATAGCCAACATTCCTGCTTTATGGAATTGTGCCAGCCTCAGTAAGACAGGTGCACCGCCTCCCTGAGCTGCATAAGACCCTACAAAGCACTCTACAGCTCTCCATATTGCACAAGACAATCATACGGAGATTGACAACATTAAGAGATGTATGGCTGACCTGTGGTCTGTACTCAGCCACTGAGGTTTTGTACTGTAGGCTTATACCCTTAAGCCAATTACATTCATTCACAGTGAAAAGCAGGAAACCATTCATCATTCTTTCATTATGAAATGGGTGAAGAGACTTGAAGAAGACTTGGGACAGAGAAGACTTGGGATAGAAAGGCTTTTTTGTTGTTGTTGTTTGGTACTGGGGATGGAACTCAGGGGCATTCTAGCTCCAAGCTACACCCCCAGCCCTATTTTTTATTCTTTATTTTGAAACAGGGTCTCACTGAATTGCAATGGGCCACACTAAGTAGCTCAGGCTGTCCACGAACTATGATCCTCCTGTCTCCGCCTCCCCAATGCTGGGATTCCAAGCATGTGCCAACATGCCTGGCTGGGATAAAAAGTTTTAAAGGTTCTTTCTCTCTCTGCTGGTGCTGCTTCTTTTCTGTTAAATCATGTTCCCAAGACATATACTTTAACAAATGCACCAATAAAATTCACAGTACAATCAATCAATCAATCAATCAATCAAACTCCTGAACTGGAATTAAACTGTCTCTGGTCTCCCATTTTACTAAGTGCCTTGTGAGGAAGAGCATTGGCTAAGGCCTGATTTTTCCTCTTAAGTAATATTTATACGTTTATCAACATAGTTTTGGACACCAACTACAGGTCAGGCACTGTGTTTGTTATCTTCTGGATTTTTCAGAGATGGCTATATTTTTTTTGAAGGAACATATATACAGAAATCACATTTTAAAAGGAAATGGATAAACATGGATTTGTGAATGTCCATTGCACTCATAGATATTTTCCTTTTCATTTAAAAACCCAATAAGTACATGATTATGGAACGCAAGTAATTATATAACAACTATGGAATCATTATGCTTTGGTTATCATTACTGAGCTGACGTTTTCTCTAGAGATTTCTGGTCTATCACCGGTAGATCATAATTGGTTTTATTAGCATTATCAAAACAGGGTCCCCAGTAACATGGCGCAACAACACATCACCTTACGATACTGAGGACAAGCACTGATTGGTATTGCAAAATATATGTTTAAGCTGCAGCTTTAGTGTGTGTGTCTGGTACTGGGGGTGGGACCTAGGGGCTTTTCTACCTCCGGGCTATACTCCCAGACTTATTTTATATTTTATTTGGAAACAGGGTCTCACTAAGTTGCTGAGAGGCTCATTAAGTAGCTGAGGCTGGCTTCGAACCTATGAAATCCTCCTTTCTCAGCCTCCCAAGTACTGGGATTATAGCGTGCACCACTACACTTAGCCTAAACTGAAGCTTTTAAAGTTCTTATGAAATAGAAATTAAAGATTACTGCCATGGTGAAAAACATGACTACTTAGGTTTAAAACTATCAAAGAATTTAAACTATCAAATGCTATTACCTTGATTTTTTATATAATTTCAAATGTCATCACTCCAGGTTAGTAAATTTTAAACCTCAGTTTGAAAATTTTCACTTAACACTTTAAATTGTATTCTGTAAAAATATTAGAGTTGAAAGTCTTAGTGAATAGATCATTTGAATTACCTTCAAAGCAAAAGCTAGGAAATAAAATAACTATCTCCCCATCGTACATAAAAGTCTTGAATTTTTTTATCCTTTAAGATCTTTCTTTTTCTTGGGCATAACATCTTAGTACTGCTCTTCACGGTTCATAATAATGTATCCTAGTTTAAGAATTAACCAGTAAGCCAGGCACGGTGGTGCACACTTGTAATCCCAGCATTTGGAAAGCTGAAGAAGGCAGATCACGGTTCGCGGACAGCCTCGGCTACTTAGTGAGGCCCTTTGCAACTCAGTGAGACCCTGTAACAAAATAAAGAATAAAAGTATAAAGAATGAAAAACAGGGCTAGGTTTAGCTCTGAGGTAGAATGCCCCTGGGTTCCATCCCTAGTAACACACACACACACACACACACAGAATTGACCAATAATCTTGGCATGGTGGGGCATGCCTGTTATTTATCCAGTAATCCCAGTACTTGAGACAGGAAGATTGAAGCTTCCAGGACAGCATCAGCTGAGAGTGAGGCTCGCAGCGACCTAGTGAGACCTTATTTTAGAAAAACAAAGAATAAAAAAGGGCCAGGCGTTGGTTCAGAGGTAGAATGTCCCCCTTAGATTCAATCCTCAGTACTAAAAACAGAAACAAAAACAAAATGAAAACAAACAATAACAACAAAAAACTGACCAATCATCTCTTTGCCTTCCCTGCTGATTCAGGTGTACACTTGTATTTTAGAGCATCTAACATCTCATTATTTTATTTCTTCAGAAATAAAATTCTACAACTAAAAACATCCATTAATATCTGAAATAGAAGAAAAGTAAGATCACAGGATGGGTTTAGCCAGGAGGTTAAGGAAAGTCTAGGTAAACTTGATAAGAGATCAGTAGAAATTCTTCAATCTAAAGAACATTGAGGAAAAAAAATGGATCCCTAGAAAGTTCTGGAAAATATCACTACATCTAAGATATGTGTGCCTGGAATTCGAGAAGGAGGGAGACAGAAGAAGAGGGAAGAAAAAGTATTTGAAGAAATAATGGTCCCAACCCTCAAATTTGATGAAAGACATGCGTTTGCAGATTCAAGAATTCTAAAAGGCTCCTTAATCTTGTTTGCTCGGTTGTGTGACTTTTTCAGGTGGATATGCCTACTTTTCTTATATTGCTTACTCCACCTACTGAACGCGTTTTATTCTCCTTTTGTACTTATTCTTTTTCTAATCTTTCTGTTAAACATTATGATGTATTCTCCTCACTATTGTGGCATATTTATTTTACTCATATCTTCCTAAGCTCCTTCCTGGACTTTAAAGGATTCTTCTCTTTGATAGCTTTTCTCTAGAGCTTGCAATAAAATTTTTAGAGCCAGTTCTTCTGAAACTTGAGGTCGATGTGTTTTCTTTGTCTTCTTTCCTGATGTACTGCTTCTTAGAGCCCATTTTTGTTTGTTCTCATATTTGAAGAAAGGCATGTGTGTCTGGTATGTAAACGGATCATAGTGGTAATTTTCTTTGGCTGAGTAGGTGGGTACTCAATTAATTTTGTGTTCTGAACTGAGATGGTATCCTACATCTTAATAGACCTTATAGTTTAATCCAATTGGAATAATTTTATTGTAAAATAAAAATGGTAAAGTCTGGTTAAACCTATCTTGGTTAATGTTTTGCAAATGAAAGCTTTCCTTTTTAGTGAAAGACATACATGCTACTAGAAAATAACAGCTGGGACAGATATGTAGAGGGGAAAATAAAATAGTGTTAATTTCTTAATTAACATTACTTCATGGAAGGGACCAAAAAAAAATAAGGAGAAAAATTCATGTGTTGAAATCTAATCCTCAGTGTAGCAGCACAGAGTTGGGAGGAGACTACGTGGTCAGGGCAGAGCACCGTGAATAGTCACGGCACTCTTCTAAGTGAGGCCATATACCTAGCGTAGCAGGCCACTCCTGTAACCCTAGTACTCAGGAGGCTGAGGCAGGAGAATCACAGTGTAGAGGACAGTCTCAGCAACCCAGTGAGACCCTCGGCAACATTGTGAGTCACTGTTTTAAAACAAAAGTAATAAGGGCTGGACATGTAGCCTGGATGTAGAATGCCCCTGGATTCAGCCCCCAGTAACTATAAAATAAAATAAACCAGGGGTGGTGGTGCACGCTTATGATCCTAGCACTTGTGAGGCTGAGACAGGAGGATTGTGCAGATTCGAAACCAGCCTCACTTCCAGCAACTTAGTGAGACCCTCTTTCCAAATAAAATATAAAATAGGTCTGGGAGTATAGCCCGAGGGTAGAAAGCCCCTGGGTTCCATCCCCAGTACCACAAAAATAAAAAAATAAAATAAAATAAAATAAAATAAAATAGGCCCACAGCAGCTTATTCCTCCACCACAGCTCTCAGGCAGTGTCTATGAGGCGTGGACTTTACCAGATACCAAATTTGGTGGCACTTGATCTTGGGCTTCTCATCCTCCAGAAGTATGCTAGAGGAACATTTGTTGTTTATAATCCACCAAGTGTATGGTAGTTTGTTACAGCAATATGAATATATTCAAATAGAGTCCAATAATTTTTAAAAAAAGCCTGTAGGTCAAGGAGTATTTGGGCACCAGAATCCTTTCTGCTGTGGTCATTTGAAATTAGGAGAGTATGAATTGTATGCTGAAGTCAATTGTTTTAAATTGGTATGCTAAAATCACTTGATCGGTTGTTTTGGGGAGATTAATGCTTAGGTGGAAGCTGCAGGAACAGTATGGAGAGAGAGAGACAGAGAGAGACGGAGACAGAGAGAGAGAGAGAGACAGAGAGACGGAGACAGAGACAGAGAGAGAACAGGAGAGAAAACAGGAGAGAGAGACGGAAAGAGAAAGAGAACAGGAGAGAAAGAGAGAGAGATGGAGACAGAGACAGAGACAGAGAGAGAGACAGAGAGAGAGACAGAGAGAGAGACAGAGAGACAGAGAGAGAACAGGAGAGAAAACAGGAGAGAGAGACGGAAAGAGAAAGAGAACAGGAGAGAAAGAGAGAGAGATGGAGACAGAGACAGAGACAGAGAGAGAGACAGAGAGAGAGACAGAGAGAGAGACAGAGAGACAGAGAGAGAACAGGAGAGAGAGATGGAGACAGAGAGAGAGAAGAGAGAGAGACAGAGAGAGATGGAGACAGAGAGAGACAGAGACAGAGACAGAGACAGAGAGAGACAGAGACAGAGACAGAGAGACAGAGACAGAGAGAGACAGAGACAGAGAAAGAGACAGAGAGAGACAGAAAGACAGAGAGAACAAGAGGCCTGATTACAAAAAGCTGAACGAGAAAGGTCAATGAGTCACATGGTGATAACAAGTCAACAGGAAGGAAGTGGTTACTCAAACTAGGGTACTTTTCAGGAAACAGGCTGGCTATATCCAGAGAGCAGAAAAGGTCACAGGAGCCAGACTAAGAAAATACAGGTGAACAGAAGCAGAGGAGACAGAGGCAGATAAAACATAGAAGAGGTATTTACAAAGTTCGACCCATACAGAATGTTCAGGAATTCTCTCTGCTCACGGCCTGGCCGGGGGCGTGGACTTCCTTTCCATGATAGCTTAAACTGTGGCTGTCGAGACACTCAGATTCCTAGCATGGACTTCTCAGGCAGAAAGATGCTGGCGCCAAGAGCCAGTGTGAGATGCTCAGCTGTGAAGTGACAGGTCTCGTGGTACTCATCTCACCACAGGAGAAGGTGAGGAGAGCTTCGGGGGTGTATGGCCTCTTGGTGAGTTCCCAGCTCTCCATTTTTCTCCTCTGACAGGTGTATTTTATTTTATATATTTTGATTCCACAAGATTTGTGATAATGAGGACTGAGTTCATACACACACACTCAGATACACACACACACAAATATACATATATATATATATATATATATACACATTTACAGATACATACACACACACATATACTCATCACACACACATATACACATACACTGGGTATTAATCCTGGGGAGAGGGATTACCTCCAAGCTACACCACCAGCCATTTTATTATTTATTTATTTATTTATTTATTTATTTTTGAAACTGGGTTTTTGCCAAGTTACCAAGTACTGGCCTCAAACTCAAGATCCTCCAATCTCAGCCTTCTAAGCACTAAGACTAAACATGCACCACCACGTCCGGCTCTGAATTTGTATTTAGGTACACCCTCTAGGTGACTCTTTTGCATGTTTAGGCTTGAAATTTAGGGCCACTCTAAGATATTTTCCTGCCCCATCAAACACAGGTGAGAACCTAGGGGCCACAGAGACGTACCTCATGGGACCCAACTCTCCTGATCTTGCTCCGATTCAACAAACATTTTCCCACCACTCAGGGAGCTGGTTTTCAGAGTGTTCCTACTCTGTCTTCCCCCTTCACTTTACCATGCCTCTATGATGGAACCCAAATAAATCTTCATGTTTCCAGAAATACTTTAGTGATTAATTAAATGAAAGGCTCAAGGGTCTCATGGCAGAAACGAAGGAATTGCATCTGTAACCAAGAAGTCTGAATAGAAATACAATTTGATTTTTCTGGAGAGAGAAATTTTAAGTACTTGGAAGTGAAAGTCATGAAACTTGGGTTCTGTTAGCCACTGGGTTTAAGAAAAAAATTCTGGGTCCTGTTGTGGGAGGAGGGAGAATGGACAATGCCAACTTAACATTCTTTATAATTGTGGCAAGAGCTAGTTAAGGTGCCTCAGGTGGCCCATTTAAAAACTGAATCCCCACAAAACCTCTTTTTGAGTAGTGAGGGAGCAGAGTACCTTGACTCCTCTCCAGCGACTGTCCTGGCCCAGCCCCAGCACTATGGAAACAGGTAGGCGTTCTACGGAATCTCTTCTAGTGTTCTCAGACCAGCACCTGCTGTTGTAAAGGATATGATAAAAATGCCAAAAGAAACTAGTTGAGGAAAATTTTCTCTTTTATCCTTCAGACACAATGGGAGTCCGCACACATTTACCTATTGTTCTTAATGGTCAATGTCTTTGGCTGCATATTTGTAAATACCTATCATGGATCATAGTATTATTGGTGAAAGATATTCCGTCAGTTTTGCTGGCCGATATAGCTGCATAACGTGTTCATTTTAAACATTACCTTCTCTATTAACAGAAGACAGTCTGCTGCTAAGTAATGTCTATAGGACTTCATTTTTTTCATTGAATATAAGGACAAATTACAGAATCTTAATAACAAAAAAGTTTTTATTGCTCTGTTGCCCGAGACTTTAAATATTTGAGATGTAAGGTTTATTTATATTTATAGATTCATACTTTTTTCCTTCCCAGGATTGATTCACATTCAAATTCCCAATAATTATTTCTCTTGCTATGTTTACTAGGGTTTCCTAGAAACTGGAAAAGAAGAAAATGGGAAGGTAGAAAACAGAGAATATTGGACAGCCAATCTCCTGTATTTCCTTTCTACTATTATGTCAAAGGAGGAGCAAAGGTATTTTTATTTTTTAATTTGGTGCTAAGGATTGAAACTTGTGAACTACACCCTCAGCCTTTAAAAGAGGGTCTCACTAGGTTGCCGAGAGTCTTGTTACATGACTGAGGCTCTCCTTGAACTTGTGATCCTCCTGTTTCAGCCTACTAATTCCTGGGATTGCAGGCAATGCTCTACTATGCCTGGTTGACATGAAGGTTTGGAGATCTGAGTTGAGATACTGGCTGCACTGAGCTGCACATGGCAGCAACAGGGTCAACGTCAGCAACAGGGTCAACGAGCAGAGTTGACACAAAGCCTTCACAGGGTTTGCAGCATCCTTAAGAAACACCGAGGTGGAGCCATATTGCACCCACATGGCTTGGCTCCTATTTGGATTAGAAATGTCACCTGAACTCTAAGCCTGAAGCTGCTCATGTCTAAAACTTCACCTTGTTATCCACCATAAATAACTCCTTCAAGAAGGCAAATGGGAATGATTCTGGAAAGCCCTGGATGCACTAGTACAATTCGGAGACAGGGCTTCACAGGAGTGCACACTACCTGCAGAGCTTAAACCTTCTCCTTAGAAATTCTTTTTGCTCTGCTTTTGAATACTACCATCCTTTGCTACGTCTCAGGATGATGCCGAATCTTCTGTATTTGGATACGGCATTTCCTGTCCTCATACTGTGACCCACAAATGCTTTGAACAGTCCCAATCACGCCTTAGAGTATGCTTTATCAAACCAGCAATTGTTCCTGTCAGAGAATGTGCTTGTGAAAAACTGCTTCCCTTGGTAAAGTGGCAGCTTCTCATGGGGGAAATCTCCCTCTGCTGCCACCAAAACAGACAGCCCTGAGAGGAGAACAGAAAACACTTCTGCTATTTCACCGGCTCATGGAAAGGTCATTGTTCGACCTTTTTCTCCTGCAGTGGATGGATTTTGATTGCATGGCTCTAGTAGTGTTGCCTTTTATAAATTTATTAATTTTTTGTACTTACTGGTAAATTATAGTATCACAGTATAGTGCAAATCATGTTGACAATGACATACTTGCTCACGCTCTTAGTGCCCTCCTCTCCATTTCCCTCCCTCCCAATACAGAGTACCCAGGTTGACATTGGGATAAAGAGGTCACATGTTAATAAACATTGTCGAGACTGTGGGGACATAGGCACTTTTCTACATTGTTTGTGGCATGACAAATGAGTCCAGCCACTATGAAGATCAATGTGGAGAGTCCTTAGAAAACCGTGAATGGATCCACCATATGATCGAGCCATACCACTACTGGGTATCTTTCCAAAGGGTATCTTTCCAAACCAGAGAACTACAGTGTTGCCCTTTTTTGAAATTTATTTTTGTTATCCAGGCCATGCTCTCTCCCCTCTTTGCTATTTTGATTGTATTTAGTGCAACAGAGCAATAGATGATGAGGTTAGAATTGAGACCAAAACAGCCCATCTCGAGTCCAAGTGTCAGCTTTCTACATATTTAATAGAAGTGCAATACGAAAAATGTTTATACCTGATCAGAATTAGAACAAATGGAGGAGGCTTAGCATATGACTTTGGATTAGACTAAATTTCTGTATTTTTCTCTGGGGTTTCTTTAAAATTTATCAATTTTCTGCATAAGAAAACAGCCTGCCTGCCTTCTTTCCTCCCTCCCTTCCTCCCTCCTTCCCTCCTCCATCTCTCCCTCCCTCCATCCTTCCCTCTCTTCCTCCTTCCTCATTACTTCTTATATTAGGGATTGAAGCTAGGGAAATTCTATCTCTGAGCTATACTACCAGTCCTATTTTATTTTTCTATTTTGAAACAGGGTCTCACTAAGTTGCCGAGAGTCTTATTAGGTTGCTGGGCTGGCCTTGGACCTGCAATCCTCTTGTCTTAGCTTCACAAGCACTAGGACATAGGCTTGTACAACAATGCAAGGCCGTGATATTTTTAGTAAATATTTCTAATTTCATGATGATGATGATGATGATGATGATGATGATGATGATGATGGGTATTAGATACTGAACTCATGAGTATTCGACTTCTGAGCTATACCCCCAGACCTTTTTTTTAAATTGTTAAATAGATTCTCATTAAGTTGCTGAGAGTCTAAGTTTCTGAGTCTGGCCTTGCACCTGCAAATATCTTATCTAAGCCCCAAGTACTGGAATTATAAGCATGCACCATCACACCTGGTAATATTTCTAACTTTTTAGGGTTTTCTGTGTTACTGGCCGGGTGCCTTTTGAATCAATTTTACTAGTAAGTAGAGCAACAATATACCTTTCTTCAGGATTTTCTGCTTCATTTTGGATTTGGGTGATGAATACTTTTTAATACATATTTTAAAAGAACATACATGAGACTAAACTTGACTTTGGAGACGTGGAGCATTTCACCCCTGATGTAAACACAAGCCAAGGAAAATGTTCTGATAGTTTAATTTAAATCAGCTAGTTGGGAAAAGGAGCTCTGGATTTGTCTCCACAGATGAGGATTCCCATGCTTGCTGTGCTTGCTGTGATTTCTGTCACCTGGAATGCCCCCTTTGCTTTCTATTTGCGCCTTGGGTCTCTCCTCTCCTTCCCTACTCTCTAGCACTGTGCACAGGGAGGCTGCCCTCCCCTGGTTCAGGCTTCTTGCCTCTGGCTAAGGGAGACCTGGGCAGAGGATGAGGAGTGAGAGTCCAGGTGTTTCTATCTGTGGCACTTCCATCTCAGCACTGCGGCTTCAGTGTCTTGTGTTCCCAGGATCCAAGCTGTCTCTGGGTTCTGGTTTCACTCATTCCTTTGAGCCTTGGGAGAGGGTGGGACAGGGTAAAAAGTTCTTCCTGTTGCTAATCTCTGCTTCATCCTGTAATTCTTCCTCAATCATTCACACACCTTTTAAAATAGTTTGCACATTGAATTGTCCTCAGTGAAGCTCTTTAAGTAAGTCATTTCTTTCTGGGCTTAAAGGTAATTTATACAAAGTCAATTAAACTCTCTAAGTTTTTTCCTTTATAAAATGTTTAATTTTTTAGGTACTGAGAAATGAATCCAGGAACATTCTACTTCCAATCTATACCTCGACCTTCTTATTTTTTTTAATTTTGAAACAGGTGTCTTGCTAAGTTGATGAGGGTCTTACTAAAATGCTCAGGCCTGCTTGCACCTGCAGTCCTCCTGTCTCAGCTTCCCAAGTACTAAGATTATAGGTGTGTGTCACCAGCCCAGCTGGTTTTCTCCTCTAAAAAATAAGGACAATACTACTGTCCAGAGTTTGCTATGATGGACAATAATGATGGTTCAAATAGTAATAATAGTACCTGACATACATACAGAATCTACTTTGAGGCTCACCCTTTATCTACAATACCTCTTACTACTGAAAAACATAAAAATAGTCACAAATGACTTCCCATCCTGTATCCAGGCTCTTGTGATGTGCCTGCAGCACCTCCCATCAAAGGTGGCATTTATTTCTGTCTGTTGGCTATGTGTCTGCCTGTGGTTTGCTTTGGCCAATGATACAGTAGGAAATAAAACCAACTTCTCAAGTGTTTTTCAGGTGGGCTCACCTGCTGCTTGGAATCCTGCTGTCATGTGGATAAACCAGGTAGCCCACTGGGGAAGGGGCACAGGTCTGTCTTGCTCATCCAGCCACTAGACAAGCAGGAGACACCTTGTTCAGTTTCTAGCCCCCATCTAAGTGTAAACTGACCACAGAATGACGAGTGGAAACTGGCCCTACCCAGATCAGCTGCTCGGATGTCTGTACACTCACAAGATGTAATGGGTCGGCATTTAAGTCATTCAATGTTCGGGTGACTTAGTGTCCAGCAAGAGACCTCAGATCGAATCATTCTTGGCGTATACAAAAACACCAAAATGTTTTTCAAAGGTGTTATAGCTAAAAAAGGTAATCATACATTATTATCATATTATGATGAATGAATCATTGTGCCGGGAAGAAGTGCTCCAAGACTGTGCTTTCTGGATTCACAATGCTTACACACTGGCAGATGAGCAGGGGGGATTTTCTAACAAAGGAGTTCCAAAGGCATGTTCGCCATTAGTATCAATGGATGACTTTGAGTGCTGCAAATATTAGTTAAAATTGTAAATAAAATAATCTGTATAATAAGAATATCAGCAAAACAGGAATTTAAATGGCAGAAGAAAAATACTTTTGGGGGCTATAGTGTTTTAAAAGTTAATATGCTTTTAACTGCCATCTAATCATTCGACATGTTTACGGGGTACAATGTGGCATTGCTGTACTAGATATAATCCCAAAAGAGAGAATGCAGAATTTCAGCACAGTCTGGTCTTGCCTTATGGGCTTCTCAAGTTAGGATGAAGAATGCATGTAGACGGGAGCTAAAGCCATGGAATCTTGCACTGGGAACCACTGTAGAATCAAACAATATGATAATAAATGTTACAAAATAGTTTTCTATCCTGAGCCATGATTCTTTAAGTAGAATGAGCTCAACAGTGTGTATATATTTGAAATATCCTCCAGAAAATTATGATAATGACTAGGTTGAACATTTTCAAAAGTTCATTGTTTTTTTGTGAAGATTGGGGATTGAACCCACAGGCACTGTACCTCCAACTTACACCCTCAGCCATTTCTATTTTTATTTTTAAACAGGATCTTGTTAAATTTCTGAGGCTGGCATAAAACCTATAATCTTCCTGTCTCAGCCTTCCAAGTTGTGGAATTATAGATGTGTACCACCATGCCCCACAGGCTGCAATTTTCAATTGGGCATTTGGTAAATTAGCAATATCATGCTAGTTCAGATATTGAGTCATCCAGTCTTTGGTTAAGTATCTGAGCAGCATAGTGAGACCTTCAGAAACCTATCTAGGTCCTATTTCAAAATTAAAAAAATATATATGGCTGATGATATAATTTTCATACTATTCTAATATAATTTAAAATTTTAAATGTTTATTCATGGCATAGTGATGCATAGTCAGTGTACATAGGTTTATAACAAAATTTGGAAATGTTTCTACAACTTACCACGTATCTTAAGTTTTGAGAAATAGTATGTAATCCATTGGAAAATTGAGGGAAAACAATAGCATGACATGAGACATCACTAGTTTGGAAGCTAAGGAAGCTTATCTAGTTTATTCCTCGCCTATTATAATGTCTCTCTTATTCTACTAAGAAGCTGTCATAAATGTTAAGAGATGTGACAATTCTTGATAGTTAAGGGCTATAAAATGCTTGAACTGTATAAAGTTGGTAGATGAAAATTGAATTGAGCCTTTTTGAAGCTTTGTCTACATTTTGTAATACAATTAGAATAAAGTTAAATTTTATTACAAAAATATATATATGGCTGGGGATGTGGCTCAGAGGTAGAATGCCCCTGGGGTTCAATCTTCAATCCCTAAATGAATAAATAAATAAGCAATCAAATAAATAACTAAAGGAGGTGAACACTTTGGGGAGAGGACATGGTAGTGTCAATTGTCTTGAAAACTTGGACCCTAGTGTCTTCCTAGCTTTAGATCAAAGGAAAAAAAAATTTCAGACTGTAAAACAAGTATTCAGGCTGAGACAGTGGATCTGCCTTTGATACTGATGAACTCCACAGTAAATGAGGGGTCGTGAGGCTGTTCAAAGGCAGTCATTTGAAGATAAGAATAATAATAATTTACTTGGATAATACTCTTTTATAAATGATAACCCAAAGTTCATGGGCTAAGCATGAAGAGCCTTAGCATTTTTCTTTTCCTAAAGAATGTATTAAGAGTATCCATCTCTTCCATAATGATAAAAGTGACAGGTTGACCTGGACATATGATCCCACTTTATAATAAGAAATTAAATTAAGAGCTCCATTGAGAAGAGGTTTGATATAGCACCATATTTTTGTTGAGGGAAGTTTCAATTTCCCCTGAATTTCCATAGTCTTCTAAATCTATACGTATTCTTGAATTGAACCTTGTCAGTCTAAAGATGCTCTCATGAATTAAGCCTTTTTGAAAGATGGATCACACAGGTTTTACCCAGTATGTTCATAGTTCACACCAGAAACAGCACTGCTTAACACACACACACACACACACACACACACACACACACACACACACATATATATAATTTATATATTTATATAGTATAATGTTGTCTTTTATAACTGCAAGAAACATAATTCTTTAGTAGTTGTTTTCTTTATTTTCTGTTCCCATCAATATATGCATGAAATACATTCTTTAAGTAAATTCATAATTATGCTTCTACTGCATTTTTAAAAATTTCTTCCACGGGAGACGGTTTAAGCAAAAACGAATATAATTAGCATTTTTTGATGGATGACTAGTGTCAAGGCACAGAGCTAAAAATGCTTATTGCAGTTATAGAATACACCTGAAGGTGTGCTTCACACAAGAGCAAAATGGTGTGGAACAGAGTAAATTTATGTTTTTGTTTTAGACAGCAAAGCATTACTTTTCCTACTTTTATGACTTTATTGTCATAGCGTATTTTTATTGAAAGCCTTATGAGTATTTCTTTTATGTTCTGGTCAGATTTATAGCTAGTTAACTTGGAAATTCTGCTGACACTTCACTAGGCACCTGCCATTGGAAATTGTTTGAGACAAAGCAAAAAATTCCTACTCTTTGAGAAAATACTGGAGGTTACAATTAGACTCAATTTAGCAAATATTTCTTGGGTGCATACTATGTGCTAGTAACACATGTGCATGCTATAGAAAAAAAGCTTTGAAAGGATTTGAGATATAAGTTCTATAACTCTTATTGAGGTCCTGATAATTACATAGGAGGGGATGCTTAATCCAGACGTGTGTGTGAGATCTCAAATTCCTGAATCTATGCTCTTCTTTGTTATTATCTGAAGAAGACAAGCTTTGGAATTTATGTGCAAACTTTACACGGGTGAATATAAATGGAGTTAAGGATAAAAATAAAAACATCCAGGCTAAGTTACAAATACACTTTGGGGGCATGCTTTGTATAGGGCATTTTGAAGAACAACAATAGTAACAAAAAATTATTTTCCTTTCTAGTTATATTCAGTCCTTATCCTAGGACTTCACAGATCATGACTTAGATTTTAGGGTAGCTACATGTGAATGAATTTCTCACTTTTGATGAGCTGCCTTAGAGGAAATTTTTTTTAACATTTTATTCAAATAAAGTCTTTTAAGGGAACATGATTACATAATCAGCATCTAACTGTACTTCAGAACCCAGAAACCAACACAACTGTAAACTTTTGTGAATATCTGAAAAGATAAATGGATTGATTGAGCATTATGTCTCCACAAATACGGCAAAAATTGGATGAAAAAGTTTTAACTATGTGAATTCATACTTGAACATCCCTTAGGAAATCTATCAAGTTTGATATTCTGTGTCAATGCTAAATTAAATTTAAAGAATCTACCTTTCAGATTAAGATTTTATATCTATCCGCTTAGCAACTCTTTGAAAATTTCCTTATCTTCTTTAGTAAGTACATTTAAGTACACAAACATCGATGTAATTAAGATTTCTTTGATGATGGCAACTTGCTGTATAACCTTATTATTCAGCAAATTTTTCTTTCAATCTCTAAGCTGGGAGGTAAAGTCAATGAGTTGAAAGTTGACCCAATATCATCATAATAGACTTATTTTAATAGATATCCACTAAAATATTATGTTTTTTAATGCATTCTAATTTCAGTATTCTGAAATGTTATACACAGGACTTTGATGTCTAAAAAGAGCACATTCATTAAAATATATTTAAGTATACTCATAAACTTTCAGTTGTAGGAACACATACAGAATATGAGGCAAAATAAAATAGTAATGTATTATTCAGCGACATCAGAAAGCACATATTAGTGGTATATAGTCATTGCTTACACTACTACCATTGTGTGGTATTGTAATTACTAACTAGTCAAGAAAAAGAATATGGGTTATCCTAAGATTTTATGTCCCTCTTCTACCACCCACAATTCTTCCCACTCTGCTCTGATATAATCAGATGTTTAAAATACTAGATCCCTTGATTTCTTTAGCATTTCATCTTGTACATTCATAAATAATACTGCTTTATTTTGCTGATTTGAAATTTCATTTCCTTGTGATTGGCTTCTTTCATTAAAAATTATTATATTTGTTCACCCAACTTGCAACTTGAGTACAGTATAAGTAATTTTTAAAATTAAATCTTATCATTTTATGTTTTGATTTTGCTGAAATATTTTTTCATGCTACTCATGAGATACCTTTTTAGGTTATTTTCATATTGGAGAGCTTATCAAATATACAAACACTTATATATGTTATCCTGGTGGACATGCACAGAATTCCTGCCCAGCATATACCTAGAAGTCCATGTATACCCAGCTACTAGGAAATGTCAAACTAGAGATGACACTAACTTCTACTTCTTACTATATGAGTTTCTATTGTTACATATCTTTACCAACACTTGATATTGACAATCTTTTATTTAAACCATTATTGAGTACGGACAGTCTTATCTTACTGAACTTGAAATTGTAATTTCCTGAGGAATAGCAGGATCGAATGACTCACTGGTCTTGTTGACTCTTTGGATATTATTATTCCAGCTATATGATTGGAAAGGCACAACATGAATACTTTTCAAATCATCGTTTCTTTTACTTTGTAAAATACATTAAGGTTTCTCTGTGTCTCTTCATAGTTTGAAAATCATTTCTTTTATGTTGAATAATGTTTCAGTGTTCAGATGTACTTCAGTTTATTTGTTAACTTATTGAGGACATTTTGGTTACTTCTGAGATTGGACAATTACAAATAAATTACTGTGAACACCTGTATGCAGGTTTTTTTGTGGACATATGATTCTAATTTCTTTGAGTAGATGCCAAGAAGCACAATTGCTGGACCACATGGTAAGAGTATGCTTCATTTTATAAGAAACTGACAAACTATATTATTCACAAAATGGCTGTACTACTTTTCATTCCCCAGGGGGGAAAAAAGAGAGAGAGAATTCCTATTGCTCCAGGTCCTCATCAGCATTTTATGTCAGAGATCTGGGATTTGGATATGTTAATAAGTTTGTAGTAGTGTTATTTTAATTTGCCTTAATATGGAACATCTTTTCACATAGTTATTTGCCATCTGTATATGTTCTTTTGTGACATGTCTGTTCAGGTTTGTGGTCCATTTTTAAATTGTTTTTAATTGTTAAATTTTAAGAATTCCTTGTATATATTAGATAATAGACTTTATCTGATACAGTATAGGTTTTGTGATTATGTTCTCCCTATCTATTGGCTTTCTTTCCATTTTCTTATTATTGTCCATTACAGAAGAGATATTTTTAATTTTAATGAAGTTCCACATATCAGCTATTTTATGGATAGTGTCTTTTGTGTTATATCAAAAAAGTCACCACCATATCCAAGGTATTCTAAGTTTTTACATACATTATTTTTTAAGAGGTTTATGGTTTAGAGTTTTGTATTTTCTTCTATTATCCTTGTCCAGTTAATTTTTATGAATGGTGTATGACCCATGTCTAGATTTTGTTTCATTGCATATCAATGTCCATTTGTTTTAATGTTATTTTTCAAAAAGAATAGTTTACTTTTGTTCATTTGGCAAAGAATCATTGACTATATTCATCTGGGCCCATCTCTCTATCCATTTCATTGGTCAATTTGCCTGTTCTATCTCTTTGAATATTTTAAGTGTGTGTGTGTGTGTGTGTGTGTGTGTGTGTGTGTGTGTGTAGTGAACCCAGGAGCATTCTACCTCTGAGATTTATCACCAGCCCTATTTAATTTGCATTTTGAAATAGCATCTCAATAAGTAGCTGAAGGCCTTGCTAAGTTGCTGAGGCTGATGTTGAAGCTGTGGTCCTCCTTTCTCAGCCTCCTAGTACTGGGAAGCGCTGTGTGCCACCATGCCTGGCCCTAGTAGAGGTCTACTGAAGTACTCAAATAATAATCTCGGGATCTTTATCTTTTGGAGTTCATCATTATTTCATTATTTCCTTTTGTTTATTCTTACTGTTTTTCATGTAGACTCATCTTGCTATATTCTGTTTTCTTAAAAAATATGTTTGCATAATAGACATTTTATTGAAAAAATTTGAGGCCTAAAATACATATTTTCTTCTTTCTGAGACATTTATGTCCACTCTCCCCATGTCCTGTCCTCGTAAACACCACACGCTGAAGTACAATTACTGACAGAATAACTTGGAACGTGAAGAAAACCTTGGCAAATTGCAACAGCAAAAATAGAGACTACAATAAATACCTTGAGGAATAAGTGTAATATGAATTTAGATTTGATTTTGTGCAATTAAAAAGTCATTGTACTTTGAAAGCACATTAGTTTCATATAAATGTACTAAGTTATATGTACAGACACTGAAGACACACGGACAAATGTTAGTACCAGCATCCTAGGACTTGATCAGTAGGAAAGGCAAACAGAAGTAACTGTTAAAAATAATCTGTGACAATAAACATTATAATAGAATTAACATCCCTCAAAAGAGTGGGAGGATATACTAACGGGTAGCTTGGCTTGCAAGCTGGGTCTACTACTGGAGGAGTTAACTGTGTAAAGGTGTAGGTAAGGACCTAAGTAAAGAACATAAAGAAAAATAATATCGTTATGTGATATGTCATAACTATCAACTATGAAAATGATTTGTTAATATTAAATGCCAGTCATTATTGATTATTAATTAAATATTATATGTTAAGAGTACATGTAGTCAGATTATGTAAGAGTGTGATTATAATACTATACCATCTTGAGAATCCATTAGGTACATTTTGCTTAATAATGCTAACCAGATAATAAAGTGTGTTTGTGTGTGTACATGTGTATATATTTAGACACATTGTAAAGGTTCTTAGTACAAGACTTGTGTTCGTTAAATCATGCTTTATGCTTAATTTTGTATTGGGAATTGAATCCAGGGGCGGTCTACTTTTGAGCTACACCTCCTCTTTTATTTCTTAGTTTAATACAAGGTTTCACTAAATTGCAAAGCATCTCTAAGCTGCGGACTGGCTGTGAACCTGCAATCCTCCTTTCTCAGCCTCCCAGCTACTGAAATTACAAGTATGCTCTACGCACCAAGCTTGGCCTATGCTTAATCATTAAACTATGTTTTTTTGGTGAGAATTAATATAATGTATCATCAACCACACAGGACCTTGGGCTTTCAAATGTTGATTAAGTTTTTCTTTCAGCAGTTTTATCATGTTTTCCTCCTTCTGAGCTTATGTAATTATTAATATCTGAATACATTAAGCCATCATATTGTACATTCAATGTCTTAGCTTTTATTCAGATTTTGCAGTAAGATTTCAATTTTTATATTTGCCAGAATCTAATCTATTCATCTATCAATTAGGATGGCCATCCTGATTCTTTTTTATAAAATTGAATGCTGTCTTGGGTGACATAAAAAAATCTGGGGCAAACAGATGAACAGCAGATTGGAGACAGTGAACATTATTGGTATTACGTGAGTGGTCAAACTCATGACTGGTGTAAAAACTCCAGGCACATTCTTTCTATTTCTGAGAGTTAAAGGTATTAACACAATAGAGACTGATGGCTTACTTTGATAGGCATGGAATAAAATAAGCTTCGCTCTTTAAGCTAAATAGGGGCCTCATCATAACAGTGGAGAAACCATCTCTCTAACAATTTTGCTACATCATTATTTTGCACCCCTGATTCATAATTCCTTTCTTGATAAAACTGCTATATCATTATCTTCAACTCGGTTATGAATTTATTACTTTTTTAATAAAAGATGAAGGAATTCCAAGCTTCTTAAAACAAGGCAGCTTCTTGTGTCCCTTCAGCTCCTCGTCTGCTGGGACAGGTTTTTGCCCAACTCCCCCATCTCTGCACCCAAAATCACTTTCGTGTTTCATAAATTTCACATGAAAGAAGAAACGGACCCATTCCTTAGTGTATCCACAGTGTGGATAGCATGGGTTCCTCTGCTGTGTTCTCTTCAGATCTGGAGACATCATCTGTTGCCACATGAAGTTGGAGAAGGTATTTTTTTTTTTTACAAATTTCAAAAGATAATTAAAAGGATGTGTAAAGGCATTTCTTAAAGACATATTTTCAAAGGGTTTCTGAAAGGAATAGACTTATACTGTCTGGTTTGCTAAGCACCTTAGGGCCAGGAATTAGATACTTGGTGGCCCCAGGGCTGCTGAACATACTCAACTCAGCCAATTGGAAGCCTGTTTGCCCTGGCTTGCCTTTTCTACAATAAAGGCTCCTGTACTTCCTGCTTCCTGAGCGACATCATTCCTTCTCTAGGTGGTCTTCTTCTGCTCTGGCAGAAGGAACCACAGGAGACTTTTTCAAGGGCAATTATCTCCTGATCTATTGATCTCACTCGGTCCAACTAATAAAATCTTAAAAAAATAATTTATAAGCATTTACAAATGCAACATAAAATATTTATCCATTTTTCCATTGTTTTCATAGAATTTTCATTTTTAAACCTTATGTTTTACCTAATATAAAGAGAATTATAAATGGGGCTTCATGAATTCTTCACATTTTTTTTGTTGGTGATGGTGCTGAGGATAGAATCCAGGGGCTTTCTCTACCTCTGAGCTATCCCCTGGCCTATTTATTTATTTATCATCTACCTATCTATTTCTTTAATTGCTTGTTTTCTTGCTTATTTATTTTGCGATATTGAGGATTAAATCCAAAGGCATCCTATCTCTGAGCTACACCAAAAACTATTTCATTTGCTTGCTTTTTTCATAAAAGGGCCTCACAGCCTGGAGATGTGGGGGCACAAGCTTTTAATTCCAGCTCTTGGGAGGCTGAGACAGGAGGATCACATTCAAGGACAGCCTCAGCTACTCAGTGAGGGCCTTTGCAACTCAGTGAGACCCTGTTTCAAAATAGAGAATAAAAAATAGGTCTGGGGCTATAGCACGGAGGTAGAATGCCCCTGGGTTCCATCCCCAGTACAGAAAAAATAAAAAGGGTCTCACTAGTTTGATGAGAGTCTCCCTAAGTTGGTGAGGCTGGTTTCAAACCTGTGATCCTCCTGTCTCAGCCTCCTGTGTACTTGGGTTACAGGCTTGCACCACCATGTCTGGCATCACAAATACTTTTAAATAAGAGTCTCTATAAGATGAAAGTTTTATTGTCATAAAATATTACATTATATAAAGATTAAAATCCAGAAATATATCTATATTGTATTCTAAGAATTCTTAGAATAATATGAGCTGATTTCTGTAAAAAAAAAAAGGTAAGAGAAGGTTTTCTTAAAGCCAGAACTAATGGGTATAGTTGAAGTAAAAGAACCTAAAGTAAATTTAAAATTCTTGACTTGTGAGGAGTTCTACAGAAGGGAATGAACACCTGTCTATGAAATACCTGGAGTAATCTAAAAAGTATTGTGCACTGTCAAAGTAGATAGACATACATTTAAATGATATTCTGGAAAAAAGCAAAACTATTGGAAGAGAAAAAACAGAAATATCAGTATTTTCCAGGAGTTGGGGAGGGCTGAATAGTTTTGTCAGTGGAGTGCCCATTTGGAAATAAGAAATAATTCATAAATAATTCATAAATTATTCTCAGCAAACGGAGTGAAATTCAAAACTTCATTCTTGGATAGGAGTACAATAAAAAAAATCAGTTCTTGGGAGATAACAGGAAGACATTTTTGCCAGTTACGTGGAGATAATGTCATCCAAAGAAGCTTTGGGCAACGGTAGGCACAGTCAGAGAATTTTCTTTAAGTGACAATTAGGATCCTGAAGCAAAATAGGAAGATCTTAAGGCAAATTAGGGCAGGAAAATCACAGTGCAGATGTGTTACACAATAAGCAGAATCTCTGTGAATAAATGCACAAAACCAAGTAAGTCCTTATTTATTTTGGGTAAAGGTTTTTGCCATTTCCATAGTGAAGAGGAAATAGAGACCCCATTTGAAACTTCATTACTTGTAGTCTGTCATTTATAATTACAAACATATAGTGGTGTAGATTTAGAATGTCCCCAGAACCCAAATGGGCTATATTGCTAAGAAAGGGTCCTTGGGAGTATGGTCTTTAGATTAAATGGGTCCACCTCCACCTTGCTCTGTCCTGTCATCCTGGCCTTTGCAATGTGAGAGCAGCACCTTTGCTCTCTGTCTCTCTCTCTCTCTCTCTCTCTCTGCTCCCCACTGCCATACTCTGAGCTCCTCAGACTTGGCCTCTCATGGACTAAACCCTGAATTCTCAAAAAAAAAAAAAAAACAAACAAAAAAAAAAAACAAAACTGTGAGCAAATAAATCTTTCCTCTAAATTGTGTGGTCAGTCATTTTGGATTTCAGCTATGCAAATGTTGACCAAGACACAAAGGAAGTTGCATATTGAATTTTCCACCACAGTTACCATTCTGTAGTGCTATTCTCAGAAATATTTTCCAGTTAACTTCCCCAAATATAGCTTTACAGAATAATATGGCCAAAGAGGGCCTCAAACGGCTAATCCCTTCTATAATCTGTGGGTTAAAAAAGAATGCTTCCTCAATAGGGGGTAGTTTTCTCTGGTTGGGTGTGCATGACACATGGGCTTCCCCAAGATAAATGTTTTAGCATCTTAGCCTGCTTATTACAGTTGGGGGAAATACAAATGAATTCATTTGAATATGTGTGAGACTCAGCCACTGAGGTGATGATGCTAAAGCATTTCTTTTTCCTTTGATAGGAGCTTATATTTACAAATAAATTAGTCAATTCCAGCAGAATTACTCATTTTTTTGTATAGCTCTCTATTGAATGAACTAGCTTCTGTCAATTTTCTTAATAGTAATATAAGAAATGCAAGGAGAGAGTTTCCTTTGAAATCAGCAGGTCTGTTCAGAGTGGTAACAGGAAAGCAAAGAGAAAGTCACTGGGGACTTTCAGCACCAACCTGAGCAATTCAGAACCTGATCTGACTTATTTCAAACACAATTCCTTTACAGAGTAATGGAGCATGAGTCGGTTAAATGCAACTTGAGTGAGTCTGAGTCTTTTATTTTAAAGTCTGTAAATTTGGAAGAACTCATTCATGCGCAAAGCCAAACTCTGGGTTCAGTGTTTCTCAGCCATCAGGTTTGTGGTTGACAATGCACTTGGCTGACAGCTCTGCCACGCAGAACAGGGCGTGTGAAAAGAAAGGATGTGCCTTGAGTTTGAGAAGTCGCCCGACCATATGCTCCTTAATGCAGCATCTGTGTTCACTACCCCGGGACTTGATTTAGATTTTTTTCTTCTAAAAATTGCGGGTGTGTTTCAAGATCACATACTGCCTTCAGATCTTGCAGAGACAGCAGTGGTTCTGTTTAATAATGACCACGGGTCTCATTTGCTCAGTGCTTACCTCTTGCCATTTCTTTTCATATGTGTCCTCTCATTTAATTCTGAAGAAATAAAAGACTGTATAAACTGGGCAAAAATGTCCAGTTCTCAGTTGAGGGACCTGATACTTAAGAGACTGAAGAATCTTGCACAAGACCATGTTTTATTTCCTTTGGGCCTAGGGACATTCATCAACTGAACTACACCCCCGGCCCCTATTTTATTTTAATAATTTGATTCCTGTATATAGACTCACATTATAATGTAGCTATGGTGATGGTGCCATGCATGCACATAGCACTTGGTGGGCTTTCCCCTGCCCTTCTCCTTCCCCAGCAGGCTCTTGAGATTGGCATTGCTATTCTCATATATGTAATTAAAATCAAGGGAAGTGATTCCTTCATTGATTCTCCCCCTCCACCCCACCCTTCCCATATACCATGGCCCTTGCTCCAACAAATTACCTTCTCCATTATCTAAAGCCCTTCTGGCGTCCCTATTCCTCCCTAGCTTCTGCATATAAAAGAAATAAAATATATGACTTTCTGTGACTGGTTAATCTCATTAACATAATGTTCTCCAAGTCCATACATATTACTGCAAATGACAAAATTTTGTCCTCCTTGATTGTGGAGTAAAATTCCATGGTGTGTATATCCCATAATTTTGTAACTCATTCATCTGTTGATGGACACATTGGTTGGTTCCATAATTTGGCTACTGTGAATTATACTGCTATAAACATTGATATACATGTATTACTATAATATTTTTATTTCAGTCACTTTGGAAAGATATCCAGGAGTAGTAGTATAGCTAGATCATATGATGATTTCTCAATTTTCTGAGAAATCTCCACACTGATCTTCATAGTAGTTGTAAACTGCAATCCAACCAACAGTGTAGAAGACTTCCTATTTCCCCCACATCCTACGCAGCATTTATTGTTTTTGACTTCTCAATGATTGTCACTATAATTGGGGTTAGCTGGAATCTCAGTGTAGTTTTTATTTGCATCTCTCTGATTGTTAATGATGTTGAACATTTTTCACTGATTTACTGACCTTTTGTATTTCTTCTTTTTTTACTTTAATGAACTAGTTTTACTTTTTTAATTAATTAATTTTTATTTTTATGTGGATCATATTGAAAATATGAAAATACATTCAGACTGTGCTTGGTGCCTTCTCCCACCCCCACTCCCCTTTTCCCCCTCCCAACAATGAGTGTCCAGGTTGACCATGCTACATTCATATTTTTACACATATTTGGATATAGCTCCTTCATTAATCAACCTCAGCCTTCTTCCTCTCCTACCCTTACATTTCAGTTTTGCTGAGGTTTCCCCTCCATTATCTGGAGTATCTCTGGTATTCCTAATAGTCCCTAGTTTGGGCATATTAGAGAAAACATATGTCCCTTCTCTTTCTGTGCCTGGCTGATCTCACTTAACATAATATTCTCCGGGTCTTTCCATCTTCTTGTGAATGACATGCTTTTGTTCTTTATAGCTTAGTAGAATTCCACTGTGTATATTTTCAATAATTTTGCAATCCATTCATCTGTTGATGAAGACCTAGGTTGTTTTCATATTTTGGCTATTATGAATTGTGCTTCTATGAACATGGGTATGCATATGCTATTGTAGTTCTCTGATTTCAACCCTTTTGGAAATATAGGAGTGGTATAACAGGATCATATGGTGGATCCATTCCCAATTTTCTAAGGAATTTCCACACTAATCTCCATAGCAACTGAACTAGTTTGCACTCCCACCAACAGTGTAAAAGAGCTCCTCTTTCCCCACATTCTCACGAGCATTTGTTGCTATTTGATTTCTTTATGCTTGCCACTGTGATTGGGGTTAGATGGAATCTCAGTGTAGTTTTGATTTGTATCTTCCTGATTACTAATGATATTGAACATCTTTCCATGTATCTACTGGCCATTTGTATCTCTTCTTTTGTGATATATCTATTCAATGCAGTTGCCCATTTCTTGATTGGGTATTTTTCTTTGTAAATTATTTAGTTCAATTGCCTATATCTTGACTGGGTTATTTTTTATTGTAAAGTTTTTAAGTATTTTGTATAGTAGAAGAATATCTGGCAAAGATCTTCTCCCATTATGAAGGCTTTTGTTTTAGTCTCTTGATGGTTTTATTTAATGAATAAATACTATTTGGTTTAATGCCACCACATTTATTAATTCTTGTTTTAATTTCTTGATCTTTGGAGGTCTTATTAATTTTTAGAGGACATTTTTTTCAGTTACTGAGGCTCACTACAAACCTAAGCTCCTCCAATCTGAGCCTTCCAAGTACTGGGATTACAAGCATGGTGCAACACCACGTCTGTCTGCACAAGATCATTTTAAGAGGGATTTATTTCTGATAAGTTTTATATTCTAGTATAAACCACTTCATTACATGATGTGAATATAAGAAATGTATATTGTTACAATAACAAATTTAGCTGGATGTAAATATTTTTCATTCTGGTGATTTTTTTCTTAGCTAATAGGTTATCCTCTTTACATTTATTCTGAAGAGAGAAAATATGCCAAGTATTCAAAATAAGTTCTTACAGCATGATTTTTGTTTTTTCATGCACTTATTTATATTAAATCATTCTTGATTTATGCACATTTGGGGTAGTCCTGTGAGTCAGTATATATATAATTTAACTATCCAAGTTCTTTATACATTGATGAATATACTTAATGCATAATGAAGAATGTCACCATGTAAATAAAATATTTATCATAAAAATATATTACTAAATATTTAGAGAGCAAGGTGAATTACCCTGAAAAATATCCTAGTATCTATCTCTCCTCCTCCTCTCTCTCTCTCCCCCCACACACTCTCCCCCATTCTCTCTTCATATGGAGGATCAAACCCAGGGGAATTCTACCTCTGAGCTATATCCCTGCACATTTTATGTTTTTTGTTTTTATTTTGAAGGAGGATCCCTCTAACTCACTGAGGGTCTTGCTAAACTGCTGAGGCTGGCATTGGACCTTCGATCCTCCTGCTTCAGCCTATCAGATACAGGGATTACAGGTGTGCCCTGCACACCCCGTCTCCTTCTAATCTCTTATTCAACTATTGTGATATATTGATAGTTATAAACCTTTGTTTGAAACATCTGTTTTGCTTATTACTTTTCTTCTTAGCTAAATATATTACAAAATGTATTCATTTTTAAATTTACTCATTTATAGGGGACATCAACGGACCATAATTTCTGTTGTAGACTGATTTTATTTATTCTCTTTCATTTTTGAGCACACTGGTGAGTGAAACAAAAAAAGATTTAGATTTTTGAGAGATTTAACTAAATATCAAGTTTATCTCTAAAAAATAAATTCTAGAGGCATAGACAAAGCAGGACAGGGTCTGGGAGCTCCTGGGGATCTGGCATCTGTCTTTAGATGTGCATTTCCTGACTCAGACTAGAAGTGGTCTCTAAATGTGGTACACAACTGTGTTCAGCATACACAGAAAAGGATATTTGAGTTGGGAAGTATGTTTTATACCGCAAATATTTACGGTAAGCTCCAGGGAGCTGCTCTTCAAAAATCTATAGATGAAGTGTTTATCATCAGTAATCCTAAAGGAGGAGCAACCTGCTGAAAGCGTTTCCTAGATAGGGACTCTCTTTCTACAAAAGGTCATTCCTCTCTTCACCAAGAGGCTATTTTCCAGCACATTCATAGGATTAGACAGGAGCCCTGCTTTGTCTCTCCTCCCCTACCCCAGGTCGCTTTCACAGTACTCAGGAGAGAAGCAGGTCATAGAACAGAGGCTTATCTCCCTCTTCTACAGTGGGGCACATTGTTGAGTCTGTAACTTATTTTTAGCACTTTGCCAGGAGTACTGAGGAGGTTTAGGCCCAAGATTATGAGTTGAATGCTTATATAACCCAGGCATGATATTTTCTTGTGACATACCATAACACTAGTGGAGTGGGTTTTACTGATTCCACTTGAAAAAGAAGAGGTGTGATATATATATATATATATATATATATATATATATATATATATATATATTCCAGCATTCTTACAGGAGAAATAATTAAATACCACAAAGGTGAGCACATAGACCTAAGCTTTGAGGGGCTCAAAGATCATGCAATTTTGGAGTTTTACTCTTACAAGAAAAATGGGAAAATATTTTTTATGCCACAAATGACGAAATATATGACCTCATATGTGAAAAGGTCTCAAGGGCCCCTCATAGATGAATGATCTGAAACCATAGCTCATTAGCATTTCAGAGAGATCTGCCTGCCGGTGAATATGATAGTTGCATTCAATTGTAGGAAACTCTGGGAAACACAGAAATGAGTGTTATACATGATTATACCTTCAAAGGTTTTTAGTAAGTGATAGAATAGAAACAAAAGTATGTAAGAATGTAGAAAACAAAACTATAGCTGAGTGTGTTGGCGCACACTTGTAATCCCAGCATTCGGGAGGCTGAAACAGGAGGATCGCAGTTCACAGGCAGCTTCAACTACTTAGTGAGGCCCTTTGCAACGCAGTGAGACCCTGCTTCAAAATAAAGAATAAAAAATGGGGCTGGGGGTGTAGCTCAGAAGTAGAATGCCCCTTGATTCCACCCAAAGTACCACAAACAAACAAAAAACTATAAGTATTTGTAGTAATATTTATTAAATACTCTTTATATGTCTGGAACTTTTTATTTTTTTATATTTTTGGTGGTACTGGAAATAGAACCCTTCTACCTCCGGGCTACACTCCCAGACCTATTGTTTTATATTTTATTTGGAAACAGGGTCTCTTAAGCCAGTAAGGCTGGCTTTGAACCTGTGAGATCTTCCTATCTCCGCTTCCCAAGTGTGGGGATTACAAGAGTGTGCAACCACACCTGGCTGTCTAGAACTTTTAAATTATCAAATAATATAAAAATAAATGTCATAATCTCTTCCTTAAAGTATTGAAATTTAGGCACAAAACAATTAGTGATATGCCTCCAAAGGCACATTTACTTGAGTGATGAGGTAAGGACTAGCCCATGTCCATCTCTCTCCAGCTTCCAGGTGCACTCTGCAATCAACAGTACCTTACTAAGATCACGTCTCTGAGATTTTTATGTGATAATGACGACAGAAATAAACACTTCTTAGTTGCCCACACATTTCTAAATCCTTTCTTACCTGACTCTGTAAAAATATCTCTAAAACTTTTAGATAATTTTAATAGTCACAAGTTGTGAGGTTTTTTTTTTTTATTTCTGTGCTGTACTTTTCTAAAACCTAGACTAATCATGATTTTCAAACAACAGCATTCTCAATTTCACTATTGTGGATAGGCATCGATTCTGATCTAGACAGCCTATATGTTCTTCAAAAATATTTCTAAAATATTCATTCAAGTGACCATTTGTGAATGAATAGCTGACATATTTCATTCCAGATACTGTCTTAAAAATGTCTACATTTCTAAATTTTAGTTTTAATTTTAAGGTGAATCTAGCACATATTTTTGTGATGTTTCTTTTTTTATTGGGTGCATTGCTATTTTACATCATGTTGTAGCACAGGAATTTTTGTTTATTCTATTTTTATTGGTACATTGCAATCATACCTCTTAATGAAGTACAAGATGGTGGAGGCACACATGCACACATCACTCATTTAGCCTTTCCGCAAATGCCCACTTTTTCTCCCCCCTCCCTTTTTCTCATGTTTGGCTTAGTGATTGACTTTGATATGTTTGTGAATGTACAAACATAGGGAATTTCCCTTTTCCCTTTCTCATCCCCTCAGGTCACCTTATTTGCTCCTCTACGGTTTCTCCTTTTTTTGTCCAGAGTTCCTCCTATGACCTTTTTTCTCACTTGCTTGTTCAAATTAGGGAGAACATCCGATTTCTTACTTGTTGTGACTGACTAATTTCATTTAGCATAATGTTCTTCAGTTCCATCCAGTTTCCTGTAAGTGACACAACTTTGTTCTTCTTTGTTGCTGAGAAAAATTCCATTGTGTACATATCCTATAGTTTTGTAATCCATTCATCTGTTGATGGGCACCTTGGAGGGTTCCCTAGTGTGGCAATAGTGAATTGTCTGGCTATGAACATAGATACACATGTATTAGTTTGGTATTTTGGTTTCCATCCTTTTGGGTAGATACCCAGAGGTGGTATTGCTGGATCATATGACAAGTTTGTTCCCATTCTTCTGAGGACCTACCATACTGTTTGTGTGTGTGTGTGTGTGTGTGTGTGTGTGTGTGTGTGTGTGTGTGTTACTGGGGATGGATCCCAGGGGCATTCTACCTCCAAGCTATATCCCCAGCCCTAGATTTTTTTTATATCTTTATTTTGAAACAGGGTCTCATTGAGTGGCAAAGGGCCTCACTAAGTAGTTGAGGCTGTGCACAAACTCAGATCCTCCCGTCTCAGCCTCTCAAATGCAGGGATCACAAGCTTGCGCCACCAAGCCTGGCTCATCCTGCTTTCCAAAATGGTTGCACTAATTTTCAATCCCACCAACAATGTATCAGAGTTCCCACTTGTCCCTATCCTCACCATCATTTGTTATTGTTTGTGTTTTTAATGATTGCCATTCTAGTTTGAGTTAGGTGAAATCTCAGGGCAGTTTTGATGTGCACATCTCTGGTTGCTAGTGATGTTGAACATTTTTTTCATACATTTATTGGTCATTTGAATTTTTTATTTTGTGAAGTGTCTTATTTAGTTCACTTGCCCATTTTTTGATTGGGTTATTTGTTTTCTTAGTGCTGAGTTTCCTGTATTCTCTGCATATTGTAGATATTAGTCTTCTATGGGAGGAATAGTTGGCAAAAAATTTCTCCCATTCTCTGGGCTCTCTGTTGCGGTTCCTGATAGTTTCCTTTGCTTTACAGAAGCTTTTTAATGCAATCCCATGTATTGATCCACCCTTTATTTTCTTGTGCCTTTGGGGTCTTGTTGAGAAAGTTTTTACCTGTGGCTATATATTAAAGTGTTGGACTTATGTCCTGTTGAAGAAGCTGCAAGGTCCTTGGTCTGATTTCCAAGTCTTTGATCCATCTTGAATTGAGAAAATAGAGCTTTTTAACAAATGGTGTTGGCAAAACTGGTTAATCATGTGCAGAAAATTTAGCACATTTTGAAATCAATACTTTTTAACTTGCTGAGATGTCTGTAATTGAGTTGCCAGTGATACAATACTATATATTTACTGTGTTATTTGTTGAGGATTTCTAGAAAAGTAAGTTTCCATTTATAGAAACATAATATGAAGTCCATTTATAGAAAGCATTTGCAAAGAGTCCTGTTGATTATTTATATCCCAGAGGTCAGGAAGCCTTTCACTTGGAAACTTTTTTTTCCTCTGTTGATTTTAAATTACAAATTAAAGGTTAGCCCTCCTATTTTATTCTGAGTTATAGTTTGCATCCCTTCAAGATAAACATTTAATGATCATTACCTTTTCAAAAAATTGTTCCTATACTGTTTGATTTTGTACACAAATAAAGTATTATGGGGCCTATAATGAAATTGGTTAGTTTATGGAATACACAAAGAACTAAAGGTCAGGAAAGGATTTTTTTTTCTAGAATGTCTGATAAGAAGTGATATTCTATTTCTGTTTCTGCTTGGCTTATTATTAGCCTTACATAATAGGATAAAATTAATTGTTATTTGGCAATATTGATGAAGGATTAAAATAGATCAGGTGATGGATGGGGAAGTAGATAAATTATTCCTTAAGGAGTTACTTAGAAAAAAATCAAGTGAAAATGGATTGTTCAGAGTTTCAAGGAGTAAATTCATTTAAAAAAAATTTTATTGGTGCATTATATTCATACATCATATTGGGGTAAAAAACTTGTGTGGACATACATGTACACATCACCGATTTATGGTGAATTGTGCAGCTATGAACATAGACACATGCATTAGTTTGGTATTTTGATGTTAACTGTATAAAATATTTTTCATATCTAATAATTATTTTTCAAGAATATATGTTTTCTTTTTATTTTCTTTTTTATTTTACATCTCTAGCAATTTGGGGGGATCATTTTTACGTTTTTATTTGCTCTTTTATTGGTACATCGTAGATTTTGTTCATAAAAGAAATCATTCAGAAAAAAAAACACTACCTCATTGGTTTGTTTTCAGTCAATTTGGAAAATAATATCAGTAGAAACAACTTAAATACATTTATCATCCTAAAAAATGGTGATGGTTTGAAGCCCAAATAAAATGATATTTCAGTTTGAATATCTTTTACTTTATTAATCAAAAAGGTCCCACTAATATCAGAATTTTACTTAGAAATAATAAATAAATTCTGTGTGTGATGATGGTTTACTAATCTTATTTATAAACTACTTATCTGCAAATATTTATTTGGACGTAGTCCTGAAGGAAAATATATGGTGATTTCAGGTTCTCTGTGCATTTGTTTTGTTTTGTTTTTTTCTTTTCTTAAATTATACCAACTTGAGATTTCCTAGTGGCCAAGTTTTGGGTGTTCTATATGCAAAGGGATTTGAGGGATTAACTGAACTGTTGATCTAGACTGAAGAATGCCACAAGCAAACTGCAGCTGGAAGGCAGATCTAAAGGTTGTGATGAGCACAGAGCCTGGTGCTTCTGTAGCCCCTGACACCTGTCCTCTACAGAGTTTTGGGTCAAATAAAAACAGCTAGTTTGTCATAAAGTGAGTTATAGATTTTATCTAAGTTAACTCTTCATAATAAAATGAGGGGAGTGAAAATACCCAATTTCATCATTTACTTTATTCTGCCTCTGTTTTTAAGGCCTTTGGGAAATTTTAAGGCAATTTTAAATTCAGAATCCACTGAAATATCTTCATGAAGAAATCTAGTATCTGGAAATCTTGAAATATATATTTCTTCTATATTTTTTCCCAATGCAGGGAATTGTACTGAGGAACATTCTACCTCCAATCTATGCCCCAGCCCTTTTTATTTTTTGTTTTGAAACAAAGTCTTGCTAAGTTGCTGAGGCTGGTTTTAAATTTGCAATTCTCCTTACTCAACCTCCCAAGAATTGGAGTTACAGCTATGTACCACCATGCCTGGCTTGTTCTACATTTAATACTAATTTTGTTTCTCTTAATCAAATTTTTCCCCATGCCAAAAAAAAGATGATCTTTCTCATGATCTGTTGGTAATTGCTACTGGAAACAATGACCATCCACTGCATGAATTACTTCTTTTGATCTGCAAACATTAAACTGAAACCAATAAATGTAAGGAGAGCCAAGTATAATTAGGGTGTGTGTTTTGTAGCATGGTTTGATTTGCATTGATTCTACTCTGGTTGTGGGCAAATTAATCTTTATTTTTTAGTTTTATTTCATTTATTTGTGATAATGATGACCACAACACATACTCTGTAGGATTTTTACAATATAAGGAATATAAGAATGAGATAAGTAAAATATATTACTGGTACCCTTTTTACATTTCTAAAAATCTCTTTGGATCTGCTTAACTTATAGCAGTTTAAATTTTTGAATTGGTAAACATAATTTTATATAACTAAGTGAGCAGAAGGCTAAGAGATGGTGAAAGTGTTCGTGAAATACGTTTAAAGGAAACATATGGGCAAAAAATCCATTTGAAAGAGATGATTTTGACATAATTTTTATTTTCTTTATAATGTTAAAATATTATATTACTGCTTTGATGATGCAGAAAAATTCTTATGATTTTAATTTTTGAAGTTTGGGAAGATGTAGGCCTTAAGTACACATTGTGATTTTAGTATTACCATGATTGTTTGTATGCAATAAGATATATGCATTTAACAGGTACTTAAATGTACTGATAAATTCATTCTCATTCTCTCTCTCTCTCTCTCTCTCTCTCTCTCTCTCTCTCTGTCTGTCTCTCTCTCTCATACACACACACACACACACACACACATTGCAAATTAAACTCAATGATGTTCAATTTATACCTTCCTGTTATACCCACAGCCATTTGTATTTTTTATTTTGAAATAAGCTCTTGCTAAGTTTCTAAAGCTGGCTCAAACCTACCATCCTCCTAACTCAGCCGCTCAAGTTTTGGGATTGCAAGTGTGTGCCACTATGCCTGGCTGATTTTTAATCTTTATCTATAATTATTTATTCAATACCCAGGAAAGAAAATATCTTGTAAGTACTATAAATATGATTTTGATTATTTCCTACATTATTTTTGTGAGTTTTAGCATTTGTTCAATAAAACTAGGTGGTTCAAGTACACATGTATCTATTTACCTGTTTTTTTTTTAAATTAGCAAATGATTACAATTTAATCAACTGAAATAATTAGCATTAGAGTCAATGATTAGTTCTTTTATCTAATTAGTTGAGGACGACAATAAATTCATTTGTGTGGGGTTTTTGACAAGACTACAGCAATCTGATGTAACACGAAAAATTTAGCACTTCGTCTCTTCATGTTCATTACTAGGTTCCTAGCTTCATCTTATGTGAGATTAAACTTGAGGCTTATAATGGAACTATGACCATAATAAAAATAAAACAGCCATAGCCAAAAAAGTGTTTTTGAGGGTACAGCCCCTCACTTTGAAAGGCCCTCTTCAAGAAGGACGCACACAGCCAGGTGTGGAGGCGCATGCTTGTAATCCCAGTACTTAGGAGGCTGAGATAGGAGGATAACAACAGGTTCGCGGCCAGCCTCAGCAAATGAGTGTGGCACTCTTTCAAAATAAAATAATAAAATTGGGCTGAGGGTGTAGCTCAGCAGTAGAATGACCCTGGGTTCTATCTCTAATACCGCATAAACACACACACACACACACACACACACACACGGGGAAGAAGGACTCACACAATGGTTCAAGGCAACTTGGATGAACAGCAATGGATGGATGCACTGCCTCCCTAGGTGGCTGCTTCCCCAGAAAGAGCACCTCTCTATGCTTCTATTCAGCACATCTGTTAAACTATAGAATCTGTTTTGCAATTGTACACTCTGCAGCTGACACTACAAAATCATGTTCTGGTGTTTTAGCTTATTTTCATAGAAGGATGATGATTTTGGGGGGAAGGGATCCTTTTTAGTTCTTTGCATTACCCTGCACTATAAGAAGTAAGTGAGTTGGATCTGATCCGCTCATGACATTCGTATTACATCTGAGAGTTTCCAACCTTTTGTTTCAAAGGGTGTTATTTCATTGGATCCGCCTATCAGCATGGTAGGTGGACATGCAGAATATATTTTTATCAAGTTCTCATGGATGAGCAAATAAAGCTTCAGAAAGGTTAATGGGGTATAAAGGAGTTCACATGGAAAATCAGCGGCAAGCAGCTGCAGAAGTCACCTGAGTTTTCCAATTTTATCTCCCCAAGATTTTTCATACTGTGAATACTCGGAAAACAATGTCCTGGATCTGCTATTTACTTAAAATTATTAACCCAGTTAAAAATTCATTATTAAGATATCTTCAACAAAGTCACCAGGTAGACTTATCTGAAATTTAAATCTATGTTTACCTGTCTGCATTAAAAAAAAAAAAAAACAGCTTCCTGTTGGCTGTAAGATAAACTCCAAGTTTTCTGGCATGTAAAGAAAAAAAAAAAACACTTCTGGTTCTGAGCATTATCTGCCTATTGAACAAGCTTTATCTGCTACTTTCTGTTTCTTGCCTTAACCTCCACAAGCAAAATAAATAAATATATAAAAATATAAAAAAGCCAATAAAGATCATCCTTAAGAAAGAACATCCACACTTTACCCAAACTGTCCACCTATTGTGAATTCCCTGACATTTCTGTCTCCACACCAGTCTCCCCTGTTACCCTAAAGAATTCCAACTCAGTTTTTTATGATTCTCTCTGAGGTTCATCTCCTTCAGTACAACTTGCTAAAGTCCTGAAAATTGGATGTGGTGCTCTTTTGCCAGGACAGTGCTGTTCTCCAAATGTCTTCCACTCCCCTCTAATTCCCAACACCCAGCGCAGTCAGGGAGCCATATGACTAGTTTTCTGCAAAGGGCTTTGAACAGACGGGGTGTGAAGTTAGGCCAAAACATTTCTTTTTTTGATGCAAGTGTTGTCTTGGTTGCTCAGGATAGTTGCCCAGAACTGGAGAGTCCTGGCAGCAGTAAGAAACGCACGCTTGTTGCATTTCACCAAGGAGATTCGGTGTGTTATTTAAGGATAAATGTTACTTGATTCTGATAATGCTACAGCAGTATATACATAAATGCATAAATAGCCTTAAAATGCTTGACACTGGAATTGTGGCAGTCCAGGGGATTACTAACATGCTCTTGGATGCTAAGGAGATGATAGTCATCGCAGAGAGACTTTGGTGAAACACCTTCCTTATACGTTTCTTTTTCTTTTTCTGGATGTGATTGAGATCAAGCTACGGCCTTGTACTTGTACATGCTAGGCAAATACTCTACCACTGAGCTACATGGCCAGCCCCAAATGCCTGCCTCTTAGTAACTGGTGGTAACTTAGTAGTACAGTTGCTTCTCTAAAGAGCTCCCAGATTGTACAAAAAAAAAAAAAATACATAAATTAAGGCTTAATTTTCTCTGGTAAAAATGGGGTAGGAGACAAACATTGCCATATCTTCCACTAAACATTTATATTAGTAATTTTAGTAAGTTTAAAATTATAAGAACTTTCCCTTCTTTATTTTATTTTTGTTGTTGTTTTTTCTTTGATTGATTTTTGGTACTGAGGACTAGCCCCAAGGGCATTTTACCTCCAACCTGCACCCTCAGTCCCATTTTATTATTTTTCAAATTCTGAAACAGGGTCTCACTACATTGCTGAGGGTCTTAATAAATTACTAAGGCTGGCTTTGAACTTTCCACCTTCCTGAATCAGCCTCCCACGTATTGGGATTATAGGTGTGTACCATCAAAGCAGGCTTTCCCTCTTTCTTTGAAATGCTTATACACTTGAAAACAGGGGATGCCTTTTGTCAGCTTTAAGATCCTGAAAAGCCTTTTTCGAGAACTCAGGGCCATATCTTATAGGTGAAGATAGCATCTCTGCATTCCAGGTACAGTGGGTAGGTGGGCAACTGTCTAGTGTCACAAAGATAGGAGACATGTGTTTCTGTTCTGAATAAAATCTGTTAGCAATGACAGATGGTCACCCCAATTACCCAGATGAGCCATGTGTGACTAACGGTGTGTCAAGTTCTCTTCCTTGAGATGAGCTACTGTTTTTCTGATGGAGTGTATAAAAGGGTGAGATTTTATTTAAGTCTTTGCAATCTCTTTTCAGGCTCAACAGTATTCAATAATAAAAGTTTTTCCTTCTCTATGATGTTCATGAAATTTCTAGGTTGGGCAAAGTTTTTGTTTTTAATTATATTTGCCTGACAATATCTAAGGAAAGAGGTTGGATCACAAAATGTCAGTAGTGTCTGTTGACTGGCAATACCCTATAGGAAAAGAAAATCTTAGGAAGAAACTGAAGACTTTCAATTAAAAAATGAAAAAGTTTTGAGAAATCTATAACCTCGGGAAATTGGAAAAAGAGAAGTATGCAGAGACTATCAAAGAGTAGGAGATAAAATTACGGAGTTTTATAAGTAACAAAAGCAAATCAAAACAGTTTCAAAGAAAAGAGAAAAGTAAGTGTGTCATCTCCACATGTGCGATTAAATTCTTTGGGTTGAAGTGGGTTGAAGGTAGGTCAAGGTAAATAACAACTTCCTGGTATGGTGCCTAGAATCATCTTTTAATTAGATAAAAAATGACCTAGGGCAAAGAATTGATTAAGTGATGCTGCTACTACTGAAGCCTGATAAATCCAAAGTAGTGCCTTGAAAATCAAAAGACAGCTTTTGGGGAAAATCTCAGAAACTGTTCTTCAAAACTTCTCTCCAAATGATTAATATTGCCCTTGGTTCATACAGGTGATCAACTAGTATTAAATAGAAAAGCAGTCTAGAAATAGTCTAACAAAGTTCTATAGAGCAGGAAAAAACTCTATACCAATAATGTTTATGGCTTTTAATAATTTCTTTTTAAAATTTAACCTCTCATTTTTATATTTTATTGAAAAGTATTTATATCAGTATAAAAAGATTGAATTTAAGAGATAAGGGATCTTATTATATGAGATATCATTCGTTTATTATAGAAGAGAGACATGAACATTATTTACAAGATAAAATATTTCAAGCCAGGTATGGTGGCCCATGCTTGTAATCCTAGTACTTGGGAGGCTGAGACAGGAGGATGGCAGGTTTGTGGCCAGCTTCAGCTTCTTAGTGAGATCCTGCTTCAAAATAAAAGATAAAAAAATTAAGCTGGTGGGTGGAGCTCAGGTACTGGGTTCAATCTCCAGTAAAACACACACACACACACACACACACACACACACACACACACACACACATACACACACACACACGGATTTTGGAACTTCAGTGGAATGGGTAGCTTCAGTGATGCCATTTCAATTCTGATTTTTTTTCCAGTTTACATGGTTTCCAAGCACATCACAATCTCTAAATAAGAAATAATCCCTTTCTGAGAGAATAATTTTATCTCCAAATTTCAAGCCAACTGATTGTTTCCTTCCACCCTCTGACCCCACATTTGCAATGGTTGCTTGTTGGTTACAGTTTTGGCTGTACTCCTTTCCACCCATACTCAAAGAGCAGAAGAATCTTCCTGTGGGTTCTGACTTGACTCTGCTCTTACTCAGTTCATGCCTCTTTAAGACATGGCAACCCAGAGATCTCACCTAACCTTCTCATGACTGAGAGTGGCTGGGGCACTCACAGCATCCCAGGAGAACCTTTTTCCAATGTCCATATCAGATATGGTCAAGAAGGACAGCAGCAAAGAAAACACTCCCAGGGGTGTAGGGCAGAGCCAAGAAAAAAAGAGGCTAAGCCCATTCTTCCAAAATGAAGAAAGAGGGCTGCCAAGAATCCTGTCCAGAGACCCTCAGGATAGCTACCAAGCAGCGTTTCAGAATGACCAGGCTTGGTGTTAGCTGGCTGCTTTTCTCTAATCCCCCTTCTGGAGTGGGGGTGTTTGCAATATTTCCCATTTTTCTGAAATGACTGTTTCAAGGGCTAGATGAGGAGAGGCATAAAAGTAATTCTTTCCGATCATTCTTTGAGCACCGGGAGAAGCTGTGGCTGAATCTGACGTAAAGTGACGACAAATCACCTACAGGCCCTTAATTTGAGCCAGAATCGGTGGCTGGTGGGTTGTACGTGGGGCCATCCCCTGTGGGAAGGATTGACTGAGTAAGAAAAGAGGAGGTGGGGGAAATTCACTGACCATAGAGATGACTTTGGCAGAGGCAGCAGCGTCAGATATTCCACTTCCTCCCCTACACCTTCCCCTTGCGATTACATGTGAGGGTACAAAGCAGAGTTCTGGACAGTGGGCTGCTAATGGAAGGAACGTACATTACCTCTGTGCCAAAGTGTTGCAATGATTCGTATTAGCCAGCGTGGGCTGCCACACAAAACACCTTGAGTGGCTTAAACCACAGAGATGCACTCTACCAGTTACAGAGGCTGGAAATCAGGTGCCAGCATAGCTGGGTTCTGGTTAAGAGTCCCCAGGTCTTTCTTTCTTCAGCATAGAGGTAGAAGGTGAGATCTCTCTCCCTCCCTCTTTTTATAAAGCTAACAATCCTATCACACTATGATTCCATACTTATGATCTCATTTAACTTGATTGCCTCCATAAACACCCTTTCTCCAACAATTATCACATTGGAGGGCTTCATCATACAAATTTTAGGAACACATACTTCGGTTGATAACACCTGCTGGAGAAAGTCCTCACGCTTATCCCAGCCAGGTGAGGTGGCCTACTACTGAGATGTTTGAGTGGCCAGATTGCAGCAGTCCGGGCTTCTGAATCTAGGTACCCAGGTGATTTGTTCAACTAGGCCTGGATTAGACAGAGCCAGAGTGAGAAAGAAAACTTTGGTGTGCTCAGCCATTGAGAATTGAGTTACCATTATTATTCTATTTTAAAATACATAGTATAACTTAACCTATTTTCCTAACACATAACCCTCCAGTGGCTTCTTTGTACATTATATTGTATTCATTGATCTGTCTCTCCAAGTACCTTGAGGGCAGGGATTATGCATTTCTCTTCTTTATTTTTCTAGTTCTTTCATAGTGTTTCACAAATGAATAAAAGCAGTGCATAGAATAAGTGAGGTTTTTGATGTCACAAAATATTTCAATCACTGTCTAATTGGATTTTGATCATAAAGTTCCGAGCAAAGGAAAGACTTGTGTAAAAATGTGTATAAGGATGGTATGTGATGTTCAAAATCATAGGTCTATATAATCTCTTCCTTTGATTCCAAAGAAATGATGCTAAGAGAAAGCCTTTTAGGAACTTAGTGCCTTTTTGTGTGTGTCTAATTTGGTAAATCTCTTGCTATGATAATAGTTGGACTAATTTTTCCCCCCTAGGATAAAGCATTAATTAAATGCCTAAGGAAACTGTTCCTATCAAGAAATGAAGGCTCTGATCTTAGTTTTTGCTCCATTAACTTTAAAGTTCAATACATTTTTATTGAACCCACACATACTTTAGTGTGAATTGCTTTTTTACTAATTGGCCTATAGGGATCAAAATGACAGTCTGTTCTTCCTTTTAGACTTTTTAATTCTCCTTCAGAAAGTTCCTAAACTTTATTAACGGTCATTAAATCAAGGAATGATTTCTAGAATCACGAAGGTAAAAATCAATGGAGAGAGAGGTGAAGTTCTGGTTTGACTGGCTCCCAGACTGGTAGAAAGGACTCCCTGCTTTAATTAGCTTTTCTGTTATCATAACCAAAATATCTGACAAGTAAAATGCATAGAAAGAAGTAGGCTCAGGGTTTCAGAGGTTTAGTTCATGGTCAGTCAGCTCCAAGGCAGAACCATCATGGTGGTAGGTATGGCAGAGGAAAACTGCTCAAAGCAGCTGGGAAACAGTGAGAGGAAGGGACCAGGGACAGATATAATCCCCAACGTCACATCTCTGCTTCAGCCTGCATTACCTGTACCTGCCTGCATTACCCCCCCATCTAAATTATTATACACCAATTGATTTATCCTGTGATGATCTTAGAACCTTCATGATTTAATTATTCTATATCTGAACACTTTTGCTTTGCCAAAATATGAGCTTTCTTGGGAGACATTCTATATCCACAGTGTACCATTATCCTATTCCTTCTCCCAGGAGCTTTATTAGAACAACTGAAACATCCACTGATTCATTCATTCACACATTTATTTACATATGCACAGAGTCCTAAATGCTAACATTTCTGAAGTTGGGATGTATTTTGTTACTATTTGTGACATTGGAACTGAAGAGCATTATTCAGTGGTGCTGCTGGGTGGGGTACTGATGTGGTGGCCTTAGTAACCTACGCACATGTGCTTCAGCTCCTCTCCTATTAGTCAAAGTGATGTGCAATACTGGCACTCACTTCTCGAACTTAACTATATTTCAGTGTAATTAATTGCAACCTTTCATGTTTCAGCCAAGAAGTAGCTTAGGGCTGTTTGATAAAGGAACCTGAGTCTGGCTTGCTGTTTAAAAAAACTACGATGGACATTCTGATAAATAAAATGTGAGCACAAAATGTATAAAACAGGTGTCAGAAGCTCAGAGTAAAACCTCTGAGTCACAGATGTACAATGAAGAAATGGGTCTTCATATCACTCTTAATGGCAAATTAAATGATATTCTATAAAAAAGGAAGGGCAGGGATAATATTGGGTTTATTCAGAAGAGTTGGGCTCTGAGAATATGTTAGAAATTCTTTAGCTAACTTATATCTCACACATAGGGTCTGGCATCCTTAACCTAAAAATCCTAAATATAAAATGTTCTGGAATCCCTACAATTTCAGTGTTATAGCAGTACTCAAAAAGTTTCAGATTTTAGAGTATTTCAAATTTTAGATTAGGAATGTTCATCTAGGAAAATCTATGAAAATATTCCAATGTAAGAAAACTCCAAAGTCTGAAAGAATTATGGTCTCAAGACTTTTTCTGAATAGAGGAGGTTATGTTTTGAAACAAGTAAGGATGCTCAACATGTTTAATATATGATGCATATTACATATTCATATATTATATATTAATTATATTTTATACATTTTCATGTTTTTACATCATATTTAAATACTATTTTTTCTTAAAAAATTTTTTTATGTACTGGAAACTGAACCTAGGGATGTTCTCTCACTCAGCTACATCTCCAGACCTTTTATTTTTATTTTGAGACAGTGTTTCACGAGGCTGTAAAGGAAGCTGGACTTGAACTTACAAGGCCTGAGTCTCCCAACTCCTTGGTTTACAGCTGTGTGCGACTGTGCCTTCCTTTATCTTTTCTGTCAACTACCATACTTGGACATGATTAGAGAAGGGAGGCTTTCTCTTTGCATCCCTGATGAAAAAAGCCTCAGGGATAAATTAGGCCTATCTATGAAATCACAGAATCCTTAAATAAGACCAGATAGAATTTGCTTCTATTAGCTATCTTCCTGTAGGAACTCTGTTGCAATATTTAGTGTTATTTTACATTTTCAATTGCTCGAAATAGGTAACTAGATTTTACCCAGACTTTTAAATAGAGGCAATAGAATCAGAGTCAGTGAGACATATATTTTAAACAGCACTTTTGTGATATTAAGTATTTTGCTGAATAGAGGAGGTTATGTTTTGAACAATAATTTTATAAGAAAAAGGAATTTGGGCTAACTTTAATTCTGTCACACAGGCTTTTGAACTCATCTTGATTTCTGCTTACAATATTTATGAGGTTATATGAAGTGAAAACACTGAATCAGCAGTTTAAAAAGTAGTTTTTGTCTTTCGCAGGATAAAATTGTACATAATCATGAATTCTGTGACTTGCTCTGCAGGTCTGGTAAATTTGTGATATTTTCAGAAAATAAGCTTGCATGGGAAATTGGTTGTTTTTTTCTTTAAAGTCTTAAAATGCACAGGCTCAAGCACAGTGGTAAATAAGCCATTGCTCTGAGCTGACGTGAGACTGAATTCATCTCTCAAATGTTCCCCCGCTGAGGATCATTCCCACCGAAGCCCTCATGGTCCTTGTTCTCTGGCCTCACCTGGGTGCATGCACTTTGAGCCTAATGACTCATGATTATAATTATGAGGAAGAATGAGGCATATCCTTCCAGAATAAATGATCCAGGGCCATTCCTACTGCTCATTTTTATAACTTAGAGGTGCAGTAAGACTTCTCAATGCATTCAAAAGTATCTGTCAGCGAGAAAAGAGCATTTGGACATAGCCAATTTTATTACTTTCCAGGACATACAGTAATACAAATAAATGGCTAAGAAGTAATATCAAGTATTATGCATTGCGTAAGGAGCTAATAAAATAAAACCCAGACCTTCAACTCACGTTAAGGTAGCCATTGATTCTGTTTTGGGGTGGCCAGGGCTCACCACAAAGTCTGCCTCTCAACTGTCTGCAATCTCATTTCTAGTCCTCCCACCAGCAAAGACTCAGAAAACAGAATGTCCCACTTGTGGATCAGCATGGACAAAACTTGGCCTCCTTTAACAAGAATGAGATCATCTGGAATGCACACAATTAAGGTTGCTATCCTAATCGTTATAGGGCAAAAGACGGGCAAAATTACAGAAGGAAAAGAAGCTGTGCCAAAGGAGAGGCCTCCTGTCTCAAAGACAAATAAAAGGGAAAAGAAGAAAATATAATGAGATACTAAATTGCCCTGTCAAAAATAGAAAGACCTTAAAGTCATCACTTCAATGTTTGTATTTATAGGGACAAGAAGGGCACTCTCTTTGCACCATTGGGAGATAAAAGAATTGGTATTATTTTCTTTGAAAGCAATTTACTGTATTGTAAAGAACCTTTAAATGTGCATGCCCTTTGACCCAGAAGTTCTTTAAAAAGGCTCTGTCAAGATTATATCAGAGATCTGCACATTTTAACACAGATGGTAAGCATGACTTTATTTATTATGTTAATTTTAGAAACATCCTAATGTTAAATTAATGATGGCATTGCCAGATGTTGAGACATCATGTGGACATTACTAATTTTAAAGATTCAGGGATTGCACCTCAATATATTATTAAATGTAAAACTTGTATAAATATCTTTATTTGTATTCATTTAAAAATGTGTTCGATCAAAGCTTACTAAAATATTAATAGCAGTTGTCTCAAAATGGTGATGTTATGGGTGATTCTAAGGTTTTCTTTCTCACTTTTCTCTCAAAAATTGTATCAACTTAAAATCAGACAATATAAGGTTATAAAGTAAAACAACAATTTATTCTTTTTGTTTGTTTGTTTGTTTTGTTTTTTTGGTGGTACTGGGGTTCCTGGAAGCCCTTTTACCACCGGGCTACACTCCCAGACCTATTTTTACATTTTCTTTTTTTATTTGGAAACAGGGTCTCCTAAGCCAGCGCTCGCGGCTGGCTACATACCTACACCTACACGATCCTCCTGTCTCTTCCTCCCAAGCGCGGGGATTACAAGCGTGCGCCACCACGCCCGGCCGATTTATTCTTAAAAAGCTAAAAACTTTAAAAAACGTGCCCAGGTTATGAAAACAGGCTTCTGAGGTTATCATACATACCTAGGAATAAAAACCTGTTTATATCCTGCAAACTCAAAGCAGCCTGTGTCCAGAGTGCTCAGCTATCTTTCTTTTCTTCTATGTCCCCATTCTATCCAGAAGAAGTGGTTTTATCAAAAAAGTAACAAATGCTTGGTGCTACACATTCAAGCAGTTCTTATGAAAGTAGGTAAAATAACAACAGTAAATTTCTTCCTAATGTCTTTACTCATAATTTTCCACATTAGAAACTTGGGGTACACTTTTCATACAGTAGTCCTCACCGATACTTAGTTAATAGTTCCATGATTGCTTTTTAACGAATGTGAAGATGCAGGACTTTGTCGTAAGAAAGGGTTGTGGTGGTAGAGGTGACACTCGGGACATTGTGCCTGCTAGACAAGCACTCTACCACCGAGCTCGGTTCCCATCACCTTAAATTGTTGTTTAAAGATAAATATTGTATTGTGTATACTTATTGTGTATAAAATGCCATTTGGGAATATGGACACATAATGGAATGGCTCACTGGAACTAATTAAAAAATGTGCTTCCTCACATTCATTTCATTTTTTTTTCGTGGTGAAGACACTCAGAATTTTCAGAATACAGGACACTTTTTATATCCAAAAAGTTTCTCTGTGCCCCTTGATAGTCCATTTTCCACAAACTCCTAACTCAGGCAACCATGGATTTGCTTTCTGATGCTAAAAATTAGTTTTGTCTTTTGCAGAATTGTCTACAATATAATCAAACATACTTCTTTGGATAATATTTTTGATATCCATTCTCCTCCGTCCCGTTAGTAGTCCAGGGTCTATGCTATAACCTTTCTGGCCAATAGCTTACCGAAGCTCATTTGGTTTGTTTTCAGTTTTTGACTGTTATGAATATAGCTGCTATGAACAGCTATATTATGGGTACAGCATTACATGTTTGTCAGGGTTGGTGGGTAAATATCTGGAAGTAAAACTATTGTTTCGTGTTGTTTTGGTCAACATTCCTACTCCTGGCACAGTAAGCCTGACCACACACAATGCAGAGGAAGGGAGACTGATCTCCTCAAAATTTTGGGAGGTTTCAGGTTTTCAGTCAATATCAAGCTGGGAGAATTCAAGTCTCTGCTCTCACATCATGAAAGCCAGAAGCAAGAAAGCCAGCAAGCAAGGGATATTAAAGACGCAAGCTCAGTCCCCAAGGACCCCCCCCCCCAGAGATCCATCTCCAGCCACATCACCCTTGCCTCAGTTACCACCAGTAAATTCATGACAGCCCTCATGACTTAATCACATCAGTTCTAAACATTAATACTCAAGCTCTTCAGGCGATATTCTGTATCTAAACATAACACATGTCGTGTGTCTAAAAAAATTGCCAAACTGTTTCCTGACATGGATTTCCAGTTTTCATTCACATTAGCCTAGAGAATGAGTTGCTCCTTCTCCACTTGACACAGTCAACATTTTTATTTTACTGTTGGTAAGAAGGAGGATCTCATAGGGTCGTGTGGTTTTGATATACAGTTTTTAGTGACTACTGATGCTAAACATCTTTCTTTTATTTTGGTGGCACTGGGGATGGAACCTAGGAGGGGCTTTTCTACCTCTGGGCTACACTCCCAGTCCTATTTTATATTTTATTAGGAAACAGGGTCTCACTAAGTTGCCGAGAGCCTCACTAAGTAGCTGAAGCTGGCTTTAAACCTGTGCGATCCTCCTGTCTCGCCTCCCAAGTGCTGGGATTCCAAGCGTGCGCCACCACTCCTGGCTGATGTCGGACAGCTTTCTATGTGTGTATTGTCTATCAGTAAATTTTCCTGCATAAACTGTCCATTTATTAATGGATTCTATGCCTTATTATCTTGGACTGTAAGAACTCTCTACAGATTATGAATATAAGTAAGTTATATTTTGTAAGATAAAGGTTTTGTAATTTCCTCCATCTCGACTCTAGTTTATATTGTCATTTTTACTAGGATGTCTTTGGCAGATGTCTGTAATTTCGATGAAGCCCCATCTATCAATATATTTTCTATAGATTGTGTTTGTGTTTTAGTAGTTAATCAATCTTTGCTTTTCAAGGTTACAAATACTTTCCTTGTTTTCTTCTTTACATTTATAATTCCAATCAAGTTGTAGACTACAATGCACTAATTAAAACAATATATATGTATATATATTATATATAATTTCATCTTGTTTATATATTTAGTTTTATGCCTATTTCAGGTTGATTATTGGGTAACTCATCAGAGTCACCATAGCAAAGTATAGTAGGTTGATTGGCTTAAACAAGGAAAGTTCATTATCTCATGGTTCTGGAGACCTGGAATTTTAAGATCAAGGTGCCAGCAGGGGTGGCTCCTGGTGAAGATTCTTTACAGTTAGAGATGGCTGCCTTCTTGCTGTGCACACATTCATGTGGTAGAAGGAGATAAAGAGAAAGTAAGTCTCTCTGGTGTCTCTTCTCAAAAGTTCATGAATTCCATCAGGTAGCTCTATCTTCTTGGTCTCACCTGAATCTGGTTATTTCTCCTGAAAGTCCAATCTCCAAGTGCCATGATTCTAAAGTTCATGTACACAATACTGGGCTCCAGTGTAGCCTGAAGGGATATGGTGCAGTCGTATCCTCAGCAGCCAGGTAAACATCGAGGTTCCCTTTCTCCATCATTGGTATCCACTTGTTCTGTCAACATTTATTTCTTTTCCACAAGGAAATATATATACTTAAAAGCAATTGAACAGACATATAGGTGTCTATTTTTGTTTGTTTATTGAAGTTTTGTAGCAAATCTTAAATCATCTCCTGAGAATCCTTTAATTTAATCACGTTCTTTTCAAAATTGTTTCAGCTATTGTAGGTCTTTTGCATTTCCAGATGCATTTTAGAATCAACTTTTCATTTATTTCACAGAGGCCAGTTGAGACTGTTACTGGGATTAAATTTAATTTATAAATTAAGTTGAAGATGATTATTATTTAAAAAATACAAGAATGTTCCAGCTCATCCACACACACATGCTGCTACTTATTTCTGTCTTTTAAAATTTCTCTCAGCTGTTTTACAGTTTGCAGTGTATAGGTTTCAAACATATTATGTTCAATCTACCTACACAGACCTCACATTTTGATGCCATTATAACAAATGTGCTTAAGTTTTTACTTTCAATTATTCATTGGTAGCAGGTAAAATAAAATTTATTTATTTTTTTTATTTTTATTTTTTTGGTGGTACTGGGGTTCCTGGAAATCCGTTTTCCTCTGGGCTACACTCCCAGACCTATTTATTTTTATATTTTAATTTGGAAACAGGGTATCGTAAGCCAGACATGTAGGTGTCTATTTTTGTTTGTTTATTGAAGTTTAAGCCAGCGCAAGCTGGATTCGAACCTGCGCGATCCTCCTGTCTCCGCCTCCCAAGCGCAGGGATTACAAGCGTGTGCCACCACGCCCGGCTTAAAATTGATTTTTATGTATCAACTTTATATGCTATAAATATGCTCAATTTACTTCTTAGTTTAGTAGCTTTGAAAATTAATTTTAGATTGTTCCCTTAGTATTCTTATGTGTACAAAATTCCATTTTCACTGTTCCACAATCTGCTTTCTCCAAGGACAATAATAAAGGCATATAAACAGATTCTAAAGAATTATATATCATAAATTAGAAATTTCTTGTATATCCTCTTGACTCTCCAATGGAATAGGAACCTACTAACCCACAGGTGTGCTGTGAGCATCATTAGTGTAAAGACAGCTGTTCAGTGTTTTCCTTTTATTCTCTCTCTCAAGTGCTGTACCAGTCCCATCTTCACATGCAAGCCTCAAGTTCTCAAGATCAAGTACAGTAACACTGGTTTCCATTAGTAGAGTAGAAGAACAGAATTATGTCATTTACAGGGAAATAGATGGAAGTGAAGAACATTAAGTGAGATGAGTCAGTCACAAAAAGTAAAAATCAGATGCTCTCCCTAATATTTGGAAGCTAGGAAGGGAAAGGGTCATAGGAGGAACTCTAGACGAAGAAGCAGAAAACACAGATGAGCAAATAAGGCTGGGGGAGATGAGAGGGGGAAGAGGGAAATTCCCGAAACATGATGTACATTCACAAACATATCACTAAGCCAAACATGAGCAGGAGGGAGGGGAGAGAGAATGTGGTGGGAATTGAGGAAGGGCTAAATAAGTGATGCAAGCTAGTATGCCTCTACCATCTTTTACTCCATTAAGATGTTTGACTACAATATAACAGTAAATTTATTTAATTGGTATGATCTCTCCAATATTTGCATGCAAACTTCTCCTAAGCTCTGAGCTTGGGTAATTTCCCCTTTCCTCATTTTTGGCTACGGATGTACTTTTAAAATGTTCTCTATAATGAGAGCGCTTCAGGCAGAGCTAGAAGCTTGACTTAGAAACCAGAAATAGGAGCCAGGTATGGTGGTATACTCCTGTCATCCCAATACTTGAGAGGTTGAGACAGAAAGATTTCAGGTTCGAAGACAGCCTCAACCAGTAATGAGGCTCTCATCAACCTAGCAAGACCCTATTTCAAAATAAAATTAAATAGAGATGGAGGTGTAGCTGGGAGGTAAAATGCCCCGGGTTCAATCTCCAGTACCACCCCACAAAAAAGTAAGAGAAAGAAACAAAACTGGAAACAGGAAATCATACGATTTCCAAGAACACTAGGTCATCACGGTCTCTTACAGATTCATTATGTGGCATTACTTCCCTCTAGGCAGCTTTTTATACACTAACTCACTACTCTTGCTCTCTCTCTTTATACTAGGGATTGAACACGGGAAGATTCTACTTCGGAGCTACACTTCTACTCCCTCAGCCTTTTTAAAAAAATTATTTTAAATTTTGAAACAGAGTCTCACCAAGTTGCGCAAGGTTTCACTAAATTGCTGAAGCTGGCCTCAAACTGGCAGCCTCCTGTCTCAACCTCCCAAATATTGGGATCACAGGCGCAAGTCCCCACACGGAGCCTTACATTTGATCTGGTAGTGGCTCCTATCTATGCATGATTGGGAGTAATGTTACTCAGACTTTCAGTCATTGATTGATTCCTACCGTATATTTGGATTTAAAAAAAGAACATATTTGCCTCAATATATGAGGTTTATAATCTAAATTCCATATTTCATAAATTGTGGACTTGCCACCATTTCTTCAGTCATTCTGAATTAATAAAATTAATTGCTAATGTTATTAACACAAACTTCTGGATGCATGGCAATGTACTTAACACAAACTTTTAAAAGCAATATTTAAATAATTTTATGAAAAACACCATTTAATATTGCTTACTTATAAGAAATGCACAAAAATGATGCAGGCAAGGCCATAGTTAATTTCATAGGAATCCCTCTGTGTAAGAATTTGCCAAAAATTCATATTATAATAGAATTGCAAATTATATTGCACTATTATGGTAGTTAGATGCTAGCATAAGAAATTAAAATTATTTTTATTGGGGTGATTATCTTGCCATAGATTTGATAATTTTTATTCAGATTATCAGTGAGAATCTAAAGATTTATATGTATTAGCTTCGACCCTTTATAAAGACAGTGGTCTTTTCTCCAAAGAGTCAGTTACATGCCTGTTGCACTCGGTCTCTGCAATTAGAGCTTACCTTCCCGATTCAAAGGTGAACCACGTTGAGTCTCGGCCATATCTCCTTAGTGAGCTGAGCGGCCACATCACCAGCTTGACCTTGGCGTTGTGGATATCCCAGAGATAGATATTCTCATGAGTGATCTGCATTGTGCATTCACCATAAATATCCAGATTTGGTGTGGGCATAAGATAAACATTGAATCGTTCTGCAAAGGAACAAAGCATGGAGAAAATTAAGTATAAAGAGGAGTGCTTGCCTGTAAGTGCATTGTGTTTATCTGCATATCTTCAGGCCTAAAAGAGAACTGCCACATTTCTTGGTGACCCTGGTGTCCACTGCAAATAGCGACTTTCCATTTTGTGCATAAAAAATCTATGAATGTGCTCTCAACCATTCATGTATCCATTCACTTTCATTTTATAAAACTTTTTTTTGAGGTACTGGGATTGGAGCCCAGGGTCATTCTACCTCCAAGCTACACCCCCAGCCCTATATTTTACTTTTTATTTTGAAACAGGATCTCACTGAGGTGCAAAGGGCCTCACTAAATAGCAGAGGCTGTCTGCAAACCACGATCCTCCGGTCTCAGCCTCCCAAATGCTGGAATTACAAGTGTGCGCCACCACGCCCGGCTTCATAACTCTTCACTGCTTGTATTAGGTCAGGTGAGGATAGAGTTATTCAATTGTACAATGGGAAAGTAAGGGTAAGAGCAGGTGTACTCTCTGCCCAATGAGTGCTTGTTCTCTGCTTCCTCGCACAATCTAAGTTGATATCACAGACACAATTCGTGCGAGGAATGCATTATTCTATTCAAGTGAGAATTTACCCATTTCACCTTGGAGACATAAAGTATCTCATGCTTAATCAGAGTGACTCACTAGCCAGGTAAGCACTGTAAATATAATTCAGTTTGTATCTCAAAAAACAAACTGCAGTTATGGTCATATTCAGCATATGATAATTGCAGATATTCATTACTACCTTGTGCAGAAGGTAAGACATTGCCTTGGCAAGCAAAATAAAAATACGAATCTTCTTTCATTCCTGGGTAATTTATAGTGGAAAGTTTTATTATGAGGCAATGATTCTGCACCTTGCTATGTAGCATTCTATGTATTTTAAAGCTACTTGCTATATAATGTTCTGTGTACCTCAAGGCTAATGAAAAACCCTGCAGCTCTTGATTACCATTTAAATGCATTAAATATACTTTATTTTAACCAAAAATAAAAAAGAGAGCTTATTTTATGTTTCAGGAAATAAAGAACTTGGGCATGTGCTATGAAATACCTTAGTTCCTAGCATTATATTCTTGGTGAACAGTAAGTGATCAATAAGTATTGGTTTCCTGTATGAATAAAATATATACTCTGATAAATTTGGGGTGCAAAAATTGAAATTGATGAATTATGCAAAAGGTAATATAATAACAAAAGTTTAAGGAGTAAGGCGGATAGATTTCTGTGAGTCAGAATTTAATTGTGAAGAGTGTTTTAAGGTCAGTGCTGCTGAGTTAATTATTTTGAAAGGCAAAATAAAGCAGCCACAGTGAGAAGAAGACTGAGATGTTTAGGAATGTGCTCTTATTCATCATAATACCTTTACTTTAAATACTGAAGGTTTGCTGTTCTTGGCTGGAATTATCTGTATAATAGAAGGAATATTTTCCCCGGCAGGTATTTTACCCAGGAAAGTTTCTCTAGTACCAAAAAGCCAGTATTCAGATTTCAAATGGGTTAAATTAACTTATGAATGATAGATTAAGATTTAGTAGCCATGTAGCTAATAGTTATAATCATGCATCTGGTTAGTTGGGGAAAATATATTCTAATGATTTTGTTTCACTTGAGTTATTGATTTCTGAAACAAATATATATACATACATATATATGTATTTAGGTATATACATATATATATATATATATGTATATATATATATATATATGGATTTAACATTTATTTCTGCAGGATATAACAAATGCAGATCAATTTTATTGCAGAATAATGAAGAAATAGCATTGTTCTATTAATTATCTGGAATGAACAACCCAAAACATGTATTCATTGCCTATATCTTAAATTCTTCTGTGCACCCAAGTAAAGTTTCAACACTTACTATTAAATATGCCATTCACATCCCAGCATAATTCCCACTCCAACAGGATTACAAAGGAACATGCTCTCATAAAAGAGGATAAATGAAAAATGGACAGCATGGGTGACTCAGGAATATAGATAGTGCCTGGACATCAATCACTTTTTTCTTTGATGAAGGGTAGCTTCTACATTTGCAATTAATCATATTTTACTGGCAGCTGGTGTATATGAGGAAAATACTATTATAAAAGTGGGAAGTAAAACCTTCATCCACATTCTCACCTTTCCATCAACTCCAAAGTCTAAAGATAGAAATCATGGTATCATTGCCAAAAATGACAAGAAATAAGAACACATCCTCTAAAATATTGAAATAAATAACCATCATTAACCAGCACAACTATAGCTTAGGGCTATATTGATTTTGAATACTGACATCCAGAATTTGATATTTAAATAGTTAGAACATGTAAAAAACATCCTGACCTTAAATGTCCTTCAAGTGGATAGTTCAGAAAACATTACATATAATAGACAACCCAAAATATTTATGTGCTCATATATTAGCAGATAAAACCCAACAATAATAAACAAGGAAAGAGTTAGAAGTGTTCTACTATAGGAACACTAGAGAAAGCCATTATGACAAATAAGTGAATTTAATAAGATTCACATAAGGGCTCTAGATATAGAAATCATGGAATCCCATTAATAAACAAATAGAGAGTGATTGAATAACATGTCCTAAAGGAATCCTTCCAGGCCAGCTCTAAGAAATGCAAGGCAGGTGCTAGTTACCGGAGGGGATCCTTTCTTCTTATTTTCTACTTCTGTGTTCAAGTACTTTTAAATGTAGTGCCTCAAGTTAATCCTTTCTTATTGTCAACTTGGTTTGAAGTTAGATAGTTTAGAATTCTCCAATTTTCCCTTTGATGTTATTTCTTGCAAATTTTGCAAGAAATTATCTTAAGTAATATTATTCTAATTTTTAGATTTCCCTAATCTATTTTCTTCTAATGGCTAATTTCCAAAGGGTTTCAGATTTAATTAAACCATGATAATTTAATCCACCAGGAAACGTAGGCACAAGTTTCCTCTGCCTTTAAAATAAAGAGTACATTTACGAGTCCTGCTAAGACTCGATCTCTATTGCCACAAAATCATTGCTTTCTATAGCCAGAAAACACTATCGGCAGAGAAATAAAAAATGTAAACCCAAGGAACAGAGAAAAAGAAGACTAGAAGAACAATCAGAGACCAGAAAAGAAACCAGCCTGCATTGTGGCGGTAGAGCTGTGCTAGCACTATCTTGCCTCACAGCACCAGGCTCCAGAGAGGAAAGGTGAACAAGGAACTGAAGTGAGCAGCTGCGGATCATTCGGGTGTAATTCAGCAGTTATTTCAGCGCAAAGAATGTCTAAAACTCCCAGTGGCCAAGCTCATCATGCCTTCCAGGGACTCAGAATGAAGCTCAAAACCAGAAAAGAAATACGCCAGGCTCACGGCCAAGGGAGTGGCAGCAGTGCCATATTGCCAGCAGTGGCGGTGAGTTCACTACACCTGCGACAGTTCCAGATCAGTGCAGTCAACAACTGTAAGTAAAATTGTGGCCCCTAAAGGAGAAAACCCAGCACTGCACCCCCAGGGACTTGTGCAGCTTTGATAACCTCCCTGGGTCTAAGATTTTGCAGTCCAACCCAGAGAAGGAATAGTGGTGGCAGAGATACCACAGCCTTGTCGCAGCTCCCTGTGGGAAAACGCCCAGCTCAGCAGCCCCACGGTCTCATGCAGCCTCGATTAACTCCCCGGGTTTGAGACTTTGCTATACAACCCAGTAAAGGAGTAGTGGTGGCTGAGATTACAACAAACTCAAGATCCAGGGCACCCTACATGAAGTCATGGTGACCAGGGGAAAAACCCAGAGAAGGCACAAACTTCTGAATCATGGGAAAAAGGAATAAAAATAAAGCAATGAATGCCCACAATCCCATATCAGAACCTGATAACACAGAAATTGAGAGATCTCCAGAAGATCAAATCAGGAGTATAACCGTAGAAATAATACAGGACCTTCAAAAAGAATTTAGAGAGAGTGTTAAAGAAATAAAGGATGCAATCATTGAAGTAAAGGCATTAATTCAAACTATAAACAATCGATTAGACCACATGGAGAATAGAATCTCACTCCTAGAAGATGATCAGTCCAAAAACGAATGCAACAAAAACAAAAGGCCAAGTGACATTCAGAGGCAAACCAATTAGAATCACTCTAGACTTCCCAAGCCAAGTCATGAAAGCCAGAAGGGCTTGGAGTAACATATTCCAAACTCTGAAAGAAAACAACTTCCAGCCAAAAATTTCCCAACCAGCAAAACTATCTTTCAATTAGATGGGGAAATAAGGAGCTTCTGTTTTTGATAAACAGAAACCTTGTCAAAAGCAACTTGACCATATGTGGAAGAATTTATTTCTAGGCTTTTTATTTTACTCCACTGGTTTATATATCTGCCTTTATAGCAGTACTACACTGTTTCGATTATTGTAGCTTTATAAGGTTTGAAATCAGAAAACGTACATCTTCTAGCTGTGTTCTTTTTCGAGATTGTATTGGGTGTTTAGAGTTCATATTTTATGTTCAGATAGATTTTTTCTGAAAATAAATAAATAAATGTATGATAAAAAAAAGAATAAAAAATGGGGCTGGGGTGTAGCTTGGAGGTAGAATGTCCCTGGGTTCCATCACCAGTACTGAAAAAAAAAAAGATACTTACTATTTGGTATCTGTCAAGATTTGTCTTGAGGCCTAATAGTTTGGTCATTTTTTGGTAAAAGTTCCTTGTGTTTGAAAGTAATATATTGGGTTCAGGGTTTTATAGAGGTCCAATGAGCAGGATTATTAATTGTATAAAAATAAAAAACAAAAACAAAAACATATCAAAGTCAACCACTACACCACGCATGGGAAGGGAGGATGGGGAGGGAATAGGGTGGGGATTGGGTAGAGACTAACTGGGTGATGTGTAGATATATGCCTACACAAGTTTTTTTACCCCACTGTGATGTATGAATACAATACATCGATAAAAAATTTTCAAAAAAAAAAACTATTGTCAAAGAAATAGTAATGTTAGCAACACCAATGCTTTTGAGAAGTGAAGTTATGTTCAAGTAGGATAAACCAGCACATTATTTTCAAAAGTATCCTGTAGTCTCTGTTCAAATAAAATCAAATAAATTAAACCCATTTCAATTTACTCATGAATGATTTGTAGACAGAGATTTCTTGTGCCAACTGGAAAAAAGAAAGGGGAAGGGCATAGAAACGAAGGAGGCATCTAAAACATTCTTTAAAATTCACCAAGATAGGCATATTCCAAGTAATTTTTGTTTTAATATGATCAACAACAACAAAAAACATTTTAAGTAAAGAGGACTAAGAAACAGTTTCATGCATCCAAAAGAGCCTGAAAGACAAGAAATGGTTTGAAGAATAATATCTTGAAACATGAATAAAAATTCTATAAATGTTTTGATATTTTGCAGTTACCAAATGTATAAAGAAATAGATTTTTTAAGAGCTTCACAAAGCAAATGTCAGATTAAAATTTGTTCACCTGTATACACTGTAAAGGATTAGAGAAGGAAAGAGGAAAATTTCTTAATGTACAAGACACATTCATAAACATATCAAAGTTAGTCAGTAAGCCAAACATTAGGAGAGAAGGGAAGGGAATAGGGTGGGAATTGGGGAAGGGCTGAATGAGTGTTGTGTGCATGTAGGCCTCCACCATCTTGTACACCATTTGCACTCTTGTAATCCCCGTGCTTGGGAGGCAGAGACAGGAGGATCGTGCAGGTTTGAAGCCAGCCATGCTGGCTTCAGAGACCCTGTTTCCAAATAAAAATATAAAAAATAGGTGTCTGGGAGTGTAGCCCGGAGGTAGAAGGGTTTCCAGGAACCCCAGTACCACCAAAAAAAAAAAAAACCCAAAAAACAAAAAACAAAAGATGTAGGACAACAATGCACCAATAAAAAATAAAAGAAAAAAATTACAGTAAAAAAATCACATTGCCTATGAATTTGTACTTCAATAAAACTTTAGTCCCCTTTCAGCTGACACACGAGAAAGCCCAATTCTATTTTGAATGTCCAAAACAATAAGCAGGGTGGGATGCTTCTTTAAATAACTTGTCCAACAAAGCTATGTATTAGTATTGAATCTACAATCACATACATAAGGATACTTTTATACTCAGGCTGTATTAAGAGACCCAAAGAATTAGACCATGCTCCAAAGTGGGAGGAGACTGGAGGCTAAGTTCAGAACCTCAAGAAGGGTTTAGAGAGGACACAAAAGGAGGCTCAGCCAAGTTAAATAATAAAGATCTGGCAGAAAATTTGAGCTGCTAGGGGGAAAATGGTCAGGGAAAAAGGTTCCTGAGGTGCCAGGCTGAGTATGGGGGATTGAATAGGCCAGGGACCCAGTGAAGGACTTCACTGAAATCTTCCTTTTTCAGCGTGTGAGATTTTAAATAGATCTAGTTTAGGGCAGGAACTAGTCCAAGTGTGACTATTAGTCTGAGCTGGGTGGGCAGAGGTAAGTGCCACATGTCGCTACAGAGAGAAGCCATGGACCAGAATTCCTGATATTAAGCATCACGGTGCCAGTGCCGAGTGAGCAGAAAGAAACAGGCTGGAAACAGAAGGTGACGTGCCCTTCAGTGACTCAAGGTCATAAGGCATGGGCTTGAACGTTTGGTATAAGGAAGACTGTGAGGCACAGGACTACGTATTGCATCTAACTACGTAGATGCCCCAAAATCTATGGGCTAAATCTAAAAACACCCTTCATCGAGGAGGTGACTGTGAACTCTTATGTTCTCTCCATCTTAAAATGTAAGCACTGCTCAAAATTACAAGTCCTACAGAAGGAAAGGCATTCGTGTGTGTGTGTGTGTGTGTGTGTGTGTGTGTGTTTGTGTGTTTGTGTGTGTGTTTTTAAGGATTGAATACAGGGGATTTGGCCTCTTAGCTTCAGCTGCTAAAACAATATTATTATTATTATTATTATTATTATTATTATTATTAAACATTATCATTTTAATTTTGAAACAGGATCTAGCTAAGTGTCTGAGGGTGTTGATAAGTTGTGGAGGCTGGCCTCAAACCTGTGACCCTCCTGTCTCAGCCTCTCAAATATTGGGGATACAGGAATATACCATCATGCTCAGCTAAGAAAGGCATTTACTAGATCTTCGGTGACATAATGAGTTGGGCTTTGAACAATTCCTTGTTTAAAATTTTACCTCTCTCTTCCATACCGCCTGATTGTCTAAATGTCAATTCCAGGGTTTTTCACAGCAAATAGGCTTAAATTAAACATTAAACATTTATTTACATTCATTGCTTAAAATATTTCAAGAGTTAAATGACATGGGTAAAATGAAGAATTACATATATTTTTACATATAAGCTAGTTATGAAATAACTAGTAATTACTGTTCATAGCTGGATACATTATATTTTTCAATGTCATATCTTCGTTTCTAATAACCTGTGACTCCATAACCTAAGTCTCTCTATATACCGCTACTTGGTCAAAATACTTTAAAGATTTAACTGAGAGCATCAGAGGGCAAGAGCATGTAAATAATTTTCTTTTCCAAAAAGTTCTTGATGAGAAAACCCAATGTTGACGGAGGATGTCACGTCAAATTTGTTATAGTTCATTAAAAGACCCAGACTTCATAGTATTTATTTTTTTGGGGGAAAAAAAGTTTTGTTTTCTTCAACCACCACTTCCTAACAGCCATGAAGTTTGCTTCTCACCGTCCTGACAGTATCTCAGTATTTCAGTGCCTGTTTCATTTCTCAGTAATTGTCCGGCAGCAGGGAGTGGAGTGGCATAATTCAGACTCTCATCTAAAGTGAAGCCTCCTTCCCCCAAGGTTAAGCCCATCCCACAGGATCCAGCATGGAGCAGGAAGGGACAGACAGAATGTGTCTTGTCCATCATCTCATTTCCTCCTCAACTTCCCTTGTGTTTCCTTTTTGCTCCTCTAAGGTAAGAAGAAGAGGAGCCTCTACTAGGCGGGGACTACTAGAACTTCCCTCTTGGTTGTGGAATTCCCAGTGGTGAGCCTGGCATTCTCTTTTTGGGGATGTGCTGAGGGGAGAAGCCCTGTCACTCACATACCCAACACCCCTGAGTTCCTATTTCTGCTCCTCCTGCCTCCATGTTCGTCCTGCTGGAGACTCCTCATTGGCAGGCAGTTGTCCTGGTTTGTGTCTCTTGGAGATGACTCAAGCTCTACTCACTGTAAAGCATCTACTTGGTCCAAAGGAAAACTAACCCATCTCTGTCCCACCAAACGTGGGCGTGTGTCGGGGCTGCTTGCTGATCGGTGTCTGCGTATTTGGTTGTCAGGCCTAGCCTCAGCTCCCATCTTGCATCCTGACTGAGGTCCTCCCCGAAACTCTTGCACATTGATCTGATGCCCGCCCGGGTAGGACCACGCGACTACCGTTCCCCCAGCACCGTGAGGTGAGAAGTCAATCTCTGGTTCAAAAAATTAACTACCAGTAGTTCCCTTTCTTCTCATCTTTCTTCCACAACAGGAGGGGTAACTGCCCCTCCCTATCCCCTTTTCTCCATGAAAGAACACCAAATAATCCTTTTCAATTAATCCTCCAGCCTATGTAGACTAATTTCTTGGTACTTTTAACCCATACATAATTCACAGCTCTGGGGCAGCAGAAAGTTTACTGAGACAATAAGGAAGTTTTATTCTGTCTATTTAACAACTGTCGCAAAACCATTTGAAGACATACGTTTTTAGTAGGAATAGAAGACTAACAATTTATTAAGTATCATCTAGTCCAAAGATCAGAGACATTAGTGTAACATGAAGGAGTAATGAGCAGGGCCACAGGAATTCATCTCAGGCTGGAACCCATACTCATCCCATTATTTGATGCAGTCTTGTTTTTTGGTTAGATGATATATTAAATGGCAAAATGGATTAAACAGAGTGCCACAGTACACAGGAGATGCTGAAACTGTTCAGTATCCTCCTGTTTTTTCTATTCTTACTGCCAAATTTTTTTGCTATATAGGGATATTGGCATGTGGTCACTCTTCAATTTCAGTAGCTAAGGAAACTGCACTCTCCTGAGAAGGCAGATAAAACACACTTAGCCGCATTTGAGATCTGTGTAATGCAAGGGAACCACCGGTGACAGTGTGATTCAGGCTCATCAAAACTGGTGGAAATCTCCCAAAATTTCAGTTTCACCCAAGCTGAAAATTCTCCAAATGGTTTTAAATTATCCTGTAGCAATACATCCAGTGCTGGGTGCCATCTGCCCCGTGCACATGTCCACTGTGAACGGGAACAGTCGCATTTCCTGAATCAATCCACCACATTTAAAAATCCTCAGTAATTTAAAAAAATTCTGTCAAATTTTTTTCTTTACCAAAACTGGATGTTGACTGCATTTTATACACATTTCCAAGTGAATCATGCTCGTTGCAGTAAATGTAGAAAAGTATTTTAAAAGCAAAATTCAACTATTATTAGTCCTTACAAAGATAATTCTTATAAATGTACCTTAGTATATAAACATATTTACACACAATTATCATTATACAGAATATAGTTAACTTTGTATATTACACTTATTAGTACAGGGATTATCAGATGATATTAAATATTCCCTGGGGATGAATTTTTTATGAATGTATGATATCACATTGTATAGTTATGCTTTCTTTTATGTAATCATTAACTTTTTGATGAATATTGAAGTTAGGCTATTTTTTATTATGTAAGGCAAGCTAAATAAAACCATTAACTTTTAGTTCAATTTTCTAAATAATTTACTTCTTTTATGTTGGTTTGTAGGATTTATTTTGCTCTTGTATGTAAGGCATTATCTACATATGTGAGAATACCAACGTCAGTCTCATTATCGTGTATGGGGAAGAGGGGAGTCGGGGGAAGATTCCCAAGTGCATATATGTCACTCTCTCTCTGAACTGCATCATGATGTGAGACTACAGCACACCAATAAAAGTATATTAAAATAAATTTTAGATACTTTTTAATAGTCTTTTTTTGTGTGTGTACGGTACTGCGTTGAATCCAGGGGCAGTTTGCCTCTGAGCTAGACTTTCAACCTCATTTATTATATTTTAAATTTTAAAACAGGGTCTCACTAAGATGCTGAGGCTGTCCTTGAACCTATGATTCTCCTATCTCAACCTCTCTAGTCCTAGGATCACAGGCAAGCATCAATTAGTATTCTTGATTATTATATATATGTATATATATACATATGTTGAGTATAAAATTTAAATTATTCAACCAAATACTGTTTTAGAATCACACATTATCGTTTTTACAGTAATTACATACTAATACATATTATGCATATATATAGATATATACATATGTATGTTTAATTATTTTAAAGTCTTCCGCCAGATTTCTTAAAAATTAGCTATATTGTTTTTGTTAATTTTGAGAATTCTGTACACTAGGAACTTTTCTCGTCAGAGTTATGACAAATATTTCATCTCCAATTTGCATTCATTGTTAAGATCCAGAAGGTGGTCCATTGTTCTAATTTCTTTAGTTTTTCCATTAAGTCCTTCAATATTGAAACACTGAGCTATTTCACGACACACATGTAATGCCCATAGATTGTGTGTGGTGTCCTGATGAAAGTGCATCAGGACCCAGGACATCAGGTCACTGAGGGAAATTCTCTCTGCCACTGTCCAGTTGCTGATGCCCTCAAAAGCAAGTGCCCATCTGATTCCCAGCACTGCAGGTTATTTATGCCGATTCCCGCAGGCTCTTGTGAACTGGCAGCAGCCAGATTCAGCACACCACTAATGTCACCCATCTGTAGCTTTCTTTTTTTCTTAATGTTTTTTGACGGTGTTTTTTTTTTTTTATGAACATAAGTTTGAATTTTGATGACTTTCAACTTCTTTTCATAGCTTGTGCTTTCAGGGCTATAATTAAGACATCTTTGTATATACACAAGTTGTATCTATCCCTCTCAAATTGATGTTTGATTATGGTGTGATCAGGGATTCTGATTCTTATTCCCTCACAAATATCCACTCATTCTAGAACAATGTCTTAAAGAAGTTTTACTTTTCCTTTAGCTATGGCTAATGGGTATAGGAAAAGGGTTTGGGTGTCCTTGTCAAAATTACTTTTATCCACACATGTGTGGATCTATTTCTTCTCATTGTTCTGTTCCATCGATCTTTCTATCCTTTCTCTTGATTGCCTCACTGGTAAGAAGTCCTGACATGAGATTGAGCATCTGTTTCAACTCCAACTTTCCTTTCTAAGATTGTTTGGCTAATGTTGGTCCTGTGATTTCCAAATATATTTAAAATTAACTTGTCAAGTTTGCCGAATAATGTCTGGCTTCTGGGACTTTTATGGGAATTGCATTGAATCTACAAATTAATTTGGGAAGAATTGACATCTTAATGAAATCGAGCATTCCAATCATGAACACTGTTTACACTCCATTTGTTTTGGCCTCTCTTAATTTCTCTCAGTGATATTTAATTTTCAGCATAGAGGTCTGATGCATCCCTTGCCAATTCATGCCTCAGTATGTGATGGTTTTGTAAATGGTGTTTTAATCATTCATTTTACAACTTTTCATTGCATATATAAACGTGAATATGCAGTATTTGAATATCAAGTTTGTGTCATGTAGTATCACAGAATTTATTTATTAGTTACAGTTGTTTTTTTGGCAGATTTTTAGGGGTTTCCAGTTAATCCTAAATTACTTCTCTTTATCAATATTTATAATTTTACTTTCTCTTCTTGTCATTTCATACAGATCAGGCTTTCTATTTATAGCAATAAAGCATATGCTATGTTATTCCCAACCTTATAAGCAAAGCATTTAATATATTATGCACAAGAATTGTCTTTTCACTAACAAAATGAAACATTTCTGGGAATTCTGCAACATTGGAATATGGCAAAATTGAACACGGTTTATTTTTATGTTGCTGTTTGAATATAATGCTTCATTTAAATCTCTGATATTTTTAAAAGAGAAATTGGGGGCTTATATTCATGAGAATATTTGTTCTGTGGTTCTGTTATTTGGATTGTCTAGTTTCAGAATCTAAGTTAGCGAGCTCATAGGATAAGTTGTAGAATGACTTTAATCAAAGCCAATAGGGAAAATCAAATTGCAGTCTTCTCCTTCAGAAGAGACCGCCAGCCAGTTTATATGAGGATATGAGAACATGTGTTACCGCCCACTTGTCCTTCCATGGGAGGAGCCAGGGTAAAATACCCACTTCTTACTTTCTATAAAACTTTTTAAAGTCATTCTTTCCTTTTTCTGTTCTGAAGAGACCAGTAATTATGGAGGACGTCTTTCTTTGGAAAGCTTCTCTCTTCACATGGCTATGGATGCCCTCACAACTTCCATCCTTCTGCTCACTGTGTGTAGGGGATTTTCCCAGGGAAAATGAAGCAGCAAGTCTCCAGTGACGCTTCAAAATACTCCTTCAAGCATGCAGCTCATTTATAACAATGTGGTCAGAAGAATAAATCATTTGTCCTCCTTCTCTTCCTCCCCCTCCTCCTCCACCTCCTCCTTTTCTTCCTCCTCTGCCTCCTCATTCTCCTCCTCCTCCTCCTCCTCCACCTCCTCCTCTGCCGCCTCCTCCTCCTCCTCCCCCTCCTCCTCCACCTCCTCCTCCTTCTCCTCCTCCTCCTCCTCCTCCTCCTCCTCCTCCTCCTCCTCCACTGCCGCATCCTCCTCCTTCTCCTCCTCCCCCTCCTCCTTCTACTCCTCCCCCTCCTCCTTCTCCTTCTCCTCCTCCGCCGCCTCCTCCTCCTCCTCCTCCTTCTTCTCCCCCTCCGCCTCCTCCTCCTCCTCCTCCGCCTTCTCCTCCCCCTCCTCCTCCTCCTCCTCTTCCTCCTTCTCCTCCTCCCCCTCCTCCCCCTCCTCCTCCTCCTCCTCCTTCTCTTTCTCCTCCTCCTCCTCCTTCTCCTCCTCCTCCTTCTTTGGTACTAGAATTGAACCCAAGGACATTCCTCCTCTGAGATATACCACTAGCCATTTTTGTTTTGCTCTGTTTTGTTACAATCTTTCTAGATGCCGATGTGTCACTGGTTACTGAGGCTGGTCTTGAACCTGTGATCCTCTCGTCTTAGCTTCTCCAATATTGGGATGTGTGCCAATGGAACTACTTAAGTTCCTCTCTATTTTTTTATTTTTGGTACTGAACCCATGGACGTTCTACCTCTCAGGTAAATCTTCAGTCTCCCCCACCCCCTTTGGAAACAGGTTCTCATTTGGTTGCTGAGTCTTGTTAAATTGCTGAGACTGATCTAGAACCTGCCATCCTCCTGTTCTATCCTCCCAAGGACTGGGGTCACAGGCATGCACAGTAAGGCCCCACTAATTCTCCTCTGGATGCCGAGTTGGAAGTTCAATGTGTCACTGTGGTGGGCGACTCACTGCAGTCCATGGCTGCGTGCTCATCGTGTTGCTGGCACAGGCTCAGCCTGGAACACACTTTGGGGAACACTAAAACATGTGAGTGTCGTTTAGAAACTCAGGAACCAGGCTCTTTTTGCTTATGCACAAACTGGTTTTGCTCAGTGCTGTCCGAAGGATAAAATAATAAACTTGCAAAGCTTTTTTGTTACTAATTACAAAGAACATTTCTATGAGTAAATAATGCCTATCTCAGATCATTTTTGAGAAACTGGAGGGAAAGTTTAAATTATGGAGGCATTTGTTTTGCGTGGTTCTGTTTCCTTGTCATGAACTGGTTATTTCCCACTAGTAAGGTCCTGCTAACATTGTTTTTTAACTACTGATAAACCAACAATTTCAAAGCTGGGTGTGGTGGCACAGGCCCATAGTCCCAGTGCTTGGGAAGCTGAGATGGGAGTACCCCAAGTTCAAGACCGAACTCAGCGACTTAGAGAGGCTCTCGGCAACTTAACGAGCCCCTGTGTCTGAATAAAATAATAAAATTGGTCTGGGTTGAAGCTCAGAGGTAGAATTCCTCTAAGAATTTCTCTTGGATCAATCCTCAGCATCCCCCACCCAAAAAAGAATTTCAAACCTGCCTGATTGAGATAGTTTGTTTTGGAGAAGTAAAATAATAATTTTTTTAAAAAGAGAATATCTGAGCATGGTGTTGCATTCTTGTAATCTCAGTATTGGGAAGCTGAGACAGAAAGGTTGCAGGTTTAAAGCCAGCCTGAGCAAATGAGTGAGAGCTTCAATAAATCATTGAAATCTTCAGCAATTTAGTGAGATGCCTTGCATCAAAACAAAATAAAATGAAAAGGACTGGAGTGTAACTCAGAAGTAAAATGTTCCTGAGTTCAATCTCCAGTATCATACACACACACACACACACACACACACACACACACACACACAGAAAAATCTACCCAAATGGTAGGCTATTTTGATTATAATTACAAATATACCACAAAATATTTGGGTTTTTTTATATGTATTGATTTATACCTCAGAAAGTAGATTGCATTTTTTCTCAACCTTTCTTTCCCCTGCCAGGTTATACATTCTAACCTCTGTCATGACTTCTTTAGTAGGCTATACTTTATAATTTTTGACTTTGGGGTTGGCCATTGGATGTGCTTTGGCTAATGGAATATTAGTGGGCAAAAATGATTAAGAGGATTAAATTATGTTTTAAGCCAGGCATGCTGATGCACAAGAAACTTGTAATCTCAGTACTTGAGGGCCTGAGACAGGAGGATTGCAGGTTCAAAGACAGCCTCAGCACGTAGTGAGACTCATAAATCTAGTAAGACTGTTTCAAAATAAAAATAAAAAATAGGGCTGAATGTTTATCTTGAGGGAGAATGTACCTGGGTTCAATACCTAATTCCTCCTAAAATTAAGAAAAATGTTTTCAGCTTGGTTTTGTTCAATTGCTATAATTTTTGTCATTGTTTTAAGAACATAAAACAAGACACATGGACACCTTAGCAACTTGAAGTCAAACTGAGCAAAAACCAGTTAAGACCAGCTGAACTCTAGCCAGTCCACCTGTGCATGAACAGTAAAGATATGCTAATAAGTTTGAATGATTGAGTTTTGGTGACTTACATTTTATAAAACATGAACTATAGACTTTTCTTAGAGGTTTATTTCCTTCTCTATTTTGTGAGCTTCTTGGCTAATGGCTACCATGTTCAATTCTGTTTCCAAAGCTTAATTCTTGAGTATCATACTTCCTCAACAATATTTGTTGTGTGAATAACGAATCATATTCATAGGTGTCTAAGTGGAATGCAAGCAGTGTGTTTACTTTGAAAACCTTGGTGAGGAGCTTAGAATCAATATTAGATCTCACTTTGGTTCTGGATGAAGGATATATAGGATTTTAGGTGAAAAGTAGAAATTCATGTTGAGTCTAGTCCACTCATAGGCAGAACCACTGAGTTCCAAACAAAAGCTAACCCTCAGACTTGAATGAATTAACCAGATGGCAAAGTCTGAATTTCCTTCTTTCCTTCCTCCTCCTCCCCCTCCTCCTCTTCCTCTTCCTCCTCCTCCTCTTCCTCTTCCTCCTCCTCCTCTTCCTCTTCCTCTTCTTCCTTTCTTCTTTTCTTTTTCCTTGTCTACACCTCCCCCTTCTTCCTGATGACTCTCTCTTGCATCCACAGCAATTGGGATTAAGCTTCTTGTGTTTCCTTCCAACAGCAATTGCAGAAATTTTCTACAAGTCTGTTATTTCTTAATTACAAAGCTCACTTTTGCCATTCATGATTAATATGTTTAATCTTTGTTTTCTAGAATTGTTATTATACATTACAAATTTCTGATAAATAAATGACTTTAACATCTTACCTGACTATTTTGAAGGCTCATGTAGGCTATAATGAAATGTGACTGAAAGATCTGGAGATCCTGGAAATTATAAGAATGTAACAATTGAAATAGCCACTTATATTCATTTTTGTGTCAAGGAAATCTGAAGTGTATGAATAGTGTGTGTGTGTGTGTGTGTGTGTGTGTGTGTGTGCGTGTGTGTGTGTGTGTGTGCGTGTGCGTGTGTGTGTGTGTGTGTGTGTGTGTGTGTGTGTGTGTGTGTGTGCTTGTGTTTGCTTGACTTTCCCCAGATGATGTGGAGTTCTGAGTCAATAGAAGGTGGCTGGCAGCACCAGATAAAGGTGATTATGGAGAAGAATTTAATCAATAACCACTTTTTAAATCTCAGCAACACACATTATTTTTCACCTTTAAATTTATTTGCATAAATATCTGTTCTTAGTGAGCCTTGGAGTAAATTAAACCAAGCTATTTGAAATATAATACTAGAGGAGGCATAACAATTTTATATGTAAAAAAAATTGCTGTGGTCAAGACCAAGCAATATGACTTTCCTTGATTATGAAATGCCACAAAATCACCACAAACCACATTAATGTAATTTCTTGCATCCACGTTGTATGCATAGTTATATTATCTCTTAGGAGAAAAAAAATTGTATGAAATTCTACCACCCGATTGGCATAATAGCAAAATAATGTCTTTGATGAAGAAGAAATTACATAATGTAATGCCAAAATGCCTTGAGAAAAAATTCCGAATTTATAATGAAAAATCTTTCAAAAATTTATTTCAGTCTGTACATAGTAATGATTTCAAGCATGTATTAAGAAGTTAATGACTTTGTTTATTTTAGAAGGTTTGGTATTCTTGAAATGTCTTGACTGGTGATTGAGAGTCAGTGAAAGGAAAACTATAAATGATTTTATTTTTAAAGATTTTAATTATCTCTCTGAAATAACAAGTATTGTTTTTATACATTTTTTTATTTTTTACTGGTGCACTGTAGTCATACATCCTAATGAAGTACAGGATGGTAGAGACATACGTGCCTTCCCAAATTCCCATGCCACTCCCTCCCCATCCCTCCTTTTCATGTTTGACTTAGTGATTGACTTTGATATGTCTGTGGATGTACATTATGGAATTTCCCCCTTTCCCTTCCCACCCCCCTCAGTTAGGTCACCTTATTTGCTCACTTATAGTTTCTCCTTCTTCTTCTAGAGTTCTTCCTACGACCCATTTTCTCCCTACCTTCCATATTTTAGGAATTTTTTAAGTAAAATAAGCAGGGATGTTCTCTAGGGAAGACTTGTTTCCAAGGCTATCATCAGACCTGGGAGAGAGAGTGCAAGCTGGGGTCCAAGAAAAATCTTAGTCCTGACCATAAAGCTTTGTAATCTCCTGGTGGTTACCTCAAGGTGATTCTAAGGTGAAATTATTACATGTTCAAGGAAAGCTTGTTGATTAGAAATTGAGAGCATCAGGGTGCACACGTAAGAATTTGTGTCAATCCATGTCCAGTTATCTCCAGCTGCAGATACTCATTAGAGTTATTAAGCTGATCATTATGACACATGGAATTTTGATATCTGGTGAACTTTATTATTTTTCTTTTCTTCCTATATTATGAATGGACATTTTTTGAAGTCTTAGCTAGTTCTTAATGGGCAAAAACTGAGGAAAGGTATACTGTAGACTGAGAAATGCATCTTAAATAAAGGAAATACAGTCTCTCAGATTCCTGAGCAGTGATTGGGCCCTGGTGAAATAGGAGGTGACTTCCAGGGAAAGAAATTTTCACCATCAAAGCATTGTTTTTTGTCCTTTTATTTTTAAGGGGATAGGGATTGAACCTGTAGGTGTTCTATCTCAGAGCCACATCCCGAGCCCTAAATTTATCTTTTATTTTGAAACAAGGCATCACTAAATTGCTGAGATTAGCCTGTGATCCTCCTGTCTCAGCCTCTCAAGTACTGGGATTATAGGCATGTGCTGCCACACCCAGCTATAAATTTTTCTTTTAATGCTAAACAGTGAAGAGTCTTAATGAGTGTGTGTGTTCCTGTGTGTCCATATTTGCACTGAGGTAAGATTGCCAGTTTCCTTCCAGGGAACCCCATATTTTTACAGGGCCATTTAAATAAACTAAATAATATCTTACCCAGCACAATAATTACTCAAAGATTTCTTAAATATATTTTAAAAAGCACACCCATCCTAAAGCAAAATTAGTCAAATACTTTTGCCATTTGATGATATTATAATTCCATGCTGTAAAATATATGCAAGAGTGATTTTTTCTTTGTTTCTTATGCTTTTTTATAAAAGGAAACTTGTGCTTTAAATGTTGCTCTTGCATTTAACTCCATGTTTGTCTTATCCTAAAAAAAAACTCATATTTGAAATATCCCATATGGATAGAAACTATATTCAATTCTAATTCTTGAAAGTTAAAGCACACAATGTATACTAGAAGAGCTGCACGGGGCTTCTACCCACAATCTAATTCACATTTTCATATTCTCTTTATGTAGTACTTGACAAACTTTATCAGTAGGAGTTTTTCCATACTTTTCTCAAACTGTGAATGAGCAGTATATTTTAAGCAATATAGCCATGGACGTCCTGTGCTTAACCCAGCTTTCAGAAAACAAGTCAGAGAAATGGAAATCTGAGCAAGCGTGGGAGAGAAACTGAAAAAGGCAGCTAGGAAATGAGCCGCAGAAATGCTCTTGTGACTCTGAAAACTATCAGATAGAGGCAGCTTCTGGCACCTACACGTCTTCATGATCAATTAGCGGAAGTAACTTTGCTCCCTATTTTAGCAACAAACAAAAGCAAAGCTTCAATGACCTATGAAAGGGCAATGGTTGTGAATGCTGTAATTAGTAGCCACAGGACTATCACCAGAGGCACCACAAGACTATCAGGAGACTGTGTTGTCTCCTTTATATGCCACTGATAGTTCCACAATTTCTTCACTGCCAAGTTTCACCATTAACTCTCACACTTGTTCAGTACTGACCATCAAATACCAGCAACATTAGAAAGTTAGATGGGGTGAGAGTGATGATTCGTTTTTAAATTGAGGAGAAATGGGCTCCTAGTCAATTAGTAATTACTCTGGCTATAATTTAAAACCCCATATTGAATGATAAATACATTACTTCAGTTTCATTAGTAGTACTGATCAGAGTGATACTATCATAGATTGTCCAGAGATATCAGAAATGCCTGTTAAATTAAAGAACAATGTAGTAAGTTAGCAGTTAGTCACATAGGCTCCCACATCAAGACTGAACTTGCTGGCAGTGTTAGCCAAATGCTCTAAAAATTGTTGATAACCTGAGAAGCCAAATCTGTTAATCTACACTCAATCTATACCAACTCTCAAAGAAGAAGGTATAGGGGTGCTATATATTCAAAAGTCTTATCTACAGCATGTTAATGCATTAGATATTTATTTGGCCGAATGATGCTAAGACCTGAGCTTGCCTTAGCATCATCTCTAGTTGCTACATCTGTGTGGGGAAGTCCAGTAATAACCTGGATAGGACTGTTTGTTTTCTTTTTAGAAAATGATTGGCCTGAAACTTTGCTGAGGTCAGGTCATCCCCAGTGTCAAAGGTGAACACACTGACCATTCTGTTCCCGCTGCACTCCAGCCGCCAGGAGGTCTGGCTCTCCAAGGCTGATGTCGTTGAGCCTGGTCCCCAGGCACTCCATGCACAGGTGCTTGCACCACTCCTCGGCCTCCAGCTCTGAAAAAGAGGACAACATCAGTCAGCAGCTCTCCAGGTGAATGTACCTCCCAAATCGTGTCCTCAGGGAGTGAGTGGGTAAGAGCAAAACACATGAGACTAAATCGTATTCATCAAGTGAAAAAAATCCACACAATTATTTCCTATGTTTTCTGTTCCTTCATTTCATTTTATGCTTTTATTTGGTGCATTGTGGTTATATGTTAGGGTAAAATTCACAGCATTTGTACATGCACGCGTCACTTGGTGCATTTCCTTGTCATCTCACCCCGCACCCCACTCCTCCCTTTATGTACAAGTTAGTGAGGCTGGTAGAGATTTGTAGAGAGGCCTCTACACATGGACATAATATTATGTGAACTGCTGCCTTGGTCAAGCCTTCTTTTCTCCTTTCCGTCTCCCTCCTTCAATCCATTTCCACTATAATATTGGTTTTTCCCATTTGGGGCATTGCATTTTCAAATGTTTTAAAATTATTCCATGGAACTTTAACTTTCTTGCAAATAACAATCTGTGAATATTTGTTTCCTAGCATATTTTAGAATGATTAGATTTTTGGAGAGGATCCGCTTAGCAACATAATTTAAATACAAAATCAAAATATATAAATGAATAGTTGGAAAAGGTCAGACTAGATTAAGCAAGTGAGTGGCTTCCTGATTGTGACTTAGATTTGTGAGGGCTGAATTCAGACATTCATGTCATTCTGAACTGTAATGAATCATGGGTCAGCCTTAGCATGTGATCTATTTTTCTTTGAGAATCTCAAAATGTGGGCTACACTTACTTGTAAACAAAATGGAACAGAATCTTAAAATATGGTTCCTTTATGGAAAGTTTCCATTATCTAGATCTAAGTCATTGATTAGATCAATATTGCTTTGTTTGTTTTGGTACTGGGAAATGAACCCAGGCATGTTCTCTCTCTGAGTTACCTCTTCAACCCTTTTATATGTTTTATTTTGAAACAAGGTCTCACTAGGTTGCTGAGAGTTTTGCTAAGTTGCTGAGGCTGGCCTTGAACTCAATCCTCTTATCTCAGCCTCCTCAAGTAGTAGGATTACAGGTATTACAGGTGTGTGCCACTATACCTGGCTAGTTACTGTGACTACCTCCTTACTTTATTCGCTTGATACACTTGACCATTTCCCATTACACAGAGTCTCATACCGTCTAAAGCTTTTAGACTATTAAAATCTATGAATTATACTTTAATAGAAGCCTTGTGTGTGGAATGGTTGAGGGTGGAAGATATTCCTGTGTCCAATGTCACACCTGGTGGTCAGCACCATGAAAGAATTGGAATGAGGTATTCGAGACAGAGATTTGAAAATGGGTTTACTATTTGGGGAAAGCTCCAGTATTGCTTGTACAGAAATTGAATCCGAATTTTTGCCCAGAGAAGTCTCTGACTTTTTCACGTAGCATCAGTCTGTACTAGAATGGCTTAATATAGATTGCCATCAAATCTCCTGCTCTCCGCGGATGACATTTCAACCTTTGCCTTGACATTTTAAACTCCTCATCAAAAGTTATCTATGACAGGGTTTCGTGACTCCAGGGACGGGAATGCCAACCGCTCCCCTCAGCGGTCAACACCAACAAACCCGGGTGACGCTTCCTTCTGGAGTTTTGTCACATTGCCTTAGCATCAAAAATAGGCTTGATCAATGCAGTGTCAAGACACATTTGTCATTTATTTTTAGTTTTATCAAGGCTATAACCTGGTGTTGGAAAACAAACCGTAGGAACATTCAGTTCCCCCCAAGCTACTGTTCTAATGAAAACAATAGTTTCAACATTCTGAGATTAGCCAGCCAAAGAAAGTGAAGAATCATATGTTTTCTCTCATATGCAAAATCGAGGAAGTAATTGGGATACCAGAGGGTCTTCAGACAGTGGAGGTGAAACTCTACTGCAGCCAGGGAGGTGGTTTAGGGGAAGTGACGGGGAGAAAGAGGATCACAAAAAGGAATAACTTCCATTGGTATTATATACATATGTGAGAGTAACAAAGCCAGTCTCAGTGGCCTCTGTGAGGAAGGAGGGAGTGGGGAGGGAGACAGGGGAGGTCCACCAAGTGCTGTGTACATGTATGTCACTATCACTACCAACTACACCAATAAATGTATAAAAATAAAAGATAAAGACGAAAGGCATTTTCTTCACAAAAGGCACCATCTGCATATTTCCAGGCTCTCCCTTCTGTGGTCTGAGTAGCACTAAGAGATTAAGTTAATACCCTTACTTCCCTGCAGGGCTGAAGTCAAGAGGCCTGGGAGTGGCTGCTTGGTCATTTCCCTAGAATCTCAAGAAAAAATCCTTTCTAACTGCAAGGCCACATGCATGTAACAATTGTGCTGAGGCTCATGGGTTTCCAAAAGCAACAATGAAAAATCTGTTTCCTTAAAGGGAACAAATTTCAGACTTTCTAGAAACATTTTACAGGAGGCAAGCAAATGCAAAAGATGACAGTCACTTTTCATGGCTATAGGGCTTTTAGTTTATAAAATTACTTCAGAGGCCACAGCAGGAGGGTCTCAGGTCTACAGCCTGCCTCAGCAACTTAGGGAGGCTCTCAGGATTCAGTGAGACTCTGTTTCCAAGTACAAAAATAAATAATAAATAAAACAGGGCTGGGGTATAGCTCAGAGATAGAGTGACCCTGAGTTCAATCCCCAGTACCAAAATAAAAATAAATTTAAAAATTAAAAATATTGAGAGCTTTTCTAATAATAAAACCCAAATCTTACAGATTATGGCCATTTCATGCTGTATGTCAGAAATCCATAAAATAAAAAAGAAATCTCTGAAATTTCCTTTAAGGAAGAAAATATGGTTACACATTTAGTTTTAATTCTTTTTTTTTTTGTTGTTGTTGTTCAGCATTTTTCTCAGGATTTTACTATTTGAAATCATAGATGAAATCACAAATAATTAACATCTAACTTACATTTTTCTACCTAATGATATTTTTAGCTTTCTGTAGAGGAAGATGAAAAATATCTAATATGCAATTTGGGATAAAAATAAAAACGGTACATGTGCCAAGCACCTTGTGATAAGATTCCCTGTAAGCCGTAAGTCAACAATGCATATCCAGAAGTTAGAGAAACATACCACTTTTTCTTATTTTATTCATTCCTTCACCAGTAAAGGACCTCAGGGAAACTGTTGAGAATTTTTCCAAGGAGAAATAAATGCAAAATGCAGGATTCCTCTAAGGACAGGAAGCCAAGGAGGTAGGTCCCCATCACAGCCTTGGGAGGCCTTCATGGGCTTCCTAGCAGAGTTGTCTTCCCCCGCCCAGCTCAGGAACCAGAGAGTTTGAGCATATTAGCATTAGGATAGTGTATAAGAATAGAAACAGCCAGAGTAGTAAAAATAGAATTTATACAGTCACAATAAACATCTAACTGTAAACTGTTTCAGAGAGATGAAGATCAAGAGAGACACAACGTGCTCTTTGCAATTCATATCTCATTAAAGGTTCCTTGCATTAAAAAAATAATAAACCACTGGGAGCTTAGTGCATGTCGGGTACTGTTGGGAGGTTACAGGGATCATCATCCAGCTCTCAGTTGCTCTAGTGGGATGGGCAGGAGAGCCTGGGATGTGGTGCTTGGAGGGCTGCTGGCCGCCCCAGGTAGGGGCTGAGTAGCCATGGCAAAGGGTCAATAGAGTGGGAAGCATCAGAAGGGAAACCTGCAGGTCGGCAGGAAGATGAGGTATGTGTGCCTGTGAGTGAATACATGTGCCAGTGTGTGTGTGCATGTGTGTGTGCACGTGTGCATGTGCATCTGTGTGTGAGTGTGAGGAGGGCTGAAAGAGGACTGAGGGAGATGGCTGGGGCAGAGGTGAGGCGGGTGGCACTCACAGGACAGGGACCTCAACCTCCACCCCAGCCAGGGACAGCTCAGAGTTCACGTAGGAAACTGTGGGAAACAGCACTCTGTCCATTCTTCTCATGATGTTTTATTATTTGGTTCAATTAGATCAGTCCTGTACCTTCATCTCCAAAGTATTAACCTTTGTAGCCAGCATATTTGATCTAACGGTTTTGCTGCAGATAAGATGAATTTGTTTAAGTACCATACAGAGCTTGGTTTCTTTAATCTGTTTTTGATAGTCACTTTTCAAATAATTACAGCAATTCTTTTTATTTCTTGTTTCTTAAGCAAGCTTTGTTATCTTCAAATATTTTATTATGCATTAATTAATTTTGTTCTATCATTAACTAACTAGTGTTTTCTCTGAATTATATTTTATCTACCATATGTACTCATATATCATATTTATACATATCTATATATAATTATGTATAAGTATATATCTGTGTATATGTGTTTATTTATTTATTTATTTATGATTCTGGAAATCAAACTCAGGGCCTCACACACACTAGGCAAGCACTCGACCTCTGAGGTGCAACCTTAACCTTTGTAAAAAATTATTATTATTTTTTTTGTGGTACTGGAGATTGAACCCAGAGACATTCTACCTCCAAGTTATACCCCAAGCCTCATGTGTTTATTTTCGTTTTTATTTATTTGTTCATTGTAGTCATACATCTTAGTGGAGTACAAGATGGCAGAGGCATACATGCACACATCACCCAATTAGCCCTTCCCCAATTCCCACTCCATTCCCTCCCCTCTCCCTATCATATTTGTATTTTGAGACAGGGTCTTCCTAAGTTGATGAGAGTCTCACTGCTTGTTGAGGCTGTCCTCGAAACTGCAATCCTCCTACCTCAATCTCCCAAGCACTGGGATTACAGGTATGTGCCACCAAGTCTAGATGTTACTATTTATTTTATTGGTGCATTGTAATTATACATAACAGTGAGTTTCAGAGCAATAGAAAATACATTCACACAACTTATGTTGGCTCTAGTTTCCATCCAGCTCCCTCCCCTCCAAATATTAAATTGATATCAATAACTCCATATATGAACATAGGATTTTTTGTTTATTATTATTATTTGTTTTCATAATCAAGTAACTGAGATTAAAATACAAGTTCTATAAACCTAGTGCCTTTTGTCATTTGTTTCATCTTTCAAACTTCTTAGTGCATACATATTTTAATTTCTGTGTAGAATAATAAGAAAATTAACTATTCTATAAAGTTTTTATATTTATTCTTATGATAGAAGTGCTTTTTTTTATTTTACTAAGATTGCTTTCCCAAGAGTTGTGACTTTGTGGGTAGGTTCAAGTTCTGAATTCTCTACAACAGAAACCCAAATAATGTTTTATTACATATAGGATCAAATAAAGGAATTTTATGATTTTCAAAAGGGAAACTTAAAGATGTTTGGGAGCAAGACAGATGAAGAAGAAAAACTACTTGAAGGCCAAAATATGTGATAAATGGCTTACTGATTGGGGAGAAATCATGATAAGGAACAGTGCAAAACAGAAATGCTGGTGACTTTTCTCAGGGCTTTAGTTTCTGCTCATTTTCCCTTTACAGAATTCTGAGACACTATGGCTGCATTCATTTGAATAAGAAAAGAAGTCTTTGCATAGAAGGCCCTTAATAAATGCCTATTGACTAAGTGATTAGATTCAAGCTTATTGCTTTCACTAAATTGGGGCCTTAGGATTAACAGTATTAAAGTTAAGTGATACAAATGGGCTGTATGTGAAAAAAATGTGGAAAAAAATATCATCACTATACAGAAAATATGCCATCAGCTCAAATTACATAGCAATTAACAGAGCACTACATGGGTTTCATGTTACCTTATAGGACGTAGGCCAGACTAGTATTGTGTGGATAAGTTATTGTATCTCGTCCTTACTGAATTTATATACTCTAATTATTATACTCTAATTATTAATTTTAGAAAAAATGGTGGCAAAATACTCCTGTTTTATTTTCAACAAAAACAATAATTCTCTCATTTTACTATCTAATTTTTTTTGCAGATTTGCTATGATTTGGAGATAAGGATTGTTTTAATATTTATTAAAGTATTAAATACATGTTTTGCTGTAAAATAAAGTATTTCTCCATAAAATTGCTTAGAGTATATAAAGCTCTATTTTATTATCATGTAAAATTTATAAAACGATTAAAACAAGACAACTTGATGATGCTCCTCTTCAGGAACACTGGACTACTTGCAACTTAACTGACTCTACTGATATTTTATAGTTTTCCTCACTTTTCCTATCATAGGAAGATACTGGGTAAAACCTAGACACTTCCGCAGACATAAAGAAATGTAACACCTTTTAGCCCACAAGGAAAAGCTTTTTCCTTTGAAGTGAGATTTGCAGGATTGATCAGTTTGGAGATGGGGCAACAATTAGTTTTCTAAGAAGAGAAGACCTGTATTTTCTTTCTGGGGCATGCTCTTCACGTTCTTACATAACATTCACTCACACCCAGTCCTCCTTCAAATTCGATTCAAATATGCCCTTCCTCTTTTAGTTTTCCAGATCCAGGCTTGGCTGTGACATTGCTTCTCTCCATCGCAGTGACTATTTTATCATAGCTCCTGTGTATCACCACGTTAGGTTTTGCCTTTTCTAGCCAGTGTACTTTAAAAAATTGGAATTCAGAAGAATTTCTTGATTTAGTCCCTCGAGAACATAGAATGATCCCTGGTTATGGAAATAAAATTGGCAAGTTGACATGATTTGCAGTTAATTCTCAGAAACTTAAGGCACATTCTAGAATCAGATGCAAATGACCAGGGGAAGAGTCTCTTGTCACATGTTTTGAGGCCCGTGTTGATGTTTATGTGGGTTTATAATGTTTGCTATTTATCCCTGGCATATTTAAACAAAAGAGACTTTTGGTTAGGAAGGAAAAAGAACTACTTTCAGAAAAGATTTTCCACTGAACCTCAGTGGAATAAAATATCACCCATTCAAACAAGGTCTTATTTTATTTTTTTATCTTTCTCTTTTAACATGGTTAGAAATATTTATGCCAAAACGGATATCTTGTATGCATTCGTTTTGCTTTTACATGTGCTAAGCACTTGATCAAAATTTTATTTTCTGTAACAATATGGCAGTGAAACCTTTGAAAAGGTCAACTTGGAGCCAAGAGAATGAGTTACTAGCTCAATGTCTCCCACCTTTTGTGAAGATAATAATAACTTACTTTATGTGATTCAATAGCAGATTGATATATCCGATTTGGGGAATTAATACAGAAAATGTCTTCTGCTATTTTTCTCCTTTTGTGACTTGGAGGAATGAGCTTCAGCTTCCCTCTGCGACCAAATAGAAAATTGCCCCTGTCTATTTTCCAGAGTAACAAATGACAAATAGCGGCAATTGGAAGAACAATTGAATATGCTGTTCTTCTGCCTGTCAAGAATTCACCGCAAAATGCTTTAACACAGAGGTTAGTAAATGATACAAGAGTTTAAGACAATTTAGGGAAAATAAGAAAGAAACGGAAATCAACACCTATAAGTGGTCTAAAAATGAAGGCGTAGTGTGTGTGTGCCTGCTGTAGAGAGGGAAAGAGGATGCCAAATAATCATGAGGATGAAGAGATAAGATGGATTCCTTGCAGCCCCCTGCAAGCTCTCACCACTGAGGACGTTCCTGAGGGGGAGGGCAGCATCGAGGTGGAATGCTTTCTAGTCTGTGGAATTCCTAACACTGCCAGTAGAAGATTTGCATGAACACATTTCTTTTTTTTATTTTATTTCTCACAGAACACAATGACCATGTAGGGAACCTTCTGAGCAAGAGGTATTGTGAAGAGCTTTTATCTTATTCCTGCACCAAGAGGACCCAGAAGGCAGGACTCCTCTATGCAATTCTCATGAGCTGCTTGAGAGTGCTAAGGGAAACAAGAAAGGTAAAATCATATGTTAGAAGGTGAATCTTTTACCAGTGATGATGGTATTGTCAGCCTGTTGTCTACATTTTTACACACTTCTTACAACTTTCCTTTTATATATCCAAATTTATTATAAACATGTCTCATAACAGAACATGTTGAACTTGGAACTGAATTTGGCCAGCAATCCCCTAAAAGCCTCAAGTGTATTTATTTCCAAAGCAGACTTGTTGATGCCTTGACTTTTGCCTAATGAGACTAGTATGGATTTATGTCCTTCTGAATGGTAAAATAATACATTTGTATTGTTCTGAGCTATAATGTCTGTTAATTTGTTAGATCAGCAATGGAACACTAAAACAAATAAAAATGCCAAATATTCTATCACACTAATAAGAACACCTTCTAGAAAGTAAATCAATTCAGCAGGATGAACTCTGAAAAATAGGAATGTGTAAGAAGAAATGGGTCTGATTAAACTTGCTTGAAGCTTAAGAAAGTAAATAGCTATGGATTTACACATGATTAACACTGAAGTGAAAAAAAAAATCTCATGACAAAAAAATGCTCAACTAATAAATGGCAGTGAAGAAAAAGCCCAGAAGAGTTAAAGGAAGAAGGTTGGCAAGGGGCCTGAGGGTGGAGCAGCTACCAGAAAAAGAAGATTCCCCCAAATCTGAACATGCTAGTGGGTAGACCACACGGTTCATAATAAGAGTTTCAAAGGACATGTGGATAATAGGCTGGATTTTTTAAAAATATATTTTCATTTGGAAACAGGGTCTCTTAAGCCAGCAAGGCTGGCTTCGAACCTGTGTGATTTCCTGTCTCTGCCCCCCAAGCACAGGGATTACAAGCGTGCGCCACCACGCCTGGCTAGGCTGGATGTTTTAAAGAGTGCTAAATATGTGATTTAAAGGATGTGCTGGGCTTAGAAAAGAAACTTCCAGTTGTATAGTGTATGAGAAAAACAGAAGCACAAAGAAAGAAAGAAACACCCTTCAGCAATTTAGTGGAAGGGGGAAAATGGAGATAAAGTAGAAAATTTAGGTGCTCTAAGACAAAATGTGCACAAGAATATTAGAGAACTCTCAATCCCTCCTCATCACCAAAGCAAAGCAATGGCACCCTTACTATACTTTCCAGACCTCATCACTAAATTCACAGAAAAGAGCAATATTAAATGAGGACTCATGGAAAATAACTCCATTGTATAAAAATCATCAAAGGAAGTGGAAGTGCAGATATTCAAGGCAGGAACATTCCGATGGATTTAAGATAATAAAGGAAAATGACTCCATCCCACCTCACTCCACCAAAACAACATGAAACAGAACAAGATTAAAGGAGGACTCTTAAAAAATAATTGCGTATAGTCAGACAAGCATCTTGGAATATAAAATATCAGTTTCAATTAAAAAAACTTAAAACCTAAAAGTGGAAATGAACAACAACAACAACAACAAAACTATGGGATACATACACAATGAAATTCTACTTAGCCATAAAGAAAATCACAATTACATCATTTATAGAGCAATAGATGGTACTGGAGGACATTATGCTAAATGAGATTAGTTAGTCACAAAAAATAAGAAATCTGATGCTCTCCCTAATATGCGGAAGCTAGGGAGAAAATGGGTCATAGGAGGAGCTCTAGATGAGGAAGGGTATACTATAGAGAGGAAATAAAGTGGCCTAACTGAGGGGATGGGAGGGGGAAGAGAGAAATTCTCTAATGCCCATGATGTACATTTGTAAACATATCAATCAGTAGTCCAAATATGTTTTAGATGCTTTTTAGTTGCCGAAATGAATAGACGAGTAGGCAGTTGGAAAGAAAAGATTGGGGTTCTGGAGGAAGGTTTGGATTAGATTTTCAAGTGGGGGAATCAGCAGTATACAGACTCCACTTAAAGCCATGTAACCAAATGAGGGCACCAAGCTGCTTGAGCAGGTGGGATAAAATAAGACATTTGAGGGCTAAGACCTGGAACAGACCTTTGAGGAAAAAGAAGCCAGAAGCTTGGAGCAAGGACAGAAACTGCTCCAGGGAGGAGGAAATTTCATCTGTTTTAATTACTTAATTACTTAATCCACAAGTGTGGGCCGTGCAGGGGTCACTGGTTTTTAAACCATGAAGAGCCCTGTCTGCATTCTGCACGTGCTCTAGGGTCAGCCATGGCTGGCCCAGAATCCTGGATGTGGGGACTACATGAGACATTGGGTTTATGAGTTGGGGCAGAAGAGGTTGCATTTTGCTTTTAGATAGAAGACTGAGAACATTTGTTGACCAGAAGCGAAGGTGGTGTGATTCCTTGTAGAGATGAACTGATATGCTACCTCTGTAGCTGTTTTACCTAAACTCATGACCAGATCCCATTTTCTTCCCTCTGAAGGTAGGTACTGGGCATATTGATGACAGCATTGTTGAGTGAATGAAAGATAAATAAAATATTTTCTGTATTTGTTCTCTTTCAAACATACAGTTTGAGAAACTCTGAGTGCCCACAGGGTGAGAGTTCCTTGCAGTTGGTACAAGGTGTATATGTGATGAATATTTATTTATCTTCTAGAAGAACATCACTACTGGTTTTGACCATGACACACTCGGATTTCTTCATTTATTTAGTCATACATCCATGAAAGAAGGAAGCACGAGACCACAGGGGTTGAGATACAAATAACTAATGAGGAACATAAAGATTATAATTACTCAGATAATTTGCATTGAGATGATCATTAAGATTTACATGTTCTATTTATACGATCATAAATATTATACAGACCATAAAGCTGGCTTTTCAAAAGCCAGTATCAAAATGAGAATATGATAAGTATTATGTTCAGATTAATTTTCCAATCACTGTGAATAGAGTGAACAAATCCTTGTAGAAAATAGGTAGGATAGGTATAAACTATTTCTAAATATTAGTTTAAAAATAAAATATGTTAATTTTAGAAATATACCTTTTAAGATAAGAAATTGGAAAAAATTCAAATATTACATGCATCACTTAATTAGTGTAAAGTTTGATGCACTATCACATTTTTGAGTTACATGTATATTTTTTATTTCATATAAAGAGAAAAAGGTGTATATATTTAGAGAATGAATTTGAGTAACAGTTTAGAAAGTAATATTGGATGTGTGCATGGATGCCACTGACTATGAACAATGTTATGAGACTATGATGCAACAATAAAAGTAAAAAATAAAAAGTAAGACTGGCAATAATGGTATCAGAAAGTATTTTCTTGCTTTCTCCATTTTTTGAATTTTAATACTGTGTATCATGTTTGTATCTCAATTCAAATATGACCAAATATTTTATTTTAAAATATAGAAAAATGTCCAAAAGACCCTCGGAAAAACTGGGGCCCAGGGTCTTCCACCCTGCCCCCCGGGCGGGGTCGCACAGGGAACGCCGAACCCCTGGAAAAACGGGGGCCCCAGACAAAACAGGGTTGCAAGGCCCTGGGCACCGGGCGGGGGTTGTGTGGGGCACGCCAGATCCCTGGAAAAACTGGGGCCCAGGGCCTTACCAAGGGGTAAGGCCAGTGCCAGGGCCAGCAAGGCTGGGATCAGAGCCTGCCTTGAGGCAAGGCTGGATCTGGGGCCTCCGAGGCCAGGATAGGAGCCTGCTGAGGGGTTAGGCAGGTGCCGGGGTCAGCGAGGCCAGGATTGGAGCCTGCCGTGAGGCAAGGCCAGTGCTGGGGCCTCCGAGGCCAGGATCAGAGCCTGCCAAGGGGTTAGGCTGGTGCCGGGATCAGCAAGGCCAGGATCAGAGCCTGTCGTGAGGCAAGGCTGGTGCTGGAGCCTCCGAGACTGGGATCGGAGCCAGCCGAGGGGTTAGGCCAATGCAGGGGCCAGAGAGGCCAGAATCGGGGCCTCCCACAAGGCAAGGCCGGTGCTGGAGCCAGCAAGATTGGGATTAGAGTCCTTCAGGTGGCCAGGCCACTACTGGGGCCGTCAAGAGTGGGATGGGAACTTGCAATGTGGCATGCACAGAGAAATATCACAGAAAATAAAAACCAGATGCTTCCCCTAATTAGCAGTAACTAGGAGGAAAGGGGTAACAAGAGGAGGTCGAGTTATAGAAAGGGCCCTATAGGGGTGAAGCAACTAAAGGGACCATCCAGAGGGTATGGGGTGGGGGAGGATGGAACCTCTTTGAAACTCAGGAAGTACATAAACAAATGTATCAAAGATAATCACCAATCAAGCATGGGATCAAAGGAGAGGGAGGGAATGGGATGGGGATTGGATGAGGGCTAATTGGATGATGTGTGAGTGTATATCCTCTCAAGTCTTGTATTCCAATGCGATATATCATTACAATGCACCAATAAAAAAATTAAAAAATAAATAATCAAAAAAAGAAAAACGTTCAACATCATTAGCAATCAGGGAGATGCAAATTAAAACTCCACTGAGGTTCCATTTAACCTCAATTAGAATGGTAATCACTGAGAAGTCAAACAACAATAAATGTTGGGGAGGATGTAGAGAAATAGGAACTCATGCACTGTTGGGATAAAAAATTAGTGCAGCTGCTATGGAGATCAGTGTAGTGATTTCTCAGAAACCTGGGAATTGATCTACCATATGATCTAATCCTGGCTTTCTTTCCAAAGAGCCTGAAATGAGAATATTGTAGTAATACATGTTTATAGCAGCAAAATTTATGATACCCAAATTATGGAGCCAACACAGGGGTCCATCGACAGATGGATGGGTTACAAAATTATGGGATATACACATAATGAGATTCTATTTAGCAATCAAGATGACAAAATTATGTCCTTCACAGAAAAATGGATGGACCTGAAAAACATATGCTAAGTGAGATTAGCCATAACAGAAAGTTATGTTTAAGCCAGGCGTGGTGACGCACTCTTGTAATCCCCACACTTGGGAGGCAGAGACAGGAGGATCGTGCAGGTTCGAAGCCAGCCATGGTGGCTTAAGAGACCCTGTTTCCAAATAAAAAAATAATATAAAAATAGGTCTTGGAGTATAGCCCTAAGTTAGATGGGCTTCCAGGAACCCCAGAACCACACACACACAAAGTGATGTTTAAGAAGGGTCATATGTTTTCTCTTATATGTATGTGGAAGCTAGGGAGTAATGGGAGATACAAGAGGGATTTTAGACTCCTAAATTTTAGCTAATAGATGAGCCAGGGATGTGGATAATGGAAGAGGAACCCTTAAAATTTTAGATAAAGGAGGAGTCAGAGAAGTGGTCTAAGGGAAGATGAGGGTGGGGTAGGAAGGAGAATTAATGAAGGAAACACTTCCATTGATATTATCCCTATGTGAGAATACCATTGCCAATCTCACTATCCTATGAGGGGAGGGGGAATGAGGAGGAAGCCGGGGAGAAGCTCGCCAAGTGTCCTGTGCATGTATATCAATATCACTATGAATTACATTATGATAGGAAACTATAATCTACCAATAAATGTATAAAAATAAAAATTGCTGACCCTTTATGCTAACAGTTTATGAAATGAGTTAAATTAGAAATGTATTTTTAGATATTATGAATCAGAGAAATTTTGCAAAGTAAACTGAAATAGATCAGAATGGGATTTTTCCTCTTGCCTTTGAAACAGCTGATGTTGCTGCCTGAAAAACAATAGGCAAGGAGTATCTTCACATTCTGGAAACATTCTAAAGAGTTATCAGGCTTGCAGGGTGTCTCAGCCCAGAGCAACCAGGACAGTGCCTACACTTACTTCTCATGTACATGCAGAAGTAAACAACAATTAAAGGCAGTGATCTGAGTAGGGACTTAGTGGCCAGGAATAAAGAAATGGCTTTCCTGCTCCTTGGTTCTGAAAGAGAAGATCTGTAACTCCCTCTCCATCCCTCAAGGGAAGGGGTGATTATGTGAGTCTCTGTGTATGTGTGGGAAGAAGTGGAGCACATAGAAAACTTCTAGACATAGAGGCTGTCTGCAAGAAGTAGAGATTTTTCTTTTCACCACTGGGTTGGAGATGTTCTTGCACAGGAGACTTGATCTTCTGCAATCTTGCCATATGGGAGATGGGGAGGGAAGACTTGGGAAGACCCCCAAAGGCATCATCTGTAGTGAGAATGTGCCTCATACATCAGATGACAAAAATGTAAGAATGTAGTTTGTACTGAGTAACTACTGCCAAAACCCAAGGAAGCTGCATAATAACAGCAAGGAGATCTCAGCAGCAGAAAGTTCTGGATTGACCACAGAGATGGATGTTGGGTAAAAGTCAGTAGAGATGAGAGGAAAGCAGGTGGCTGAAGTACTTCTCTACTTTTCCCAAGGACTGTGCAAAAGGAGGCTCATCTTACAAAGGCCTCACAGTCCCACCAGAAGAGAACTTGCCACAGAGAGACCATGTGAATTCAGTAAATAGCAATTCCAGTTAACCAAAAGGTCCTGGGGTCCTCCACCCTATCCCCTTTCTCAGTAATCAGCACACTGGAAAAGCTAGATTTTGGGGAATGCAGAAGATCTTAGAAAATTATGCCCTCGAATCTTGAGTCCTGGATCCCCACGCTTGATCTAGAGAGAGGGAAAGGACTTCAAATAGGATCTAACACAAGATTCCAAATTTGATGGGTTAGGTTTTAGAACCAGAACATGAACAGAAACCATGATTTGGTCAAGAAGAAGAAAAAAGCCAGTTGACAAGGCTGAGCTGATGGCAGCAATTGGAGAGAAAATATCCACCTCAATAAATGTAGGCTCTTCATCTCGCTCGATCCACACTCTCAGTCAAATCTAATATTATTGCTCAAAATAATTTCCTTAATGTGTGTTATGCAAATGTTACCAATTTATTTTCTTAAATCACTTAGTGGTTCAGTATATTACATACAAGAATAAAAGGGGCTTACCAGACAAAAATGTTTGAAAATTATTGTCCAATATTAAGGCATTATTTTATTAAAGTGTCGGCTTTAGTCAGTGCAAAACTTAATGCTATTTCTGGGGAGAAATAGGAAGTAAATTTCTCCAATTCTTCTTAGAACTGTACATCTTTAGATTATTTTTTGTTAATTTTTGTTCAAGCCAGGTGTCACGGATCAGTCCTGTAATGGCAGTATTTGGGAGGCTGAAATAGAAGGATTGCAGGTTGGAAGCCAGCCTTAGCAACTTGGTGAGGTTCACATCAACTTAGTGAAATCCTGTTTCCAAATAAAAATTAAAATAGGAATGGAATATAGCTCAGAGGTAGAATGTCCCTCTGTTCAATCCCCAGCATCACAAAATATATTTTTTTCAGTTAGCAGTGCTCTATAAAGTGTTTGTGCTAACACAGTCAACCAGCAACCATTTAATTATTGTCTTTTCCAGGGACCTGTCTTCATGTTCCAGGTGGATTTTAGGTTGGAGGTATTTCTGGTACTCAACTGACTTGTGAATTCAAATTTCTCTGGAAGACCTTAAAATAAACCTGCAGCAGTCATGACCCTGGAACAGATCAGAACTTGCACAGTGGCCTGTCTGAAAAAATTGCTTAGTACAATATCATTTAAGGATTCTTCTGGGACTAAAGGAATGGGCCGGATGCATTCCAGTTGTTAACTACATCCCTATAGTTGACACACTGTCTGGTTCAATCTGCACGTAGCAGTTGCCTTCCCCTCCTTGACTTTGTTAATAGCTGTACTATCTTTCAAGGGACTTGAAAGCCAAAACAGTGTTCCAAGGACACAGCATGAAATACTTAGGGATGGCTCAGAGACAGTGTCCTTTGGTTTTCTTCACTGACTTTGGAGCTAAGATGAGTCAATGTCACCTTGAAGGCTGGCTCCATCCTCTTGCTTAAATGCATTTATCCCTATCAAGTATTTCTATGAAAGCACTTCCTTTAACTTGGCTGGAAAGTCAGCTTTATGGCAGGAAGTTTAGGATGACTACACATCATTGTAGAGTTGGCATCTGAACAAGAAATTAATCTTCAAATTATTACCATTTAGCTTATTTATGGATCACAGTTGACTTTTTTTCTAAAATGCATATTTTCAAATTGGCTATAAAACCTCTCATTGGAAATCTACTACTGTACACTCATGTAAATTTGGTTTGGTTGATTTAAATGGATGAATATAAAATTTTATTCAAATTTTTTATTCAAAGGCAATATCAATTCAACAACAAAATTTGTAAGACAAGGAACACAAGTAAATAAAAGAAAAGGAGGTCTGAATTTGGAGCAGATTCTATTACACTGCTCAGGGTATAGTTAGAGTAGGAAAAAAAACCTTTTTTAAGAAAGTTCTTTTTTGATAAAAATGATGATAAAGAAAATAAATTATATCAGGTATAACTCTTCTCAAAGTGTTTCAAGTAAATATACAGTCTGATTAAAGTGTAAAACTCTCATGAAGAAATATAAGAGAAAGGACAGTGGAGGGAGTAGAAGAAAATAAAGAATTAGGTCTTGGAATTCTGAGCCAACGTGTAGGCGGGGAGATTAAATTTGGGGTTTATGTAAAGAACAAAAGTAGAAAACAGGTTAGCTACCCTGAAAAGTACAGCTTCTAAGTGGGCAATGCTCATGTTTCTGATCAAAGAGATGAGTGAGAAGGCTTGTCTGTAATGTGTATGTCACAGTTAGAAGTGGCTGGCACCATCTATGTTACATATTTTATCCAAGGTTCCTGATTTTCCTTTATATTGTATCTGTGATTTTATTTCTGTTAACAAAGAATTATATTAGGGAAATGAAGATTGATGAGATGGGTCATGAATCATGTTTTCTGTTATTTTTTTATATTTTCTGGTCAGAAAGAACAAAATTTTAAAACTTTATCCCAACAATCATTTCAGTGAATGGATCTAAAGGAATTTTGAGTTGTAATTAGAGAGTGTGTTGTAAAGGGGGCACCGCCATTGGCACAGTAGCTCCTGAACTTACCCTCTATGAATTTCTGGGGGGGGGCAGTTTGGTACAATTTTAAAAACAACAACAAATGTTATGTATTCGCTGTGTACATGAAGTTTTGAAGTACACACACACACACACACACACACATATATCTATGTATATATATGTATATATATATGGAAATAATGAAATTAACAAATACTTTTTCAGGAATAAAATATATTAAGCATAGTAATTATATAACAGAGAGTTCTCAAATGCATTTTTTTCCTATTTAACTAAAATTTAGTATCCTTTGATCAATATCTCAACATTCCTCTCATATATTAATGGATAAAGAAAATATAATACATAAGTTACACAGTAGAATATCAATAAGTCTTAAAAAGGGAATCCTAGCCAGGAGCGGTGGTACATGTCTATAATCTTAGTCGTTGAAAGGATGAAATGGACGATAGCATATTTGAGGCCAGTGAGTGATAACTTAGTGAAACCTTGTTTTAAGACAAAAATTTCAAAAGGGTGGGATGTGGCTCAGTGGTAGAACACCCTTGGGTCCAATCCTCGGTACCCCATTCCCTCAGCAACACCCCCCCCCCCACACACACACACACGGAGTCCTGCCATTTGCAACAATGTGCATGAACCTGGAGGCCATTATGTCAAGTGAAATTGGACCGGACACAGAAAGAAAAATACCATGTGCTCTCACTCATAGGTAGACTCTAAAAACATTTGACTCCTAAAAGTGGAGTGTGGCATGGTGGTTACCAAAGGCTGGGAGATGGCATTTTAATATCAGTGGTTTCTTTCAGCTCCTTAATTAAGTGCTTAGGTATCCATTATAGAATGAATGCAGTGTCCTCTAAAAATCCACATATGGAAACCTAATCCACATGTGGATGGGATCAGGAGGTGGTGCCTTCAGCAGGCGACCACATCATTACATGGAACCTTGGCAAACCACAGGGGCTCCCTCATAGAAGAGACCCCGAGGGATCCTTTACTCCTCCATCATCTGAGAAGACAGCTTCAAGGAGCCGAGTAGCAGGCCCTCCATAGACACTGTATCTGCTGGATCCTTGATTGTAGACTTCACAGCCTCCACAATGGTGTGGAATTAGTTTCTGTTGCTTATAAGCACTATAGCATCCTGAATCAACTGACAGCATGTAATTGACAACATTTGGACCTGCCACTGGTACTTTTCAGACTTTCTGCACCTTCTTTCTCTTTGGTTCAATTTGTAGCTCAAGCCCAAGGAATATCAGGAGTTGAAGATTCTATAATTAATACACGATAGAGTGTATGGCTTCTCCACATTAGTAGAAAACTCCAAAATTTGTCCAATTTACTTTATAAAGGTATCCCTTGTGCATTTTCAGTCCTATTGAAGGTATCATTTGAAATGGACACATGACACTATTTTGATGATTGTGTTAAATAAGACTGATCTGAAAAACTGGTAGATAATATGTTGCACTAGCCTGAACTGTGGTCAAACAACGAGAGGAAGTAGATAGCCTCTGAGATTTGTACAGTAGAGTCAAAACTGACAAGTTATTGGACATCTCACATTCAGTGTGTGTGTGTGTGTGTGTGTGTGTGTGTGTGTGTGTGCACACGTGTGTGTGTGTGTGTGTGTTTGTAGATTGAACCTAGGAGCATTCTACCTCTGAGCTACACCCCCTATTTTATTTTTAATTTTGAAACAGGTCTGTAAGTTGCAGTGGGTCTTGCCAAGTTGCTGAGGCTGTCCTCAAACTTGTGACCCACCTGTCTCAGTCTCCCAAGTGCTGGGATAATACACACACACTACCATACCAAACTTCACTAACTTTTATTTGAATGAAGATACTTGCATCTTATTCCTCCACATGTAAAAAGCAACACATTAATGAATGGATTAGATTCTGAGTTCCCCAATATGGACATCAGAGGGTGCCAAACACAGTTGTTTCGGAAGTACAAACAGTAGGTGGAAAGGAATATAAAGGTGCCTTTGGGAAGGAAAGAAGTCATGGCCCTGCTAGCGGGTGACATATGTCTTCTTGACATGCACCACAGCCTCTTTCAAACAGAGCCAATGATGTACTTAATGGAAAACACGTGAGGCAGCAAAGGCACACCCCTTACAGCAAAGCCTGTAAGATGTCCCCAAACGCTTCATAGCAACATGATGAGCCATTTTATAGTTCCCAGCTCATCAGGAAGCACTAAAATTTCAAACGGTCAATATTTAAAATAGAGCATGCATTCAATGTCCAGACACATAATGTCCCAGGAAATAATTACAGGTCCGCTCAGATTAACATTTTTAAAATCCATTTTCAAAGATCTTTCAAAATACTACCTGGCCATAAGCCAAGTGATTGTGTACTGAAACTCTGCTCCTGACATTGCATTTTACAGCCTGTCTGCCCAGGTCTGCAGCGCCCTTGACTCTATCTCTGGCTGCTTAATTAAACTGATTCAGTTGGTAAATGTGAGCAGTGTCCAATTTCTCAGGGTATTAACTCCAATAAAACATAAAGAAGTATAGAATCCCGTGTATCTATCATCAGGCGATCGTCTTCCTACATTTTTTGTGAAATGACAGCACACAGCCTTCTTCATAGTGTTCTCCTGGTCACTTTATATTTTTCATAGGGACACTACTGGTTTTGTGCTTCACTGAGTCTGTTGAGAGACTGCATGCAAATGGGGACAGTAGTGATATCTTTCATCGTCCCGTGTAATAGAAAAACTGGATGTTGATTGTTTCTTCTGAACAGCGAAGAGAGGAGAGGCAGTATCCTTTGATGAAGGAGATTAAGCAGTGAAGTGGCTGAGAACCAGCGGAATTTGAGGGACGGAGGCTGCTGTCATCTTGGGTGTTCAGTGATAGCAAAATCCAACCCAGTGACTCCACCTGAGCATGGTTCTACCACTGGATTGCAGCATGTGGGGCAAGTTTTCAAACTTCTATCTGGTTTTAATGTAGCTTCAAATGTTCAAAGTAGAAAAAATATCCCACTTAAGGGAACTAGACACAACTGCTAAGTATCTTAAGGGACAGCCTCTTCCACCCACAGGCTGTTAAGGGAGAGTGTTAATTATTATACACAGGCTCACTTTTATAGCTGCTGTCTGCCTTGGCCAGGAATGCCGAAAGGAATGAATGATTGGCAAAGCCAGTTGCCAATTAGTGCTTTTTCTTATTTGAAAAAGAAAGGTATTCGTGCATAAATAAAGCATTTTGAGTCTTTCCACAGTACTGTGGGATGTATTCTGCAGTACTAGGGGAGAAGATGCTAAGAAAAGATTTGTTCTTAATTATGAAAGAATACAGAAAGTACTAGGTTGATCTAAACAAAATGGCTAAAGAGGAAAGGGGAATGTTTTATCTGATCAGGACAATTTGTGAATACACCAGTCCTTCCTTGATTGCAGTATTTTTTCCTTGTTGCCATAGAGTAAAGTGAACTTCTGTAGATTTGAAAGCTTATCCAATTCTATCTATTAAAGGTTTTAGCTTCAAAAATGTCATTATAGTATACCAGCTTTTTCTGGCTAGATTTGTCTATTTTTTCTATTAGTCATATTTTGTTTAGGTTATATTAATAATAGTAATAGAAATAGTAATGGCAGTAGTAGTTACAGTTGTCCTTGTTCTGAGCAATAAAACAATAGTTATTATTAAAAATATTTACTGAAGCCAGGCATAGTTGCACATGCCTATAATCCCAGTATCTGGGAGTCTGAAACAGGAGGATCACAGGTTTGAGGGCAAACTCAGTAATGTAGCAAGACAGCAACTTAGTGATGCTTCCTTTCACATACATGTGCATAGCAGCACAATTTACAATAGATACATTATGGAACCAACTTAGATGCCCAACAACAGATGAATGGATTAAAACTTATGGGAAATACACAGTGGAATTCTACTTAGCAATAAAAAAGAACAAAAATGATGTCATTGACAAGAAAATAGAAAGACCTGAAGAACATTATGTTAAGTGAAATTAGCCATTCACAGAACATGAAGGGACATATGTTTTCTCTAATATGTGCAAGCTAGGTAGTAACTGGGAGAAAAGAGGGACAACAGGTGATGGAGGAGAAAGCACAATGGAACCAGGGAGGAGGTCTGAGGGACGGGGAGGAGGAAGACTGAGGCTCATTAATGGAAATACTACCATCAACTATGTGTACATATGTGACTATACCAACATCGATCCTAGTACTCTGTATTGAGAAGAGGAAAATGGGGAGGTGGGCGAGGCACCAAGTGCTGTGTGCATGTATGTCATTGTCAACATGATTTACACCATTATGTGAAATGCATGAATAAGAGCACATTATAAAAATGTTAAAAGTTCTGTAGCTCGAAGGTAGAATATTTGAGTTCAATCTGAAGTTATTCTATCTATATGGTTTTATCTAATATCTATTTATCTATCATCTATCTATCTATATAAAGTAAATATATATAGAAAGCTATATATATTTACACACATACATATGTATATAAAATTTCCCTGTCCTTTGTTGTTTTATCTACCAGAACTGCTCAGATATTATTGTGCCATAGAATAAACTCAGGTGTTGTTGAAGAGGATTCTGGGGCTCCAACCCCCAAATCTCTGACTTGGAAGGTTTAAGGTAGAGCTTGAAAACTTTTATTGCTAAAAAATTCCCTGATGATGCTGCTGGTACTGAGACTACACCCATTTTCCTGTAGCATAAACTGTTTTCCTTATTCTCCCTCACCTTTCCCATAAATGAGAAAAAATATAATGATATCAGGATACTTAAAATGTTTCTTCTTGAGCCAGGCGTGGTGTCGCACACTTGTAATCCCAGCATTTGGGAGGCTGAGACAGGAGGATCGTGGATCTAAGACAGCCTCAACTACTACTTAGTGAGGCCCTTTGAAACTCAGTGAAACCCTGTTTCAAAATAAAGAATAAAAAATAGGGCTGGATGTGTAGCTCAAAGGTAGAATGTCCCTAGGTTCCATCCCCAGTACCACACACACAAAAAGTTTCTTCTCATCTGTGTACCATACCATTATCCCATGTTATATTTATACAATATTTTAAACATGTAGTTTTTAAAGACTTAAAATAGCTAGCTTAGCATTTTATATCAATGCTACTTTAAACTTAATAATGTAATATTTTGTTATCAACTTTTTTTAAGCTTGTATTATGTGCCAGTATTCTGCCAATACCAGCCTGTTTCTTCCCTCCCCACAACAGACTCATTGTTTAAATTTTTACTTAAGAGATGTGCAAACTGAGGCACAGAAAGGCAGAATTATTTTCTCTAGGTTATATGGTACAGTTGACTCCAGAAACTGCATGCAGAACCTCCTGGCTTTTTTGCCTCATCATTATGTAGCATGCAAAGAGTGTGACCTTCCCTGGCCAGCTCAGACACTTGGGTTCTCTTAGGCAGCAAACAGACACATAAATCCTTGTTTGTTCATTTATTGGAACCTTGTTGTAGGTTAATCTGGCATTTGTTTACACAACAAATATGCAGAGACACTGGAGTCAGGGAAATGAATTAAGATGTGTTTATGTTAAAGGCTGTGAGCTTAAGGTGCTCATGGGGAAAGAGGCATTCACCTTTACCACCAACTAGGTCCATGATCCATTTGTAGCCCTCAGAGGAGGTTGGACATTGGGGGATATGACTCATTTTGCACTTTAAGGACAGGAGAGGAGTAGAAATATAATGGGTGGAAATACCAAATAAGAGCTGGGCATGGTGGAATACACTTGTAATCCAAGTACCTGGGAGGTTGAGTTAGAAGGATGACAGGTTCAAGACCAGCCTTAGCAACTTAATAAGACACTACATCAAAATGAAAAATAGAAATGGGCTGGGGTGCCCCTTGGAAGTAGGATCCCCCAGATTCATTCTCCAGTATAAATAAATAAGTAGTCATAATAAATAAGAAGTCTATGTTTTCCTAATATGCATAAGCTAGGGAGAAAATGGGTCATAGGAGGAACTCTAGATGAAGGACATACTATAGATGAGCAAATAAGGTGACCTAACTGAATGGATGGGAGGGGGGGACAGAGAAATTCTCTAATGCACATGATGTACATTGAGAAACATATCAAAGTCAATCACTAAGACAAACATGAGGAGGGAGGGGGAGGGAATGTGGCGGGAATTGAGTAAGGGCAAATTGGTATGTCTCCACCATCTTGTACCCCATCAAGATGTATCACTGCAATGCACCAATGAAAAATTATAAATAAATAAATCTTAGATATCCCTCTGCCAAATATTAATACTGACGTGTCTTTTGTGTCCTCTCGACATTCACTTTCTCTTTGTTTTTCTTGTCATCTGCCTCTCCTCCCCTTTCTTCCTCTCTTTCCTTTATTTTTCCTTGTGTTGGGTGAGCATCCTTACACATCAGATACAATGTACTGGTTAGTCCCCAAGTGGTGAATAAGAGAACAACACAGGCATCTCATTAGAATCCTGTAGCATCTCCCAGGTGTGCTGTACACAAAAAGGTGTTGTAGAAACCATGATATGTCTCCATAAAGACTCAAAGAAGAGGTGATCAGGTTTGGGGGAACCTGTGGAGAAGATAACTGGGCATGATGCTGCACAGGAGGCCAGCAAGCCCCACTCCGTGCATTCCCCTGGGATCCTCCCTCCTAATCAGCTCAGCTCTCTCCTTGCAGGCCTTCACATCCTCCCTGAGCCTGGGCTCTTGATTTCCATCTCAAGCTGTAGAGGGTACTTCAATACTGCAAAGAGGGTTTTCTCTAAGACTTAGAGGATTGGAAGATATTTAGATGTATTTTTTAAAGCTTTGTTTCAAGACAGTAGAGAGGAGGCTCTTAAAACTCTAAGATCCCTTCTCCCAGAGACCATAAGAAGCATGGACAGTGATGAAAAGAATTTTCCTGGTTTTTATAATTTTTACAGCTTCTGTCATTATGCTTATTTTGCTTCTCCTTCCTGGAGTGTAAGAGAAAGAGCACATAATTTGAAATTTAAAGTCCTGCATTCATGTTCCAATTCCATTTACAAGATGTGTGATTTGAGCCTCTGTTTAAGCTATGAATTGAGGACAAAAATAAAATTACTTCTCAAGATTATAGATATCCAATGACTATGTTGTACCTTAGTCAACTCTAAAGAATCTCATTAATACTGCTTACTGTTAATTGCCTTTCAAAATCACTCTTTTAAGTAGCCGTCATCTTTCTGCTGAATTGATGTGTAATTTTATGTAGACACACTTACATACATGCACACACATATATACACATAACACATACACACTCTTAAGCAGTCATCAGATCTTTTAGAAGACAAGTACAGATTATTTTATCCATGTGGATGAAAGAATGACAAATGAAGTATATATTAACCATTGAAAAGTTCAAGTAACCACCAAGAGCGAACAAACTGAAGCCAAATATTAAGGTTTTTTTTGACTCATCCTTACCCTCACACAAATTGGAAAGTCATTATCAGTTAAAACTATAAATGATCATATATGATTCTCTAATTGTATAGTATCAAGAGTAACTGTACCCTGAATTAATATTTTCCCAACTTGTCCCTTTGGGGAAATTAATATATAAAACAATATTTTTTTCAGTGGTGTATATTTGAAAAGAATACAATCCTGAGCCTCATCATGAATCAAGTAGGAGAAGAGATACTGAGGTCTATATTTTACCCAGGCAAGGTTAATTTTTGTTGTTGTTGATGTTGAGTACTACGGGTTGAATTCAGGGGCATTCTTTCTCTAAGCTATAATCTCACCTCTCTCATAAAATTTAATTTTTGTTTTGAAATAGGGTCTTGCTAGTTGCTCAGAGTCTTGCTTATTTGCTGAGACTAGCCTTGAACCTGTGATCCTCCTGTCTGATCCTCCCAAGTACTGAGATTATAGGCTTGCTCCATCACATCTGGCTTCCAGGTAATTCTTATGGCCAGACAGATATGCAATGGAGCATTCTATGATGTTCTCCTGCTACACAGCCTTTCTCGTTTGTTTGTACTTTGTTTAGCATTGTTTTGTCATTGAAAATGCCATATCAAATAGTTTCAACAGAGACTATCTGACCAAAAAAGACTAAAATATTTATTTTCTGGCTCCTTTAAAAAAAAATGTTTGTCAACTTCGGCCCTAGAGAAACATCAAAGACAATAGAAAGATTATTGATCAAGGAATTAAAGGCTCAGAGTTCTACCCAACAGCAGTAGGCCTCGGGTAAGAATACTCATCTCTTTGAAACCAAAGTATGTTATCACTGAGTATTTGAAGATGGGCAAATTATAGATTTCCCTATCTCAAGAGATCTGAAAATACGTCATTTGAAAAAAAATCTTTAAAATTTTGCCAAGTAAATGTCAATGTTCTTTCATATTTTGGAAGTATTACTAAACTACCAAAATAAAAATAAATGGTATAACTTTGATATGGCTTCCAAAGGCAGCTATATAACCCTTTATTAAAAAAAATAACTATTTTTACTGTTGTTAAGAGAATACGTCTTTTAAAATTGTATGTATATGGAGATAAAATAAAATGTATTTGGTCATAAAATATTTTGAGGGCAGTAGATTATTCTCTGAAGTCCTTTCAACTCTAAAATTCTGTGAACACTGATGCACAAAGATGCTTCAAAGTTATAATGATCAATATTTTTTTCTTTCTGGAGGATGAGACAGGGATAAAACCTTTTCAAGAAAAGGGATGGAGATGCTGTTTAAAACAAAGATAAAATAGAGTCATGTAGACTCATAAATTTGGCAATTACAGAATTAAAGAAGGATAAAAGTGTCTTTATTTTCTCACTCTTTTTAAGGTCTTTAATATTTAAATATGCAAAAGAAATTATTCAAAAAGGAAAATGTATCACATTGTATTTTCCAAATCTCTATGACCACACAACCCTAACCCTGAACATTGTTTGAGACCTCTTTTCTACGGGGTCATGGGCACAAGTGCCCATGTAACAGAAGCTACCCTCTGTGAGCTGGTTGTTAGTGACCCTACTGGATCTTAAGCAAAGCAGGTACAGCAGCAATCCCTTTCTCATTAAAACATGTTCTGCAAGATAGAACCAGCTATGCTTTCTGGACCTTACACTTCCTAGTCAACAATACAGACTTAATATTTCGAAGCCTTGCATTTAGTATGTCCCCAAAGTCTCGTGTGCTCAGAATTGGGGCATGTGGGAATTGATCAGATCATATAAGCTCTGTCCTCCTCAGTGGATTAATCTATTGATGGTGGAGTGGCCTACATGGAGGTGGGACATGGTTGGAAAAAGTATGTCACTGGGAGTACCCTGGAGGTTATCTTCTTTCTGGCCTCTTCCTCTCTCTCTGCTTTCCTGCTGCCAGGAGTTAAGCAGTTTCCCTCTACCTTCCCTCCCACCATGATGCTTATACCTTAACTCAGGCCCAGAGAAATAGTGTTGGCCAACAATGGCCTGGAACTCTGAAACCAGAATACAAAATAAATACTTTTTTCCTCTAAATAGTTCTTGTCAGGTATTTTGGTTCCAGCTAAGAAAAGTTAACACAAACAGCATAGATGTTTTGGGGTTTAAATTTTACCTCTGTTACTTACTAGAAATAAGATCTTGAAAAGTAATTTTAAACTAACTTACTACAATTTTTACATCTGTAAAAGTGGAGTGAATAGTATTCAATGCATGTGCTTATTGTAAGGAAAAATCAGTTAATTCAAGTCAAGGTTTTATAGGCATTCTGACAAGTTGCATGTGCTTAATAAATGTTAGCCATTATTATTCATGTGAGAGTATTGTACCCACTCTAGGAAAAAAACATTAATTAAAACAAAAGTCACTGAAAAATCAATAAAAGCCATAGAAATATAAATGAAAAAAAAAAAGGCAAAGGAGGCATGGATTCCCTACAGTCCATGACTGAATTACATATGAAAAATTTCTGCCTTAAATCTAAAGGCTGAGCCATTGGATTGCATGATGGGTATGCATGGCTAACATCAGTGTGAATCATGATACTTCCAGACCATGCAAACATGGGGGTTGTGTCTTGGCCACAGAGGATAGGGTCTGTTAGGAAAATGCCTGTTGTTAATTATGTCTTAGAAATAGTGTCAAAACAAAGCAATATGAGAAAAAAAAGTCAAGGTCACTTCTTGTTATTATTCATTCATTTTTAAAGAAATATTCAGTATCTGGTACATTCAGACACAGTTATGGCTGTTCTGTTTCCTGAATTAGCTGGAGTCTAATGTTTCTTTTATCTGGCTCCAAATGATGCTTATTTTTGTGCAAGAATTTATAGATATATGTGGTTACTAATTTCTCAACAAATGTTTAAAAAATATTGAAAAGTGTGTTACTTAAGTTGTGCTTTTCTAAATGTAGACAAGTACACACTAGGGTCACCTTACTTCTAATCACTTTGCTGCCAATTAAAATGATCAGTACCTTCTACTGGTAAAAATTGTTTCAGTTGTCAGAAGCCAGAAAGTAACTTTAATATTTAAATTTTTACCTTTGGGAGAATGTAGACTCAACATGCATCCTAGATTGTAGATAGCATTCTGATATACTGTTTTTTATATATAATTTCATTGGGTCTTTGTAACTACATATCACAGTGAAGTTCAACATGATAGAAATGTTCATTCTCATAGTACTTGGTGTGATTTAAGATAATGGAGTGTCTTAATCCTATGCAGATAACTATTTTGATAATATTTTGGAGGAAGATCGTAGCAGAACACTGGACTGTTTGAAATTTTAAAATAACTGCTTTTATAGGCCTCGAGTGGAAATTTAAGAAAAAGAAGAGATGCATATATTGAAAGGCTAGAAAACTGCATAAGTTATCTTAGGCCTCATACAGTAAGAAAATTTAAGTGTTGGTTATGTTTTCTATTATAACCAACTTCTCATTGTCAAAGGTCAACTGTCTCTTAGTCCAAAAAAAAAATATTTCCTAAGACAAATGGAAAAAATCTTCTTTAGTGATAAAGTGCATCCCATATTTTTATACTTAGTTACATGCTTATCAAGAGGAATAAAATTGCAGTTATTAAATTACCAAGTAATGGTAATTATTTCTTTAACTTAAAGGAATCATCATTTAGTCATGTAACCAATGTAACGATTTTTTTGTGGTACTGTGGATTGAACCTAGCAGAAATTCTATTTATGAGCTACACTTCCAGCTCTTTTTTATTTCTTATTTTGAAATAAAATCTGCTAAGTTGCTGATGGCCTCCATAAGTTGCCAAGGCTGTCTTTAAACCTTTTTTATCCTCCAGTCTTAACCTCCCAAGGACTGGGATTACAGGCATGTACCACCACACCTGGCTCATAATGATTTTCAAACAGAATAAATGGTTGTGATTTTGATATAAAAATTAGAAGAAAAATAATTGACTTATCTAGGCAAAGGTATTTTCAGGAAGAAGGCATGTGAAATCAAAAGGAAAATGTGTTGGATCTTGAAAAATTCATCTAGTGGATGTACACTAATTGTTAGCAGCGGTTTCTCTTCTGCTGGGTGTATTCATGGTACCAAACCTCTATTATTGTCGGGAGCTACACCTGAACAAGTGGGATGTGACCCAGCTGTGCTGAGAAATGCTCACCTGACCATCCATGGATAGGGTGAGTCCCGCATTCAGGGGCCATTTGATATCCCTAAGGTATGAGGCGTGGCTGGATCAGTGTGCTCACTTGCAAGACCACATGGGGCACACGACCATCAGGCTAAACTGAAGCTGAACACTGAGAGATGAATAAAGCTGCTATCTGAGGTTAGGTGAAATACATTACTATGCTATTCACTGAAAGTCTCCTGGGCTCGGCCCCTAGTCACAGACTGTCAGTGTCTCAAATTCTACTTTCAAATTAATGTTAGGATTTTGTTGGCTGGCAATTCTCTGGAGGACCCAGCAGCCTCGGGAGACACTGGGTTTATACAAAAGCAATAGTGAGGGCTTTCTCATACAGAGAGGCAATTAGAAAACATGTTTTCTCATACTGCCTATGTTTTGTGTCTGTTTTCTTAATTGGTATTTGATCAGGGAAAATATTTAAAAAATTATAGCTTTTTTAAGGTACAAATATCTAAAGGTACTTTATTAAAGTAAGGATAATTTTCTGATAAATAAATGTGTCCAAACTCAAGAAAGATTATAGCAACTTGAATGCATATCATTTAAGGACCTGAGTTAATTTCTTCAGGTTGGCAAGTTATCTCTCAGTTACCTGCATTTCTAAACACTGAGAGCTACTTTGACACCTAATTTTTTTTTAAGCCTTAAAACATATCTTAAGAAAAAACTGATGAATTTATTTCCTGAATGCCACAAAAATATTCAGCAATGCCAAAAGCATTTTACAGAAGCATTTCCTGGGAATTCAATAAAGATTTATAACATACAATGCAACACATGCAGTCAGAGTATAATTTGCCCATTCAATAGAGAACAATAAAATCCAAAATAATGCTGGGGGCTTTGAAAATAGAAATGAATACAATGACTAATGCTCTGTGAAACTTGGGACACATTCTCCTCAAGAAGAATTATAAATATAGCCCCCATTATTATGATTTCAATTTCTTATAAGACTTTACATGGTAACAGCAAGTCTCTTACTCCAAACTCAGGCCTTTGGCTATATTCTGACAATCTATTTGTGTTTTGATTTCATGAATAATGAATGACTGAAAGTGAGGAAATATCTAGCTTTCCTCACCCATGCAAAAAGTTTTAAAGTAAAAATACATTTTAACACAAATGGTACTAAGTGTTTAAAAATCCAAGAGAATTAAAATTTGACAAGGTGAAAAATTTTCTCTTTCTCTCTCTCTCTCTCTCTCTCTCTCTCTCTCTCTCTCTCTCTCTCTCTTTCTCTCTCTCTCTCTCCTTTTTTCCATTTTCAAGAAGTATGGTATAATACAAGGAACAATGAAGTTAGGAAACTCAGACTCTATTTTCCAGTTGGCTTGGGAAGCAGCTCTTTGAAGTGGTCACAGAAGGTCTTTTCAGTCTGTCCTGGGCATTCATATGTACATAGGTGCTAGGTGAATATATCTCCAGAGGAAACTTGCATTAAGGCTTTCATTAAGCATGACTAAATTGTTTAAAAATCACTACTAAGTGAGAAGTCCATTGTATATTAAGGTTTCTAGTGTAAGTATACCGATTCAAGGTACACAGAAGACCATGGTGCTAAAGAAGGATATGAGTTGGGATGGAGAGCCCACTGCCCTAGAAACCAGTCCTTCAAGATGGACATGATCAGTCCTTCAAGATGGAACTGATCTTTCAAGTAGTAACTGGAGATATAAAATCATTTTTATTATAGTAACTCATACTTTAATGCCAAGTCTCAGTGATGTTTTCTTCCACTTCAAAATAAATTAACATTAAAATTCACTTTTATTGCAAAGTGTATTTTCAAAAAAAAAGTGACAGATGCAAGAAGAGGGAAAGATGTGGGGAAAAAAAGACCTGTCAGACAGGCATTCTTTTAATTAGATACGATACATGGGATGTGGAATGTGTTAGCAGTAAGTTTAATATAAGGCCATTTATTATGATTGAAAAAAGACACAATTATGTTTGATATCATATTCTAAACTTCAGCAAAATCTCATCTGAACTCCTGTAAACTGAGAAAATTACAGGAAAAAAAAACTGTTACTTTATGTGTCTCTGAAAGACCATAACCTTCCTCTAGTTTGCTCTGGGAATTTCGGGTTATAAACGTCATAAGGAGCTTTTTAGAGGCTGGAGCTACCTGAATACTCTCAGAACAACTGCTGGGTTAATTTGGTAGGAAACAAGATCCTCAGACTGGCATACCCCAAACATCTTTTCTGATTGCATATAGAAATCCTTAAAATATTTCAGCATTTGGTACTAAATTGCAGCAGTTTTTACTTCCATTTGACCTCCTCCTAACCTTCAGCCAGTGCTAGTTGTCGTGTTGTCTTAGATCAGCTAGGCCCTTTTCATAAGCACATAATGTGGATATATGTAGTTATACGTTGTTCTATCACCAGATCCAGCTTTCCCCAGTCTCAATTCCTTTGTGCACATAAGTCCTCTTCAGGTCCATCCAACAACATTTTTCTATATGAAGGTGGAGGCTATTCTCATACTTAGGTTAGCTCTAGGGCATTATCAAACTGATGAGTTCTCCACAGAACTCTAGTCTAGGTATGCTCAGAGGTTTCAACAAAGAATCCATAAACCAACCATATATTTAGGTAAATTTTTTGCCTCCTCCTTCCCTCTACCCATACACTGGACATGTATAGATTGCAATAGCATATTAATACTCTGAAGACTTCTATAGAAAATAAAACTTTTGGCTTCTGATCAATTCAGTATTCTTCAAACATTGGAGCACTCAGTAATCCATTTCTTCACATATTATTTACTTAGCTTTTTTATTATTTATTGAAAAAATGAGTAGGCAGTAGTTGAAAATTTGTGGAAACATGAAGAAAATTTCTCCAAGTATATCTTGTAAAGAAATAAAGATGAGCCAGGTATAGTGGCATATGTCTTTAGTTTTAATACTTGGGATGCTGGAACAAGATGATTATACATTCCTGGATAGTCTTAGTAATGTAGCAAGACTCTCAGCAACCTACTGAAACCCTGTTTCTAAACAAAAAATAAAAAAGGTTGGTGATATAGCATGGAAGTAGAATATTCCTGCTGGGTGGTTCAGTCGTCATGACCAGTGATAGAGAGAGAGGGGAGAGAGAAAGAGAGATAGGAGAGAGAGAGAGAGAGAGAGAGAGAGAGAGAGAGAGAGAGAGAGAGAGAAAGAGAGAGAGAGAGAAAAGAAGAAGAAGAAGAAGAAGAAGAAGAAGAAGAAGAAGAAGAAGAAGAAGAAGAAGAAGAAGGAGGAGGAGGAAGAGGAGGAGGAGGAGGAGGAGGAGGAAAGAAAAGGGGAAAGAAAGATAAAAATCCATAGAAACTATTTTAAGAAACATTTTATGCATTACACACAAAGTTCATTGAAAGTGAAAAATAAGCATCTTGATTTTTCTATTTTATGCAAGTTTACGAAGCAGTGTCTCTGTATTTTTAGTTACAAATGTAAGTTGTGGATGATTACACTGAAGAAAAAGTATTCTCTCAAATGATAAACACCATTAAGTTCCTGGAGTTGCTACTTTTGCCAAAACTCTTTACCCTTACGCTTGATTGACTTGACACCCAAGAGGGCTTAGTCATATATGAATTATCACATCAGTATTTCATTGGACAGCAGAAATATCCCTCTAAATTATCATGCAGTTTGGTCCAATTGCTGCCTCAAAGTCTTAAAATTATTTTCAGTGTTTCCATCCTCTCTTTGGGCTTTCATCAGAACCTATAGCGTCTGTCTTTTGGTTTGTGGACAACAGAAACATCCTTTCTTTGCTGCCAATCAATCACTTTTCGCCCCTAGGTTTACTTAAATTTGTCTAAATGCTTCTTCTTGGTCTTTGTCTTTGCTCCTGTGCCCTGCTTTCCTAGATTGCTGGAATGCATATTAGCCCAGGACATTCTAAGCCCTGCCCAGGTCTATAAAGTCATCAAGAGTCTTAACTTCTCCTAGAGACTCAACTAGACTCTTCATTTCTTATTTTATTGGTTGGTGCTGGTGATAGAACTTAGGGCCTCCTGCACACTAGGCAAGTGTTCTATGCCCAAGCTATACCTCAGCCATTGATCATACTTCTAACTTCTTCCTGAGTACAAGACTTGAGGCACTCCCACCAAGTCCTAAAGAAATCCAGATGGCATAAGCAGGGAGGTCTCTCTCCCTCTTTCCAGAAAGCACTTACTTTAGCAAACTGGAAATTGTAATTATCCTTTTGAGATTTAAATCTCTTCAAAAGCTCCTCACTTGAGTAATATCTTTAAAAGCCCCTCACTTGAGTAATATCTTTGCTAAAACCAGGAGTCCTTACTTTATTAAAAAAAAAAAAAGATAATGTCCCGTTTGCCAGTCTCTGTGGGATAGCAGGAGCTTACCATTGTAGACACCTAGGTCCAAAATGTAAAACTACCTTCTATCATTAAGAAAAGAAAAAGTTGACTTTTTTTCTTTGGGCAGGAACACTGCTTTGATTTTCTGGGTAGCACTTATCACCAAGTTATTAAACATTTTACTTATTTTCTGAGGTTATTTTTAGTCTCTTCCCAATGGATTATAAGCTTTTTGCTTATAGCTTTTGATCAGCATGGATTTTTCTCTGCTTGTTCACAGCTCTATCCCTGATGACTTGAACCAGGCCTTTACATTGTTGACATTTAATGAATATTTCTTGAACTGGTGAATAAAGGGAGATAGGCAGACAGGAGAGCACATTTTTTCTTCTGTGTTCATCAACAAAAGCAAATGGGGACATGTTGAGTTGGGGTTTAAAGTGGCAAGGGGCAAGAAAAAGGACAAAAAGAACATTAACATGTCTTTGTACTCAGGAATGCTCTGTGCCACCGGACATGTCTGAAGTCTAATGTGTCAGGTGCATTTGTGTGCAAATCTTAAGATATGAGTTGATCTTTAGTAAAATGTCCAGGAAAATACTGATGGGCAATACTTCTCTGATTCAATTTTACCTATTAAAACACTGAATTATCAACTGCCATTTTAGTAACTTTATTTTCATTCAAATCATACTCAATTACTTATAATAGTATTTTTATAATTTATGAATTATTTTATGAAATAAACAGGATTTAGAATAAAAATCTTAAGATCATTTTTGCTTAATATTTCATTATTTCATATAATAATGGACGTTTGGGTCTGTCCCCCAAAAATACACAATATAAATGGTAAAAATGTTGCTGCTGCTATTGACATTGGAATCAGTCAATTGATCTGTACCTCCTCTGAAGCAATTAAGATACAAACTTTATAAATGGATTCAGAAGACTTGAAAATTTTTCATATCTTTGGGATATGAACTTAACACCTATGAACAAGAACATATGATCTTATATCTTATTCTTTCAGAACAAGATAAATATTCATTTTTAATAACAGACGAGATAACTCTGACTGTGATGTTGGCTAGGCAAAGACAGGCTATCGTCAAGATGTGTAAGGGCCACTGTGAAATTTACCTTTAAAAGTACCAAGGTGACTGAAGGTGAGTCACCCTCACAGATGCACTTGCCAAGACCTCAATCAAGCCAAAGATTTTATTTCCTTTACAAATTACAGAAAAAAAACTAACTCTCTGGCCATAAAATATGCTCCTCTTATAATTTTGACTCATGAAAATGTAATAAAACAGCTCCAACTTGTGACCTTAAAATGAATTCTAATTTAGTCTTGACACTAATAAAGAGTGTACAGCATTCCTAGGTCCTTCCTACACTGATTTATAGCCTTTAATGTCATTGAGCATTTGCCTATGTGATAAGGACACAGAAAATTCTAGAAGAAATAAAGGAAACTAATTTTTAGATCTTCTCTAGAGTTGCCAAGTCAAGTTGTTCTGGAACCACTTCATCCTTCAAAAAATTTGAATAATGACTTTCATATCAATGCTCTGAAAAATAAACACTTAGAGATAATACATAGTAGATTGAGATGAATAGGAGCTTTGCTATTGATTCAAATAGCAGAGGTCTTCAAAATGTTTGGAAAAACACTTAAGGACGAAAAGATCATATTTAATAGGACTGGTTATACTACAATGTCAAGAAACATAATGTACAGAACAATATTTTATACATGCAAGTTCAAAAGGAACAGATGTACATTGAATGCCCAATATAATGGTATCAGGAAGAGAATTTTTAAAAACCCACGTACACTTAATATTTAGTTCATTAATTGAAAAATCTAACCCCTGAAATGAACCAGAAGGCTATACAAAATTCACCCCTGGATAAGTGAGTGTGTGTGTGTGTGTGTGTGTGTGTGTGTGTGTGTCTTATGTCTGACTGGAGATTGAACCCAGGTGTGTTTACCTTTGAACTATACCTCCAGCCCTTTTTATTTTGAAAGATTCTCACTAGATTGCTGACACTGGTCAGGAACCTGATATACTTTTGTCTCTGTCTCCCAAGTATTGGGATTAGAGGCATGTGCCTCTACACCTGGCTTCCTGGATAAGCTTTTATTTGTGTAACTATATCTGCCTTATAAATGAAATGTAATGACCAAGTGTTTAAATAGATTTCTTTTATGTATGAGGAATGACACTGAACAACCTTTAGCAAAGTGATTGATTGTTACCACTTCTTCATGTTCTCTTATGACTAAAGAAAGTAGTAGATCACTGGTTTAAAATTACAAAGAAATAAACTGAAAGTACAATTCTGCTTTTATAAAGTGACTACACAATATTGGTATATTTAAAAAACATGTCATAAACTTGTATATTTCAATCAACAGGGATAAAGACTTAAATTCTGATAACCTATCAATTCTGGTAGGCACCATGAGAAGATAAGGAGGATTCCTAAGGAGGACAGTTGTAATGGATTATATGATACTGAAGATGACAACATTCTTAATGACTTTTAGGACAGGTTCAGAAAAAAAGAGAATTTTTAGAAGTGAGTAAAAAACACATTTATTTCTGAACTATGGTAAGATTATTAAGCATTACAATTTCTTATTGTTCATATTGCTGTTACCTATCATATGTTGCTACCATTGATACTTATCCTATATCAAGAACAAAAAACAGGAAGCTATCTGCACATCATGATAGCACTGACTAAGAGTTTACACAGTACCAGGGCTGTATATTAGTGTACCTAATTGGTTTCATAACTATAAATTATTCCTTGTTGCAGATGAATACACCATGGCTAAATCGTCCAGTGTGGTACCCAGGAAGAGAGGTTCAGGAGCAGCACTCCCTTGACCCTCATCATGACTTAATCACTTACTAATGATGGGCATCATGACGTTCCTGTGTCTGTTTCATTATATCTAAAATGGGATTAATAAACTTCACAGTATGTTATGGGTGACTGTGAAGTGATTATGAGATTTATGTGTGTTCACAGTGTAGAACACAGTGCCAGACATTGAGTAATACTAGTATCAGTAGCTGACATCACAAAGATGTTGTAGTTTGCTCAGGGGCATAGAGTTAATATTTGGCCAAATTGAATTAATTCATTTTTTCTGCCCTGTATTGGCTTATGTTCTTAGAAGGAAAGTGATTTTATTGAAAAACTGTTTATACACATTATGAGCCAGGATAATTTAGACAACACAGATATTCAATGAATTGTTTAGACCAAAGTTATACCTTTCTAGTAACATGTTAGGTAGTTTTATCATCTTTTTTTTCTTATATACTGGAACATTCCCTCAAATACAATGCATGGAGTATCCACAATAATGGCCACGGGGTGAAAATAAAGCATAAGAAGAGCAAAGTAGTCCTTACAACTTAAATGGCTTTATTTCACTTTCATATGTTTTAGTGGCAGTAGCAGATACAAGACATTTTTCCCTACTCCTGTACTTTCCTATCAATCTTCAAATTCCTAAAGTTCTCAAGCCAAATATCAAGGTGAACATTTTTTGAAGAGTATACATTCATATCTCTTAGGCAGGAATGATACTTGCTGTTCCTACCAATTGTTCAGATCTCGTAAACTCAACTTTGTGTCATTCTGCAATTTCCACCCAATGCTCACAAATTCTTTAATCTAAAGAGACCACGGTGACCCACATTAAATCTAATTTTATGGTGACATCAGCTTCATCGTTTATAAATAAATTCAATACAATTTGGGGAACCACAGCTAGGTTCTTAGAAAGATTACTTTAAAGGTAGGAAAGAATAGCTTGGAGCAGATGACAAGAGGATACTTAGAAACAAAACACCATTGTTGATTTTCTAGCATTTCTAGTCACACACTAAAGAAAAATGCTTTGGGCAGCAGCATTTTTTATGTGTTCTGCTCTAGAAATAATAGTTATCAAAATAATAAATCCTTCAGATGTCAATGGGAGGTGCTTCCATAATACAAAGCTTGAATTCACAAGAGACAAAGGTTATCAAACTGTGAACCTGTATATAATTTCCTAGACTCTATTTTCTCTTTATGGGTTAGAGAAAATCATGAAAATAAAGCATCAAGCTTGTAAGATAGTAAGTGAGCCTGGAAAACACAATAGGCAAAGATTTCTTCTGAAAATTAAAGGGAAAATCCTGCTTTCTTTCTTACACAGTGTGAGACACAGTGGGCGTTTAGCATGTTTCTGGCATTTTTGTCTCTGGAAACTGAAAATCCCAATATGAAATTACACTAAGTATGTTACAGTACTCAAACTCTATGAAGCTAAAAAAAATTAATCAGTATTTCTCACTTTTCTTTCCCTCCTTTCTACCACCCTTCCTTCCTTCCTTTCTTCCTGTTATTTTTTTCTTCATCTATTTGTATGTGATACTGAGGATCAAATCAAGGGGACTATACCCTATACCTATTATATTTTTTGTTCTAAAACAGGGTCTTGCTAAGTTGCTGAAGCTGGTTTTATCTCAGCCTCACATGTCGATGGGATTACAGGCTTATACCACAATATCTGACGAGATCAATATATTTCTTAATAGAAATTAAATACTTCCAAAAAGTAGGCACAAGAAGTGTATTAGGATGATACTTTAATTACATTATTTTAAATCCACTTTAAGATGATTTTCTCTCAGCCTATAAGTTAGGAGAAATGTTTTCTAGCTTCCCTTTGAACAGACAATTAATATCCAGAATATATAGAGAACTAAAAATATTCAGTGCTCAAAACAAAGAACGCATTCAATAAATCAGCAAATGAACAAAACAGACACTTCTTAAAAGAAGTCCAAATGGACAAAAATTATATGCAAAAAATGTTCAACAATTTTACCCATGAGAGAAAAGCAAATCTACTCTAGTAAGATTTCATTCAATTCCAATTAGAATGGCAATTATCACGAATACAAAGAAAATAAATTCTGGTAGGCATGCAGGGGATGGGGAGGAACTCTTACACATTGTCGTTGGGAATGTACCTTAGTGCAACCACAGTGGAGATCAGTATGGAGGTTCTTCCAAAGACTAAAAATGGAATCATCATATGACCCAACTGTGCTACTCCTCAATAATATTTTTCCAAATTTTATAACGTCAGAATACTGTAGTGACACATTCAATACCCAGTACCCAAGCTCTGGAACCAGCCTAGGTATCCATCAACAGAAGAAGGGAAAAGAAAGTGTGGTGTATACACACAATGGGGTTTTACTCAGCCATAAAGAAAACATTCTGTAATTGGCAGGAAAATGGATGGAAATGGAAAGGACCGTGTTAAACAAAATAAGCCAGACTCAAAAAGACAAGGGTCATGCATTTTCTCTTATATGTGAAAGCTAGAGATAAATGGAAAGAGAAAGGAATGAGGGTAGGTGGAAAGAAAAAGAAAGTGAGGAACAGTGGCATGAGATGGATAAAATTTTGTTCTATGTGTGTGTGAGTATTTCACAATGAATTCCACTATTCTGCATATTAATATGCACCAAAAAATTAAATTAAAAATGAAAACAATAAAGTGGTCACTGAACTTCCCTAGTGCAACTGATACCTTCCTCTTACAAACTGAAACACAAATATTTTATAATTTAATTTTTAAATGATAAATAATGTAGATATTATGTCATATAATGTGGTATTTTGATATCTGTACACATTGTGAAATAATTATGTCAGTTTAATTAACATATCACTCCAACTACTTGTAATTTTTGTAGTGAGATCACTAAAAGTATATTTTAAAAAGCAATTTTTAAATATACAATACATGATTTTTTTAAAAAAGATAATTTTTCTCTCTAAAAATATACTGTAACCAGCAACAACTTTGTTTATATGTCTAAGAACAAGATATCATCTTCTATAACTGAGGAATTATTTCTAAAGAGGGAATATATCCAACTAAGTTCCCATCTCTAATTCCAACTATTTTCAAGAGAACCTTTGAATACTGATGTTGAAATGAAAATTCTCATAGCCATTATGGAAAACAAATGGAAATTCCAAAAAAAATTAGAACCACCATATGATCCAGCAATTTCACTCTTGTTTATATATATAAAAAAGTCAGTATTTCAAAGAGACAGCTGCACTTCCATGTTTATTTAGGCACAATTTACTATGCCAAGAAAGGGAAACAACCTAAGTGTCTATCAGCTGATGAATGGATTAAAAAAGGGGTCATATAAAGAACAAGTTCGCAAAAAAAGGTGGTCTTGAGGCCTATTGCAATACTGAATGCTAATTGTTTAAAACCGTTTTCTAGAAAGTTCAAATAAGTCTTACACATTCCTGTTATTTTATGAAGATGGGCTGTTACTTTATGAAATACACTCAATATTTGATACATTCTTATAAACCCGTCAAAGTGAAATGGGTTCTCTTCCGCAAAAAAAAATAAAAAATAAAAATTCAAACCTTTTTCCTGCTTCAAAGATTTCAAAAAGTCTGGCACCTAATTATAGATGATTTGATTTCTTGAAAAAGCACCATGCCTTGCCAAGTAGTAGCATATGGTGAAACTTTAGAGTGACACATCAAAGATAATATTCTTTATGTAAATTCATAAAATAAGGCATAAGTACATTTTCTTAATGCACAAATAGAAAGGATGAGGACGACGCCTCCCTGTGGACCATTTTCCAGCTGACTTTATATGTTAATTGTTCATAAAACTGAAAAGATAGCTTTTAAGATCTGCCACAACACTAGTCAGCTCTAAAAACTACATTCTGCAGTGTGGCTGACTTTTGGGGGACATTTGCTTGTTCAGAGAAGTTGGCCAGGGCCTCCCTGGACAAGGGTAGTCTGAGGGTGTGATGGGAGAGGACACAGTGCTGACACAGAGGCAACACTCAGGGCGTCACACTCTTATGACTGTGCACAAATTTCAAAAGCAGGGACACAAAGCAACACTAGAGTGGAACCAAAAAGTGAACTACTGGAGTAAGGGCTGGAAAGAGAAGATTGCCAGGATATGCATTAGGTTTTCCTCTGAATCTATTAATTACTAAAGTAGTTCAGTCTTTAGTGAGTAAACAGGGGGATCAATATCTTACCTACAGCATCTTACATGTAATGGTATATGCCTGAATGAGTTGTCCAATGCTTTCTGTATTGTCATGGAGTAGGAGCCATATTCATTCTATGTGGGGTCAGTTCACCTTGGTGGCGATTCTGGCAGGAGGTAGGGACCAATCTATACTGAATCTACATTTTTCCCTCACATCCTTGTTGCATCAAGAATGCTTATAATCCCAGCATTTAGGAGGCTGTGACAGGAGGATAGTGGTTTGAGGACAGCCTCTACTACTACTTAGAGAGGCCCATTGCAACTCAGTGAGACCCTGTTTCAAAATAAAGAATAAAAATTAGGGCCAGGACTGTAGTTTAGAAGTAGAATGTCCCTGAAGTCCCTGAATTCCATCCCCAGTACTGCAAAAAAAAAAAAAAAAGAAAAAAGAAAAAAGAAAAAGAAAAAGGTAGGTAAAAAGCTATAGCATTTCCCTGTACTTGGAAGACTGAAACAGGAGTACAGAAGATTTGAAGCCAGCCTCAGGAATTGAGTGAGGCTCTCAGCAACTTATCAAAACCTTGTCTCAAAATAAAAAAATAAAATAGGCTAGGGGTATAGCTTGAAGGTATAACACCTGTGGATTCAATCCCCAGCACCTCAAAAATAAAATAAAGTAAAAAATAAAAATCCATAGCACATTTTTCTGAGGTCAGCTCTGTTTCTGGTTTGTCATGCCAACCTGAACAGAAATTTGTGCAAATTTCACCAAAGTAATTTAAATTTTGTATGAGAGGACGTATCTCAAGTCTGGTATTTTTCTTCAATGTGAGTCAGTGAAAAGCATTAAAAATTCAAAGTTTTATTATGTTGTCATTGCTACACACATAACCCTTCTTTGAAAGAAATGAACTCCAAAATCCCCACACATTTCAGATCACATAAGGCCAGTATATTCTGTTTTTAATGATTTCTTCCACATCTCTTAGCTGAGTAGCTAAGAAGCAGATGGTTATAAACCAGCAATTCTATTCCACAATGACTGAGTCAGCTAGAAATATAAGTGGTTCCAACTCTGTTTGAGTTGTCTTTTGTATTTTACAACCAGTAAGCCCAAATGCACCCTATTATCCCTAAAGTAATGGACTGCTCATAAAAGTGCTGGGCTGACATCACTGGCAACTGAAGGATTATGTTTACCCACAGACCATGGAGTTCTGGATGGCAGCAGTGAGTAAATTTTCTAATGTCACATCCTACTTTGTCTTTTTTTAATGGAATAAAATTGTTTTCCTCCTTTGTTCTAGATAGATGGCAACTGTCATTTTGAATTATATGTACTAAATTCCCACCAACAAGACATATGTGGCTATACAACTCATCTGACATCATCAAAATCTATTGCTACACTGTTATACTCTTATTAAGTCTGTTCTATTACCACAAACCTAAGAAAGTTTTATGGGGTGGGTAGCTGAAGTGTAGAACCTTTCCTTTTTTTCTAAGTCTTAAGTGGTCAGTAAAATTCATTAGTCCAAAGAGTTCAAAGAATTTCCTGGTAAGGAGACAAGAATGTTTAGATTGAAGCTTGGCTTGGTGCAACAGGCTTGTAATGTAGTACTTGGGAGGCTGAGACAGGAGGATCACAGATTCTTGATCTTTTTTCCCCCCATTAAGATGTACGACTACAATGCACCAATGAAAATTTATTTAAAAAAGATACAAATTAATAGAGTGCAAAGGTGTTACCTTAAAAAATAATAGTCTCGTTAAAGACATAGAATTTGGGAAATATAATTTGAAGAACTTAAATATGATTAAGTGATAGATATTTCAGATACAAAGTAATACTTTAAAATCCAAAGAGTCTGAAGAACGAGCCTGAAGAATGAGAGAAAATTGTTGCCAGGTACTCCCCTGATAGACTAATATCTAGAATATATAAAGAACTAAAAACCTCTCTAAAATAAAGTAACCCAATCAAAAGATGGTTTATTGAACTGAATAGATAAATAATAAATAAACTTTCTTTCTTTCTTTCTTTCTTTCTTTCTTTCTTTCTTTCTTTCTTTCTTTCTTTCTTTCTTTCTTTCTTTCTTTCTTTTTGGTGGTACTGGGGTTCCTGGAAACCCTTCTACTTCTAGGCTACACTCTCAGACACCTATTTTTTAAATATACTTTTATTTGGAAACAGGGTCTCTTAAGCCAGTGCAGCTAGCTCCAAACCTGCACAATCCTCCTGTCTCCGCCTCCCAAGCGCAGGGATTACAAGCGTGTGCCACCACGCCTGGCCTAAATAATCTATTTCTTTTTTTTTTTTCTGGTTTGGAAACTAATTTAATTTGATATATTGCTAAAAAGTAAATTAATTCTCAAAACATATTTTCCACATACAATTTAGTAGATAAAGTCTAACAATTCATTTTTCTTGAATTATTGTATGACTGTCCTTTTATAAAGTACAATGTCAAATTATTTTTATTTCATTTCATTTAGGTATATTGGTAACATTTTGTATTTTTCTCTACTCTTTTCTCATTAAAAATACATAATATAATACTGTCATTTTAATTATACCAAATTTAAACCTTTTATACTGTGAATTTCACTGAAAAAAGGTTTTTATCCTTTATACTTATAGAAACATTTAAACATGACTTTAATAACATATATGGGATAGCTGCTTTTTATCATATCAATAGCAAGAAAACGGAGACAAAATTTAGGTTCACTTCTAGATGGCTCTTGTCTTATTGATTTGTCTTATTTTCTCCAAAACTCAATTTATGTAAATAGAGATAGAAATCAATGACTAAGAAGATTAGTAATAAATTAAGCATTTGTTGCTTATCAAGTTTATACTTTTTCAATTATCCTTTAGTTTAAATGTATACTATTTATGTTCAATAAAAAAATTGTTAAAAGAAAAAAAAAAGACTGGGGGTATATCTCAGAGTTAGAATGCCCCTAGGTTAAATCTCCAGTAAAACACACACACACACACACACGCACGCACGCACGCACGCACGCACGCACGCAAAAAAAAAAACAAACAAAAAAAACAAACTGCATTTGCTTCAATAAAATCTATTGAAAAGGAAAAAAAAAGAGTAATACAATGTTAAACACATGAAAAACATGGTCCTATAACTTCAGAACACTTATGAAATTATTGCTATAATCCACTGAAATTCATGTAAAATTGTATTTTCTATGTAAGACTAAAGTTTTCAGGACAACGAAAAGGAAATTTCAGGAAAATTAAAATTATCAGGACCCATGAATAAAAAATATATTTTAAAAGTCCCCAAAGTAAATGAGATTTAATATATTTCTTTAAAAGAAGAAATACAAGTGGTCAATAACTCTATAAAGAAATGCTCAACATAATTAGCAATCAGATAAATACAAGTCAAAACTACTCTGAAATTCCATCTAACACCGATTAGAATGGGGATCATCAAGAATAAAGACAACAATAAACTCTAGTGAAAATGTGGGGAAATAGGAATACATGGTCAGTGTAATTGTAGATTAGTACGAACACTATGAAGGTGCCCCAAAAGATTGGGAATGGAACCACCCTATGAGCCAGCTATACCACCCTTCAGGTCTTATCAAATGGATCAGTCAAAATATTATGGTGATACATGCATATTCTTGTTTATTATAGCACAATCCACAATAGACCAATTAAGGAGCTATTCAAGGAGTCTATCAACAGTTAAACAGATTTAAAAAAATGTGGTGCATCCACACAATGGAATTTTACTCAGCCATAAAGAAAAACAAAATTATGTAATTTGCAAGAAAATGAGTTAAAATAGAGAATATTATGCCAAGTGAAAATCAGCTAGTCTCAGAAAGTCAAGGGTCACATTCTGTCTTATATGCGGGAGTTAGAAAGAAGATAGGAAACAAAGGGAATTTTAATCAAACGAGGGAGACCAGTAGAATACTGGAAAGGGATTGGGGGATGGAGGTGGGAGGATAAAAGGTAACTGGAGGAGGAAACAGCTCAAATAACATTACATCCACACACGAAAGCATCAGTAACAATCTCAGGAAAATGTATGGAGAGGAAGGACAGGGTGCAGGGTAAAATGTGGAGCAAAATACAGCAAATAATGTGTGCACATATGTTTGTATCACTTTAAACCTCACTATGGTGGGCAAGTATAATGCGCCAATAAAAATATAAAAAAATCTTAAGCTACGAATAATAAATTTATTGATATATTGAGATTTGAGATTTGTACCAGTCTTTAAAAAATTAATGTGAGGGCATTATTTCAATTCATAAATATTCCATTGCATACTTTGACTGGAAGGACCTATAAAATATTTTTGTTATTTTACAGACGAAATTCAATACTTTAAGGAAGTACTTAGAAAATTAATTAGCTTTCTCAGACTGTGAACACTGCCCACCTTAAAGGACTTTATCATCAATGTTTGGGTTTTATATGCTGACAAAATTAAACATAGTTGAATTTTTCTTTACTTTTATTCCCTAATTAAGGTATGCAGAATCCACTAATCAAACTGTGTTTTCAATGTCTAAGTCATCTGCTTCACTTTGTAGGCATTGACTTCAAATTAAAAACACTCAAAAAAGAGATAAGGCCGGGCGTGGTGACGCACGCTTGTAATCCCTGTGCTTGGAAGGCGGAGACAGGAAGATCACGTAGGTTCGAAATAAAAATATAAAAATAGGTCTGGGAGTGTAGCCCGTAGGTAGAAGGGTTTCCAGGAACCCCAGTACAACCAATAAATAAATAAATAAATAAATAAATAAATAAATAAACAAACAAATAAACAAATAAACAAATAAACAAATAAAATAAATAAATAAATAAGAACTTTTTTAATTAATAAAAAGCAAATGTTCTCTTTTTTTTTTAATTTTATTTTGAAACCAGGTCTCACTGAGTTGCAGAGGGCCTCACTAAATAGCTAAGGCTGTCTGCGAACCATGATCCTCCAGTTTCAGCCTCCCAAATGCTGGGATTACAAACGTGCGCCACCATGCCCGGCTTGTTCTCATTTTTATACAAAATGTTACTTACAGCCTTAGTATAGCTGACCTGGTGGAGTATGACAATTTTATACACATACACACACACACACAATAAAAAAAACGAAAAAAAAAAAAAAAACACTGCTCACTCATCCTGGATCACAAAAACACAGTATCTGCTACTTAGCAACTTAAATATTTCCACTTGGGACTAACAATTGAGTCTTTTAAAACTTGCTTGGGAAAAATCGACCTTTTTAAATACGAATAATAAATATGCCATTATAAAAAAACCTAGATATCAGTTCTACTCATTCATGCATCAATTGCCAACTCTACACATCTCTATTGACCATCATAGTGCTAAGTATAAAGCGTGCAAGACATGGTCTTGTCTTCATGGAGCTTAACATCTGGCCAAGGAGAAGGACTTGGGACATAGTAGAACCCTGGTGTCAGAGTTCCATGGGATCTCTCAGCAAGGTGAGGGATCAGGAAATAGGAGGCGCTTGTGCTGAAGATTGAAATGAATATGGCGTCCAGTGGGGAGGTGTCAGTGCTGAGGCCTTGGTGGGCTGGGGAGGAGGCTTACCCAAAGTTGCCATGCTAGGAAATAAGCGAGGTATACTGAATCTTCAAGCCCATAAAGCCACAGAGGTGCCCTGACTATATTATAAACCCTGAAGATAACTTTCTTTGAGATTGTTAGCTTCTTTGTGTCCCATCACAATGACCTCAAACGTGCTTTTTCTGCAACTTTCTCCGCATCCTGCCTTATTTTACTTAAAAGTACATCGTAGATAACTTTAAGATAATGGAGATCTAATTTATTAATGATGAAACATTTTATTGAGGTAATGGCAGACACACATGTGACTATAATGAATACTAAAGCATCGTAGGAAAGATGAGGTATTCTGGTATATTTTGTGCAGTTTCCTCCTATGGCTATATTTTGGAAAATTTTAATTATCATATCACAACCAGAGTATTGCTATTGAGAGTGTACAGACCTTAGAAGTGTTTCCAGTTTTACATGTATTTATAGTGAGTGAGTGAGTGTGTGTGTGTGTGTGTGTGTGTGTGTGTGTGTGTGTGTGTAAAATAGATCCTGGGGATTGGACCCAGAGCCATTCTACCTTTGAGCTTTGTTGTTGTTGTTGTTGTTGGTGGTGGTGGTGGTGTGTGTGTGTGTGTGTGTGTGTGTGTGTGTGTGTGTTTGTGTGTGTGTAAAATAAAAAATAAAAAGCTGAGAGTGCAGTTTAGTGGTAGAATAATTACCCTGGGTTTCATACCCAGTACCCCCACACAGTATACATAAAAATGTGTGCAGGTTATATGTAAAGACTGTACCATGTTATACTAGAGACTGGAGCATACCGAGAGACAGCTGTATTTTAAAGCATACTATTAACACGGGAGGAATTTCTATTTTAATGTTATATTTTCCTACCCAAGGAAATGGCCCTGTTTATGTTTCTAAAGAGATTTTAGTTTCCTTTATGTAGTACCCTTTCTGTTAAATTCTCTCCTGAATATTTAAAGCTCTTGTTAATGGCATAATACTATAACTTTTTTTTGCTAACTTTAAAACTTAAAATAAAAAAAACATTTAAAATGAGAAGTATTAAATTTTACCAGGCTGGTTTTGTAAAACACACTGGTGTGTGCATTCCTTCATGGGTTTGAATAATTCCATATATTACAAAGATGTTATTGTTAATGAACTAGAATTCAGATCGGGCAAATTCTGGTCTTAGTGTTCCTTTTTCACAGTAATTGATTTTTAATCATCTTTTAAATCTTTAATCTGAGAGTCAAGACATAGAAGAGTGATTGACACTTCCTGGGTCCTTAATACATATTAATTAAATGAACAAATACGATGATGGAAAGGATACCAATGTTAAAATAAAAGAAGAAAGCAAAATTTCCTGTGTGAAACAGGACTTGAGTAGATCGAATCCTACACACTGTGGTAGAGGCATGGGTTGGGAGCCTCCACCCTGTCTCTGGAAACTCAGGGCTGTTGTATGGAGCCTCAAAAATAGCTCAGTAGATCACGTTAGACCAGCTAGCTTCTCGTGGGTAAAGGGCAGCTTGTTTTGTATATTACAATATGTAAAAATGTGTTGCTTATTCAATATGCCCCAGGTCTCTGATTTTGGGTTTTGTGGTTGATATAGAAATTCACAGCATGTTCGGGCTGTGGCCTGAACAGTCACTTCCCTGGGATCTAGGGGAAATGGGAATTCATACAAATATGCCATCACCCCTGTCTGGAGCAGCAAAGCTCTTTTTCTCTGATCCTGTTTAGTCATTTGCTAGTAATCGATGAATGAGCAACACAGGAAAATATCAACGTTCTGTAGATTTCAGTATATAAAACATGCATTCACTTTGTTAAATTTGCTTCCAACTATTTTCTTATTTGAATACTGTTGTAGATGGGATCATTGTCCTTTTACAAAACCCAGTTCTGCATGTTTTTATGTCCCTATCACTCCGAACTTCATTATGATGTGTGATTACAATGCGCCAATAAAGGTATATTAAAATTTTAAATTAAAAATGTTGATCAATATGTAAAATAAATTGTCATGTTAATGAGATTATCATGTGATGCTTTGGTACATGTATATATTGTAAAATGTTTAAATAAGAATAAACATATCTATCTTTTCAAGTGTTTTTCATTTATGGTGAAAACATTCAAAATAATTCTAGCCTTTTGAAACATTTCATACATAACCATTGTCTCTTATCACCCTACCGTGCACACCAGAAATTTTTGCTCCTATTTCCTATAACTTAGTATTCATTGATTGGTCACTTTCCATTTTCCCCTTCCAAATTCTCTCTCCAGACTCTGGCAATCACTAGTCCAACCTCAACTTTTATGCAATTAACATTTTTTTTACCTACTTACTTATATATTTTGTAGTATCGGGGATTAAACCCAGGGGTATTCTACCTCCAGGACTACACTCCCCCAGCCCAAATTTATTTTTATTTTGAAACAAGACATTTCTAGTTTGTTGAGAGTCTCACTATGATGCAGAAGCTGCAATCCTTCTGTCTCAGCCTTACAGGACCTGGGATTACAGCTGTGGACCATCATGCCCAGCTATGTGATCAACATTTTAGATTACACATATGAGTGAAACTTGTGGTACTTGTCCTTCTGTTTCTGGCTTATTTCACTTAACATAATGATAGTCAATTCCATCCATCTTGTTGCATGTGACAGCATTCTAAGTAGTATTCCATTGTATATATGTATCACATTCCTTTATCCATTCATTAGCTGATGAAGATTTAGGTTTTTCTATTTCTCAGCTACTGTTAAAGAATGCTGCAATAAACGTGGAAGTACAGATATCTCTTCAACATACTCACTTCATTTCCCTTGGATATACACCCAGAAGTGAGGCTGCTGGATCATGCAGTGGTTCTATTTTTAGTTTTCTGAGGAACTACCATACTGGCTGCATGGATTTATACTCCCACCAACATCCTGCAGGGGTCTCTTTCTTCACATCTCCATTAGCACTTATCTTCTGTTTTTTCAATAATAGGTGATTTTTTTCTTTCTTTTCTTTTTATTTTACAATTGGCAAACTATGAAATCAGCCAAGATGTCCATCAATAGATGAATGGAATACAAGACTATGGGATATGTACACCATGAAATTTTATTCAGCTATAAAGAACAAAATAGGCAATATTCCACTGTGTTTTTGATTTGCATTTTCCTGATGATTCATGATGTTGAGAGTTTCTTCATGTACCTGTTGACCATTCATGTGTCTTCTTTTGAGACATCTTTATTCTGGTCTACTGCCCATATTTTAATTAGCTTATTTATTATTTGCTGTATTGCGATTGTGGGTTTTCTTATTTACCCTGTATATCAACTTCTTGCCTGATGAATATTTTTCAAATATTTTTCTTATTTTGTAGGTTGTCTCTTCACTTTGTTGATCATTTACTTTGCTGTATAGAAGCTTTATACTTTTATGTAATTCCACTTGCTTATTTTTATCTTTGTTTCCTATGCTTTGGAGTCTTGCCCAAAGAATTTCTGCTTATTTTAATGTCCTGGAACATTTCCACTATGTTTTCTTTTGTCAAGTCTTCCATTTAAGCTTCTAATCCAGTTTCAGTTGGTTTTTGTAACTGAAGGGAGCTAGATATCCATTTTAATGATTATCCATGTGGATATCCAATTTTTCTAACATCTTTTATTGAAAACAACTGAATTTCTCTATGTATGCTCTTAGAGCCTTTGGAAAATTATTTGACTATAGATCTATGGGTTTACTTCTTGGATACTAGTTCTTTTCCATTGTTCTATGTGTTGGTATTTATGCAAATACCATACTGTTTTGAGTATTACAGCCTTGCAGTATATTTTGAAATCAGATGGTATACAGTCTTTGGTTTTGTTCTTTTCACTTGTTTTTTTTTCTTTTCATTCCTTCTCCTTTCTTTCTTTTTTTGTTATGTATGCAGGGGTTCTATACAAATTCTAGAATTTGGTTTTTCTTCTAGTTATTCAAGGAATGATATTGGTTTATTTTTAAAATTTTTATTGGTGCATTTTAGTCATACATCTTAATGGGATACAAAATGTTGGAGACATTCATGCACATATCACCCAATTAGCTCTTACCCAATTCCTGTCCCATTCCCTCCTTCTCCCTCCTTCCCATACTTTGCTTAGTGATTGACTTTGATGTGTTTGTTTAAGTGCATTGCCAGAGCCAGCCGGCAAAAGTATGGGTTCCGAAGAGAGGAGTGAGGATGAAAGAATTCATTTCTAAGAATTTAATTCAAAGAATTTAAATTCAAGCATGGAAGGATGGCCAGCCCACTCCTGGGTCAATATCTCTACTGGCTGATCCTGAGTTTATTTCTCTTGAAGCATGGGAGGGTCGCCAATCTCTTTTGGGCTGACCCCGGGTTTATTTCTCTTGAAGCACTGGAGGGTCGCCAATCACCATTGGGCCCACCCCGGGTTTATTCCTCTTGTGGTATTTATACAGTTTCTTACACAGGAATACAATAATGGCAAATCCAAAGTACCTTACACCGGAATACAATAATGACATATCCAAAGTATCTTACATCATGGGTAGGTCAATCAATACCCTCGTGCCATCACCAACAACACAAACCTAATCTTCTCTCAGACCTTAATTACTTTGAACCCTCCATGACCCCAAACCTTGTTAATTCTGGGCGAAGGACAGTCAGCTGGGCGAAGGAACGTCAGAAGTATTTTTTTAGTAAAGACAAGAGGAAAACCTTGATGGCTCTCCACAATACATCATGTTCATTTACAGAATTTCCCTCTTCCCCCCTCCCATCCCTTCAGTTAGGTCGCCTTATTTGCTCATCTGCAGAATTGCATTGAATCTACAACTTGCTTTGGATAGTGTGGACATTTCAATAACATCGATTCTTTCACTTCATGATCATGAGATACATTTTATATTTTTTAGTTTCTTCTCCAATTTATTTCATCAATTTTTCTATTTCAATTGTAGAAGTTTTTACTCTCTGGTTAAAGTTTTTAGGTATTTTAGTATTTGTAGCTATTATAAATGGAATTGATTTCTTTATTTTCATTTCATATAATTGGCTATTTGCATGTAGTAACACATCAATTTTATGTGTTGATTTTGTATACTAAAAGCTTTGTCAAATTCATTTGTAAATTCTTGTACTGTTTTTTTGGTGGAGTCTTTGAAGTTTTCTGCACATATATCATCTGCAATCAGTTACACTTGGACTTCTTCTTTTCCAATGTGGATTAACTTATTTATTCCTCTTTACTGATTGCTCAGGTTAGAACTTCCAGTACTACGTTGAACAAACATGTGAAAGTCAGTATCCTTATCTTATTCCAGATCTTACAAGAAAGATTTCACTTTTTTTTCCAATTTAGTATGATGTTATCTATTGGCTTAATATAAATGGTCTCTATTATATTGAGGCACATTCTTTCCATGAGTAATTTGTGTAGATTTTTTTTAAATGTCAGGGGTCTTTCCTGCATTTATCAGCATGATTATGTGTTTTTATCCTTATTTTACTTATGTGGTATATCACATTTATTTATTTGTGAAGGTGGAACCATCCTTGGATTCCTGGGATAAATTCCAATTGATCATAGTGAATATAAATGATAATGTGCCATTGTATTTGGCTTGATTCTTTGTTGTGGAGGACTTTTGAAACTATGTTCCTCTGGACAGTGACAATTATGACAATTATTTTTTAGTTGTGTTCTTGTCTGGTTTTGGTGTTAAGTTAATGCTGGCTTCATAGGATGAGCTTGGAAAAATTTTCTATTCAGGTTAATGGGATACAAGATGGTCAAGGCACACATGCACACATCACTCATTTATCTCTTCCCCACTTCCCACCATCCTTCCTTTCCCTCCCTCTTATTCATCAATTTATTGGAATAATTACAAATAATAGTTCTTCTACTCCTCCTCCTTTCTCCTTCCTCCTTTTTCTCTTTCTCCTTCCTCTCCTCCTCCTCTCTCCTCTTTCTCCTCCCTTCTCCTTCTTCTTCCTCTTCCTCCTCTTTCTCTTTCTCCTTCCCCTCCTTCTCTTCTTTCTCCTCTTCCTCCTTTCTCTTCTCTCCACCTTCTTCTCAACCTCCTCCCTCCTCAACCTCATCCTTCTCCTCCTCCTCTTTCTTCTCTCTCTTAACCTTCCTCTTTTTTCCTCCTCCTCCTCCTCCTCCTCCTCCTCCTCCTCCTCTTCCTCCTCCTCCTCCTCCTTCTTCTCCTTCTTTTTCTTCTCCGTGGTACTGGAGATAGGACATTTTTTAGTACCTCTGAGCTATATCCACTGTCCTATTTTCATTTTATTTTGAAACAGGGTCTCTCTAGGTTGATGAGAGTTTCATTAATTGCTGAGGGTATCCTCAAACCAGTGATCCTTCTATCTTAGCCATTCAAGTACTGGTTTTACAGGCCTGTGCCACCATACCTGGCTTTAATTCTTTAAATGGTAGAGTTCAGCAGTGAAACCATTTGATATTGAGTTTATTTTTGATGGTAGATTTTTTAATGTTAATATAATCACATCACTCATTATTGATATGCTGTGATTAATTCTTTATGCTTCAATCTGGGTAAGGTGTATGTGTCTAGGAATTTGTCTAATTTAAGATGACATGTTTAAAAACACAAAAATTCTTAAAGAGTTTTGGTGTATAAATGCATCTACAACTCCTATGGCAGAACTATACAAAGGCTTTAGTAAGTACTTTTGTTACTTCTTCTTAATCATTCTTTATGTTTAATGAGCAATGTTTCCTGAACACTCCAAAGTAATGTTTCCTGAAACTCCAAAATAACTTGACCTCAACTGATTCTGAGACTTTTAAAGGAAAAAAAGGCTGTCCTCCAACACAGTTCTCATAAAACAATAAAGAATTTTGAATTTCTTTATCCTTAGGCAGTGGTGCAGATATACTCAGACAAGCAAGAAGCAACGTTCCTTTTATTAAACTCTAAAAAAATGGGTTTCCTGCTATCCCTTAGCAATTTGTTTGAGTATTTAATAATCCATGCAATATCTACTTGACATGGCATTTCCCCAGAAAATAAAACTTATCAACAGGTATGCACTACTGCATTTTAACAGCTATCTAAGACATAATTGGTATGGAAAAGCAATCAAATTCCTTCTTTATGAGTTTCTAATTTTTTCTTTTTACCATCAGCATGCACCATGAAGTTGACAATTTAAAAAATCATGCCATTGTTTCTCTAACTTTTTGCTAGCTTCAAGCAGGCTATTACAATTACACAAAAAAAGTAGTTTAAAAAATGAATACTAGTTTCAAGTAAGTCATAATTTAAGCAAGTTGAAAAACTATTTGCTAAAAATTTAAATAATTTGGATCTAGCTTTAACCCCATTTTTAGGAAATTTTTCTTAGAAATTAGACTATATTCTTGTAATTGAAAAGCCTTTCATTTTTTTAAAAAATCTTACATGAGCCATTAAAGTACTGTACAAAACTAAAATTTTAGATTTAAGAGTCTGAGAGCATGAAATCAAGATAGTATGGGAAACAGTCTTGGTCCGAAAAAGAATTGTTTGGTTCAAGAAATCTTTTCAAGCTAAATAGAATCTTGCCTATTGTGGTTATAATAATTGTAGTTTCTTCATTAGTAGCATTTCAAATAGTTTATGTATTCACATGTAATTGATAATGGGGATATTAAAAGTCGAGAAAATGAATTTTTTTTGTAAAATTAACTAATGGTGTTTATATTATAGGTTTGAAGATATCACCATGACTTAAAGAGATAATCACTTGTCAGATTTATTTCAAAGTGATATTAGTGACTCTAATAATGTAATAATATAATGCCTATCTTTGAAATAAATTATTTTCAAATACAACTATAGCCCTTTTTCTATAATTGTTTTTCTTTGAGAATAAACCAGTATAAAATTTAACATCCAAAATGCTTCCCTAAAGCTACATTTCATAAATACATCCATATTAATTTCAACTTTTTAACCCAATAAGAACTGAGTAAAGTTTTTCATGGACAAACACTTATTTTAGGATGCTGAAAACTATGTGGCAGTGGCTAGCAAGGTAGCAACAGCCATACTGTCCTAATTTGTTCATTTTTGGGATTTCTTCACATTTTACCTAGTAGTATCATTTATTTTCAACTAATGTCCTAATTTGTTTCTCAGGATACCATGTATTGTATTTTTTATTATCTCCTTGTACTTCTTTTGGCTGGGAGACTTTTTTAACACTTTCCTTGTTTTTGATGACCTTGAAAGTTTTGAAGAATACTGTTCAGGTATGTTGTAGAACATTCTTCTGTTTGGATTTTCCTGATAATTTTTTCCATGATTACTCTGTATATCTGGATTGTTGGGAAGAAGACCACAAGATCCAGTATCATTTTTAAATATCATCCCAAGGATAGATGCTATCAACATGAATTACCATTGTTGATATTCAACAACCTTGATCTCTTGGCTAAGGTTGTATCTTTCAAGAGTTTTCTGTACTGCAAAAATTATTCTCTCCCATCTCAACCCACCTCTTTCTATTAGATTTTTCTTGAAAGGAAGTCATGAAGGACAGCTCACACTTAGGGGGTGGGGAGTTATGTAGGACATCCTTGAGGTCAGAGTAACTACATACATTATTTGGAATTTTATATGGGATATTCACCTATTTTCTCCCACTTATTTATGTGTTCAGTTATTACAATATATCAACATGGACTCACGAATATTTATTTTATAACTTGAATTATAATCTCATACTATTTCATTTTGTTGCTTAAACTGTTCTGGCCTTCATCATTGGGAACTCCTGAGTTCTTTTGAACTACCCACATTTCCCCCCTTTATTTAGTGTTTTCTTACTTTCTGACACTGCAAGATGCTCTGAGTTCATCTCATGTATTTTCTACTGCACTCCTAGAATCAACCATTTCTCCAAGATCCTGAGGTTTCTATTAGTAGAAGTGTACTCAGGAAGATTATTTTTAAATTCTTTATTCTTATGGCCTTCCAATATGTTTTAAAAGCGCACTCGCTAAGTTGACTTAGTGAGGAGTGGGTTTTGTTTGTGCCTCGCCATACATGAAAATACAATGCTGACATCACAATACCAGGACTGGAGGTGTGGGAGGGTCCTTCACCTGTTGTCCCACATATATACTCTCCTGAACATCCATGTGCCCTGCTGTGCAGAGTTCAACAACATTCCTGCAGGCATACTTTAGAGTTTAAAATTTTGCAGATGCCTAAGTACTGCTGAGCTTGAGTTCTGTGCACAAGAGCTTCTGAATTAATGCACTGATATTGACTCTTTATGGAGATGAGCATTACTTCCAAGCACTTGGGATGATATGAATGTAAAACTCACATGTTGTGTCCTGTTGAAATAATACATCTTCATTAAAGTGTAGGTATCAGAATGGAAAAAGATCCTTTCTTCATTTGGCCTGCTGGTACACATCTTTTGTTGCTTACAGGGGAGGGTATTCAGGTGATATCAGGAAAAATGTCATAGAGCAGCAAGGATTTCAGGAAGAAAGTGTGTGTGTGTGTGTGTGTGTGTGTGTGTGTGTGTGTGTGTTTATACACACATGCATTCTCCCCATCTTTCTAGAGTCTAAAAAATGGGAAGAGGGAAGATTCATACCCTTTATAGTATTCTTGACCCTAATTTAAAAAATTTAGGAAGTCAAGTAGAGACTGAATTATAAAAATGTAAATTAGAAAACCCATCTGTGTAAATACATAAAAGTGTGCTAAATGTTTCTGCTGTGATCTTAGTAAAAATCATTTAAAAAGGCAATATAGTAAATGATTAATTAAGTAAACATGGATTGTAAGTCACTATCTCTCCAAAAATCTAAATAAAAGTTTTATTTCATTAATATAATTACATATTTTTTTGAAATAACAGGATCCAGTGTTACTGATATATCCACAACACTGCTCGCTACAATTTCTAAAATGTAAAACACTACCAAAAAATTTAAAATAATAAAAATTACCTTTTATTTTTTAAATACAAATTTTCTCATTATCAGTTTTAATATAAGACACTAATATATTTATGAGCTCAGAGAAAAATGAAGTGGTTAGGCAGTTTTAAGACAATGAGCAATAAGGCAGAAATACTTTGGGGTAATAATATATTATGCCAATAAGGCTTCGACAGTTTCTAAAATGGGGCTTGATATTCATGATTAAATATTTTCCCGATAATCCAGAAAGTCTATTTTGAAGGATGAGAAGAGGTCCAATGGAAAATTAGAATTCTGTGCCAGGACTGATAAGTAAAGACATCGAAGGAAAGAGGAACACCTTGATAAATTTCAGCTCCATTTAGCAAAACAAAGATAGGTGTAGGTAAAGAGATGTGAGCAATTTTAGCTAGGTAACATGACATGATTGATTTTGGAAAAATATAACCTTGTATTAATTATCTGTAAGCTTTAATTGTATAAATCCAGAATTTTTATTTTTAAAGTTTATATTTTTATTTTTAAGTAAGATATAAATATATATTTTTTATATTTTTATTTTAATTTATATAAAACTGGATTTATATGAAGTTCATATAACTACCTAAATTTAAGATAAAAAAGCTTCTCCCAAAGACTTACCTATTATTTTATTTTTATTGGTGCATTGTAACGATACATCTTAATGGAGTACAAGATGGTAGAGGCATACATGCACACTATTTTAAATTCAACTCTTTCTAGCTCTTGATATTTGTACTGATATCCATTATAAAATGAATGTACCATGGCATCGAGCAAAATTCTTTAAAGTGATAACCCAGATAAAACATAACAGGGCACAGAGATTCCAACATGAGAAATACTGCAAGTTCAAACTACAAGCTGCTTGTGTCTCAGAACTGTCGGACTGCATTATGAACTTGCATGCTAAAATGCAGTCAGAAATGTATTTACTTGTACTACTGAGAATCTTTGAAGGCAACAAATTGCTCCAAGTTCTGTTGAGAAATGTCTGGGGAATCCGGCTATGTTTTGCCATGCTTTTTTTTTTTTTTCCTTCTTCTTCTTCTTCTTTTTTACAGCAGCATTATCATTGCCGTACAAAATGCCTACAGCTACCCTTGGCAAAAAACAAAACACAAGTCACATGCTCACCTTCAATACACCCCCCTGGTATTGTTTACTTAATTCTCAGGGCTTGAACAGTAAACCCAGGAGTCCAAAGACCACCTGGGAGCAAAACTCAGACACAAAAGAGAAAACAAGTGCCCCCAAAGCTCCGCAGAAATCAGTATGTGGAACTTCATACTGAAGTCTTCCACGACGCACCCTCATTACAATGAGCATCCTGTTCAGACCGGCATCTCCGTATGTCTGGGTCATTGTCTCAGAAGCAACTCAATTTCCTCGAGTGGCGGATGGGGCTGTAATTGCTTACCTGACTCACAGGCAAATGTCTTCGACGTTTCATCATGAAAGATAATTGCCACCGCATGCTTCTTGGTCTCTCGAGGCAGTCTGGTTATATTTTTGATGTTGTGCAGTTCGGTTACCTTGAAAAAAAATATTTTTTAACTTAACGTTCAGTACATGTTCTTTGTTGGAGTGCTAAAACAAAACGATCAGCTCTCCTTCTGTCTCAAACCGGTACCCAGTGGATAATTGTACTAATTTTTAATCAACTGTAACTCAAAACAATAATGAACAAAACACCATGTGTTCCATTATGCCCTGAAGTTTGGTCACAGTTGATATTGTGCTGAATTTTTTTTTAATACTGGAAATTGAACCCAGGAGCATTCTGCCTCCCAGGTATATCTCCCACCCTTTATATATCTTTACTTTGAAACAGGGTCTCACTAAGTTGGTAAGACTGGCCTTGAACCTGCAATTGTCCCATCTCAGCCTCCCAAGTACTGGCAGGCTGTGTGCTGCATTTGGAAGTGGTCTAAACGTTTTGTAGAATGGCCCCATGGACTCAATGCTTCTAGGAAAGTTATCTTCCTGGTAAACAGTAATGGTTGTGGCACAAAGAGGATTCTCCTTAAATTTGATTAACTATTGATTGGGTTCAATATCTTATCTCTCTGATAACTCCCACCTATCATACAAGTTCCCCACTATATATATATATATATATATATATATATATATATATATATATATATAGTGGTTCCTCACTATAACAACTAGACAACAGGCACCTGACTCTGGGCAGGGTGGCTCTAATATTTTGAGTCACTAAACATAAACAGTAAATCTACTAGCCTGGAAAATGTACAGTGTTGAGGGACTCATACATCACTTCCCTCACAAAGGCCCACCCACGATTTATAGGCTCATGTAAACAACTCTCCATTTGGCAATGAATAAAGAGTCAATAAATTTGTGTGTTTTAGCTTTTGACTCTTTTGGTACCATGTCTGCTACAGCTTTTTCATTCTTTTATTTTTTTTTCCCTGCAGGCAACAGAAATAGAAAACTGCTCATGTCTTCAATGACTCTCTATCATAACATTGCAATAATAATGTGATATTAGTTATTTTTTCTAAATCATAGAAATTTGTTTCTTCCCTGCTAATGTAAAAGATTTTCTATTTTGGGATTAGTATTATTAGCGGAAAATAGTCACAATCAATTAACACAATAAATAGCATATTAATATCCTTTATGATCCTATGGCATCCTATGAAAATTCATTATCATTTTACTATGCCTTAATTTCTCCTCACCAAATATAAAGTTTTCATTAATACTTTTTATAGTACCAGAATTTAATCTTGGAGTGTTCTATTCCTGAACTACAACCCAGGCACATTTTTGAGACAGTAGCTCTCTAAGTTACCCAGGCTGCCTTGAACTTGCAATCTTCCTTCTTCAGGCTCTCAAATAGCTGGGATTATAGGTGTGAACCTCCTTGCCGAAGATAGTCAATATTTGGATAAATGCAATAGCTAATATTCCATTTACAATGCTTAATTTGCTGCAGTGTGTAACTTTTAGTCATTGCAAACCTTCATATATAAAACAACAAAATATACTCTGACACCAACACAGGCATGCGTGTACACAAACATTCCATTTGCTGGGGTGGGTTAGATGTCTGCATTTCAGCTCTTCTTGTACTAGATCGCTTTGTGCATTAACTCCTTATAAAAATAAACATGAATATTTTTAAGCCTATGAAACAACTTTAAGTTCACTTTTCTGCCTAAATCTAATCATTTTGAAACACTTATTTTGAGAAAGAAGTCAGTAAAATAAATATTTAAATTTTAAGTCACTTTAGCTAATAATTGAGTTCTAAAATAATGTATGTAAAAGTATTTTGTAAGCAGTAATGTCTTACAGAATGGCAAAATGTTCTCATAAATATTAAATAATGTTTCTGTATTTTCTTATTGATGCTAAGCTGTTGATTGCTATCACTAGTGACAGTAAAAATAGGAAGTCTGAGACACGAATTCTGGTCTCTTTCTCGTCTATCAGCTTGATTCTATTTGAGACACATTTCTTTCAACATTTTTAATTTAAATTGCACCTGAGCCATAAAAGTATAGCTTTGCGTTTCATGCTTGCTGAATACATAGCTGCAATACGTTTTTAGATGCCAGGGTTCTGGTCAACATGAATGACATCACAACTTTCTTAGCCACACTGAAAGTTTTGTAATTTGTGTATTAATTACTTTTTGGTGGTATTGTGGGTTGAACAGAGGGAGGTTCTACATCTGAGCTACACTCCCAGCCCTATTTTTGTTGTTGTTGTTGTTGTTGTTGTTGTTGTTGTTGTTTAGATACAGGGTCTTGCTACATTGCTGAGGCTGGCATTGAACCTGCAATTCTCCTTTCTCAGCCTCCCAAATACTAGGATAACAGGTGTGCCCCCCCATGCTCATCTTAGGTATCAATCATTTTTACAAGTATAAACATAAAGTCACCTGTTGGGACTACTGAGTGTTCGATCTCTGGCTAATGGGAACTTGAGGATCTTTTGAATGAGCTCCCAGCACCAAGAGGAAGCACTGACACATCCTGTCATTTGTATTGGTAAGAGTCTCACCACTCCCTGTCCAAATGACACCTTCTGATATTCAGCATCTTTAGGATTTTGATCTTGATCTTTACATGAGGATAAATATCAATTATCCAAACAATTTTTCTGAAACCCTGATAAACTGATATTACCATTACCCCTGTACTACAGATAAGAGAAAAGGCAACGGGGGAGCACCTATGCCAACACTGCACAACTGAGTCAGAGGAGGGGCTGGTACCCAACTTGGCTGCCTGCTGGATTTCTTGAGTGACAGGGCATCTTCCCTGGGTCTAACATAAGAAATCTGCCCTTGACAAGGGTCCAGGTTTTGATCTGCATGAGCGATAAGCAACGCTTTCACTTTATTATGCATACTTTATCTGTAAATGAGGGTAGTGCTGGGGAGAAAAATTCATGATTCCATTTGTAACTTATGAGACCCTACTAACATTACAATTACTAAGTAGTATGCTAAATAAAGAAAAATGTGCACATGTGTTTTTTTATATTTAAAACAATTGGGGTCATCATCTTTTTGTGGTACTAGGAATTGAACCCAGGAGCATTCTATCTCAGAGCTGCCCTCCCATTCCTATTTTACTTACGATTTTGAAATAGAGTTTCCCCAAGTTGCTGCGGGTCTTGCTAAATTTCTGAAAAGATAGCTTTGCATCTATGATCTTCCTGTCTCAGCCTCTCAAATGCTGGGATCACATGCATGTGCACTGCCACAGCTGGCTGAGGCCTTCCCCTTCAAAGATGCTACCTTTGATGTCAATTAGGATATGCTACTAGAGAACTAGTTACAGGTCATGAAGCTGGGCTTGGTGGTACATGCCTATAATTCCAGAACTTGGGAAGCCAAGACAGGAGAATCACAGGTTCTAGGTTAGCCTCAGTAAGTAGATCCTCAGCTACTTAGGGAGATCTTATTTTAAAATAAAAAATTAAAAGGGCTGAGGGGGTAGTCCTTTTAGGTAGAATGCCCATGGATTCAATCCCTAGAACCATATACACACAATAAAATGATTATCATGCAAAATTAAAGTGGATATTGTAAGTGATTTAAAGTATAACTGACAAAAATAAGTTTGATTCATATATACTACTATATATATATGTGTGTTTACACACATACACACATATATAAACACACATACACACATATAAATCTATGTGTGTGTGTGTGTGTGTGTGTGTGTGTGTGTGTGTGTGTGTACCCATCTACCTACCTATCTGAAAATACTCATTTTCCTTTCAGGGAAAAAAACTAGACACCAAATAATTCACAGTTTCTGTGGATTAATACCCCTGAGAGAAGAATAAAAATGCCTTTTTTGGAACAGTGATTCTCATATTATATTTTAAGCACATCAAAGCATGTCCTCAAATAGGGCTTAGCTTCTGAATTTTTAAATGATTAAATAATTGACTCAGGCCATATTTAAAACAAAATTTTATTCCATCATAGTAAATTGAAGTTATATTTGAACAATATATATTGTTAAAAATGTTATTAATTTTATATCTAAACAAAGGATCTTACCAAAATTGAGTCTAAAAACAATGAAAATTATGTGTTGTTTAATCATTTATATCAGAAAGAGAGCATAACAGCGATGTACCATCTCATAATTATATAATATAAAATATCTAAATGTGGCCAAGAATATCATACAAACATTTAAAATCTTGTTCAAGGGACATTTCCAAATATTTTTATACTCCAATTCAAGATAACACTACAACAGATATTGTGGATTCTTTATTTTTTTGCTAATCTCATAACACAAATCAAGAGATTGAACTAATGATGACCTGATGAGATACAGGAGGCTTCGGGACGTTTTGATTTCGGTGCCTTAGGCAGTCTGCCAGATGTTGTGGTTCCAACAAAGTGTTTTCTTCTGTGAAATCTAGCAATGCAGACAGTGATCTAGGCAGATACTGTTACCTTGGTTTCCAAGATACCGCAGGGTTTCCATGTTGACCAACTGGGTGATGCCTTTACCTCTTTTATTTAAGAAACTACAGGGATGCTAGGAGAGAAAAGTACTAAGGAAGACTATAAAACTCACTTTAAAAGTACCGGAATCATAACAATTTAGGCCAGTAATGGCTGTATGTAATCTCCTGTCCCCGTTCTTCACTCTCAATCCTGTATGGATTCACTCTCCTGTAAGAAGCCATTCGTATGCCTTCCTTTTAGGAGGGCAATGTTTAAAATAAATTCTAAAATAAAAATGCTTTTATTGATTTAAAACCTATTGACTTCACATAAAATAATTATCAGATTTATAAGATGTTGAAAAGTCAGTGGATCTGGTGATGCACACTTATAATAGTACTTTGGAGGTTGAGTACTTAATAATACTTAGTCATAGTACTTACTAATCATTCTTTGGAGGTTGAGGCAAGAGGATAGCAGGTTTGAGCCTGGCCTCAGCTACTTAGCAATTTACTGAGACCCTGTTTCAAAATAAAAAATAAAATAGGGTTGGGGGTGTAGCTCAGAGGTAGAATGCCCTTGGGTTCAAACTTTGGTAACACCCACACACAAACACACATGTATACACACGTACACACACACACATACTCATACATATACAATTTTGAAAGGCTAGAGCTTCTCAGTACTAAAACCATTAAAGTAAAGCATTTTATATATATCTGAAAATTTTATTTTTATATGGCTACAAAAATCCAAAATATTGAGCCGGGCGTGGTGGCGCACGCTTGTAATCCCAGCATTTTGGAGGCTGAGACCAGAGGATGGCGGTTCGCAGACAGCCTCAGCTACTTAGTGAGGCTTTCCCCAACTTAGTGAGACCCTGTTTCAAAATAAAGAATAAAAAAGAGGGCAGGGGATGTACCTCAGAGGTCAAATGCCCCTGGGTTCCAACCAAAACCGCAAAACAACAACAACAACAACAACAACAACAACAACAACAACAACAAAACGATATTGAATTAAGTTTAATGACACCATTAAAATAATTATTTTAAATAAATATAAAATTAACAGAATTGAACTGAGGTAAAAATTACCTGAAAGTAACTCAGGTTTTTTGGGTCCAAATTGCTGAGTGTCACAATCGACAATTCAAAATATGAAGGTCCAGTTGGTGGCAGAATTAATTCCTCAATACAAACAGTCTAAAATGTTACTGCTCCTAAGTGATAGTACTCATATTTATTTTGAGGAACGAGCCCCAAGCAACTTATGATGTTAAATACAGACAAGTCACAGATGACGGACATAAACATGTCCTTCAGAATTCCACCATTTAGGTAGGTTTGAGATTAAAAATGACCGCAGGTATCTTAGAAAAACATAACCAAATGAGCATAGAGGAGAATTTCTACTTTGATGTGTGAGTTCTGCAACCACTATAATATGCCACTCCATTTTAACCAACAAGTCAAAAGAATAAAACCAGACACTACTCGTCTACCCTACTTTATTCATGTGGGTTATATCTGCTAAGCATTACTATAAGAGATATCAGACCCTACACGTTATTAAGTCATTATTTTCTTATATGTTTAGTAAAATAATATGTTTGTCTAAACTAATGAAAATATCCTTCCTTCTTTCCTTCATTCGTTTATATTGTGGTACTGGGGATTGAACCCAGGAGCATTCTACCTTCAGGGTACAGGTACACCCCCAGCCCTTTTTATTTTTATTTTGAAACACGGTCACACTAGGTTGCTGAGTCTTTCTATGATGCAGAGACTGTCTTTCAAGCTGCCATCCTCCTGTCTCAGCCTCTGGTACACCGGAATTACAGGCACGCTCCACCACATTCCACGCAGAAATAACATTTTGAGTAAAACTAATTAGCTGAACATGGTGGTGAATGCCTGTAATTCCAGGATACCAGAGGCTGAGACAGGAGGATCACAGGTTCCAGGACAGCTTAGGCAATTTATTGAGAAAAATCTGTTGAGTTTTGAGATATTACCAAGCTTAATAATACAGCTACACATTTCTTAATTTTAATTCTCAAATTTCAATTTGCCCTTGAAAACTTTGCGTATTTTCAGTAAATACTCTCAATTGTTTTCCTTGAAGACAGATTTTCTTAGTTCATTTTTGAGAAAAACCTGACAAAAATCTTAGAGACTTTGTGGATGAGTTGCTTTTTCATTAAAATGCATGTCCTTCCTCTTTTGCTAGTGTGTGTGTGTGTGTGTGTGTGTGTGTGTGTGTGTGTGTGTGTGTTGGTACCAGGGATTGAATTTAGGGGCATTCTTACGCAACTACCAGCCCTGAATTTTTTTTTTTTTTTTTAGATTTTGAAATAGGGTCTCACTAAGTTGCTGAGTCTGGCTTCTGACCTAAGGTCCTCCTGTCAGCCTCCCAAGTACTGGGATTACAGGTGTGCACCATCATACCAGCACATTTTTTTTTTAAATGAAATAGAGATTGAGCATGTACCTTTCAGTCATACGAGAGCTCTCCCTCTCGATGGATGACTGCTACACGTTGGTTGCAGCTCACAGTTATGACTTCCTTCTATTTTGTCAAATAGAATATTTAAGAGCCACACTGGAGGTCTAGATTTAATAAAGCAATATGTATTTTGTTTTACTGCTTCAACAAGAGCATTCTTAAGTACAATGAGAGAAAAAAAAAAGTTGGTGCTTTCATTTACGTGTTTACTTATGTAGAGATACAATGGCCACAGCTCCAGTCTGGAGTGACTGCCTGGAGCAGTGCTGCCGTCCTGTCCTACCTACTATTGCTTCTCCCCCAAGACAGAATGAAAGTGAAGACAGCAGACAAGGCAGGTAACAGGAGGAGCTTATCATGAAGGAGCTGTTGTCACCTTGGGGCCCCGAGGGTCCCACAGGCCTCTCCTCCAGGACGAGGCTCTGGCATGGAGTCTTGTCAGTTCTGCTTGAACTTGCTCCTACCCCCCTCCCACAGCTTCATAGCTCACCACACCACACGCTCCCCGCCTCATCCCAGCTATCTGCACTGCTTCCCAACTAATTGTTTTTCTTTTATCTTTTCCTAAATACTCAACATTTTTCAAAATTTACTGTCGAATTTTTTCTTTTTAAAAAATTTGTATTGGTGCATTGTAGTCATACATTTTAATGGGATCAAAGACTTGTGTAGACATCCATGCACACATCACCAGATAGCCCTTACCCGATCCCACTCCATTCCCTCCCCATCCTTCCTTCCCAGGCTTGGCTTAGTGATTGATATGTTTGTTTAAGTACATCGTGTGCTTTAGAGAGTTTCCCTCTTCCCCCTCCCATCCCCTCAGTTAGGTCGCCTTATTTGCTCCTCTATAGGATCTTCTTCTAGAGTTCCTCCTGTCACCCATTTCTCCCTAGCTTTAGGATATTAGGGAAAACATCCGATTTCTTCTTTTTGGTGACTGACTAATCTTACTTAGCATAATGTGCTCCAGTTCCAACCATTTCCCTGTATGTACAACTACTTAATAACACCTACAAATTAACTTTGCATTCTTAAACAAGGTCTTGAAGACTTCCAAAGATTTAGTTTCTATCGGCACATCTAATCTCATTGTTTTTACTCCACCCCTAAACGCAAGATAGCTAATGGTAGGTATGAAGTTCAGGATAACCTCAGTACATTATCACTCTGAAATTATTTTGAAGTGGTTTATTATAAAACAAAAAAGATACTACATACCTAGGACTGATAAATGCATAAAGCTGGCTCATAGGAAAATGCACACTAAAATCCATGTACTTCCCTTCAATTTGTATAAATTTCTCATGTGTAATATGTTTCTCTGACAACAATACTCTTCTTACTCAGAGAGCCTAGCCTTATCACACAGATATAATCAGATGACTGTTCAGCTGCTATGAATTTACTTAATAGATGTACAAAATTAAATCTCTTCATTAGCACAGTGGGTCTAATAGAGACCCTCAAAAGGCTCTGCTCAAGTCCTAACTCCAAGAACCTGGAAAATTGCCTTTGTTTGGGGAAAGAGTCTTTGCAGAGTTAAAGCTCAGAATCCTGAGAGGTGATCATCCAGAATTTTTTTGTGGGTCTTAATAGCAGAGGAGAGGAAAGGAGATTTGAAACAGACACGAGAGAGATGGCCTTGTGAAGATGAAGGCAGAGACAGAGAAAATGCCACCACAGATCAAGGAGAACCTGAAGCCTCAGATGCTACACAGGAAGCCAGGCTCTTCCCTGAGGCTGGAGGAGTGATTTACAACTTCTGGATTTCAGAACTGTGAGAGAATAAGCTTATGTGAGTTAAACAACCAAATTTGTGGGCATTTGTTAGCCCAGCTTTAGCAAACTAATATAATTACACAAGATTATTTGAAGAAAAACAACATAATTTAGGTTATAAAGTCATTATTCTTAAATACAAGCAAAATGAAAAACCATGAACATTTTTGTCTATGTCCCTATTTCCCCAATAAAACACTAGTTCCTTAAAATGAGAGGGGTACAATTCATTTATTTTGTGTTACCTGAGGGCAATAAATATACTTTCTAATTTAATTTTGATTAATAAATAGAACACACAGCTCTCTAACCTGGATCCCATAGAGCCCAGGAAATGACTGATGGACAGCCGCAGAGAAGGTGATGCACCCTCAGATATGACCTTCCTGTAAATAAGCCCTGGAAGAACTTGGGTCTCAGGAGAAAAGAAGTGATGAGGTGAAGAGGCCTCAATTTGGAAAAGAATATACTAACAGTGAATGAGGTCGGCAGCAGGGCTGACTTGGTACTGAGCTGGTGAGCTTCTATCAGTTGGGGAACTGTTTCTAAGGGTGGAGGAATCTACCAATAAAAGAGATCTTTGAAAGTGGAGGTGAGAAGGTATGGGTGATGCTGTGCAGGAGCTGGCCCTGCTTGGCTCTGTGCCTTGTTTAGAGCCAATAATAGCTTTTCTTTACTGGACTGGGCACGCTGATAGGAAGTAGAAAAGCAGAAGCATAGAGCATCTGCCATTGGCCTGCAATTAGAGTCTGGAAATGATGCCACTTTAAGGGAAACCACCCCCAAGGTTTCTGTATTTGTCTGTGGTCGAATCAGAGACATAATGATTTTCACAAGGATCTCAAGAAATTACTTAGCTAATATTCAGGAAAATAATCATTCTGTTTATACTTTTTGTGGCTCTGCTGCTTCTTTTCTTTCATTTCTCATATCTCCAACATAGTTTAATTCAACATTTATGTGTGTTTAATATAACCTGCCACAATGGAGCATTTTTCTTTTTTTAATTTAGTTTTTAATTTTTATGTAGAACATATTGAAAATGGCATACATTCAGACTGTGTTTGGTGCCCTCTCTCCCCCACTTTCCCTTCCCCTCTTCCAACAATGAGTGTCCACGTTGGCCATGCTATATTCATACTTTTACACATATTCGGATGTAGCTCCTCCATTAATCAACCTCACCCTTCTTTCTCTCCTATCCTTCCATTCTAGCTATCTTGGGTATCTTTCCAAAGGGGTTGAAATCAGAGAACTACAGTAACATATGCATACTCATGTTCATAGCAGCACAATTCATGGCTCTGCTTCTTATTGGAATATCTAGAATTAAAACATAGGGATAGGGATATGTGCCTCTTGAATAGAGTTCAATTTATTCATTGAACATGTGGTAAGAACTACCATGAGTTGACCAAGACTGTAGACCTACAATTAGGACTTAGAAAATTATATAGAAATAAGATCAAGAACTGGTGCAATGAAAAAGAAATCATCCCTCAAGATCCTTGTGGTAAAAATGTTTTTCCCCTAGCTGTTCAAAAGACAAGACTATAATTAGGTACAAATTTTGCTGACACACATCAATCTTTGAGTGTCACAAACTGATTCCAAGTGGAAGCCAGAATAGAAAAGTTGGAGAAAAAACTGCTTGCATAAGACACTGTACCAATCTAAGATTGGTGCCAAAGTTCACATCTTGTTTGCACAGGCAGCCCATTACACTTGGTTCTTAGTCAAGATCACAGAGATGCTAAAAGTAATACATCCTAAGTGGCTCTGGAATAATATTGATGTTTGTCCAATGAATTTTAGAGCCAATGGAAAAATAAAAGAAAAAATTATAATCCAAGCTTAGCTGACAAATTTGACAGTTCATAGAAAATTAAGTAGTACATTTATTCTTTTTACAAACAAATAAATGGAAGTTCTTCAAATATAGCTAATAGAGTCAAGATATTTTATAATATCTGTGTAGGGTTATACATGTACTATCAACAGATACATTGTGTGTGTGTGTGTGTGTGTATAATTATATGACATTATATATAATGCTTACTTTATTATATATATAATTTTTGGCACTAGATATTGAAGCCAGGGGCATTCTGCCTCTGAGCTATACCCCAGAAGTATTTTTTAAAATTTTGAAACAAGGTTTCACTAAGTTTTGAAGGGGCTTGCTAAATTGCTGAGGCTGGCTGAGAATCTGCAATTCTCCTGTCTCAGCCTCCCAAGTACTAGAATTTATAGGTATGCACCACCACACAACAACTGCATGCTAATTATTTTTAATACAACAGGCAAAATAATATATAGATAGGAAAATATAAACTTTAAAAATTGTCAGCAGAAAAAAGATAGAAAACTTAAAATAAATAAAATGATCTGGCCATCTCCTAAAGCCCATTTTCTGATTATTTCATAATTAAGTTTATCAAGAATAAAATTTGGTTAACAACAGAAAATCAATCAAAATATTTCTCAAAATTTATAAAGTAACAAACATGATTTTTATCAAACCAAAAAGCATCATTGATAAAAGTTTCAATATATTTTGTGAAAACATAAACTCTTTATATGAAAAAAATTATCTTTGGTGACAGATTATATTGCAAAACCTATTCTACTTTAAGCAGAAGCATGAGGCTCATTTCACTTATTGCTAGAACTTTTATCAAAACCTCAGTGTAACAGAGACCCTGTGGGATAAAAGAAGGATAGGAAATGAGAGTAGAAAAATGCCTATGAATACACAATCAAGTATCACTTAACCTTTATTCGATTTGAAAAAAGTTAATGAGCAATGACTGAGAAGATTCTCTGGGGAATCTCGTGCATCCTACAGATTGTAGACAGAGATGCATGTCTGGGTGGCCATTTGGTGGTACGTGTGTAGATTAAGAACTCATGTATCTTAGTACAATGCTCCCATTCCACTTACGTTTCATCTAGACTTCCTCATGTTGGGTCATAAAGACATAGCAAAGTAATCCTAACTGTAAAATTATGTGAGGTAGTGAGAAGTTGCTATCAACCTAGTTTCAGTTACTAGGAAAGCTGAAAGTAAAATATAGTGGATGCCAAGGGATATCATAACTAAGAGGGACCATTAGAAGCACATGACAATAGGGCACAGAGAAGTGAAATAGATCTTAGACTTATTATATCATGAATAAAAATAAGAAGCAGAACAAGTTACTGCACATTACGATGTATGTAAATCAACAAAGGAGCAAATGTACAAGAAATCAACATTACCTAATTATATAAATTATAAAAATACCAAAAAAATCCAATCTAACACATTGCAATGACTGTCCATGAAGAAGAAAATTTGAATGGGTTTAAGGAATGGGAATAGATTATATAAAATATCAAAATTCTTAAAACGATAGAAATGAATGATAAACAATATCCATTCAATGAGTGGTATGATAATTCAACTTTGCATCTGAGTTCTACAACACCAGGGAAAAAAGGAAGAGAAGAATGAAAGAATAGAGGAAGGAGAGAAGGAAGGGAGAGAAGGAAGGAGGGAAGGAAGGAAGGAAGGAAGGAAGGAAGGAAGGAAGGAAGGAAGGGAGGGAAAAATATTTCCTAAGGAAAGTAATAGAATAATATGTGAAATTCTAGTAGGTCAATAATATTAATAATTATATGACCATTACAGCTATTGAATATTCTGAATTGGTTTTCAACTCGGCTGTCTACAGCCTGGCATGTGATAGCTCTTAACATAACCAATGGCACACTGGTTCCTTTAGTAAATTACACATCCTGGTGTGATCATTTCTTTCTTTCTCTCTTTCTTTTTCTTTCTTTCTTTCTTTTCTTTCTATCTATCAATCATCTATCCATCTAGTATCTATCTATATATCTATCTTTCTATCTGTCTGTCTGTCTATCTATCCTAAAGGGTACAAAAAACTGAGACCATGAATAATTTCATAAATTTATGAGACCAATTGTAGCTGTGAGAGTCACAAAAAACAGGCACTACTGCCCAGCAGAATTCTCAGGTATTCTCGTGATCCCCCAACTCCTGCTCTACACCCACAACAGTGTTTGGTCACTGCTGACAAGTCAGAGTTTCAAACCTTGAGCAGGTTTGATGTGTCCTGCTGGGCCTGTCAAGTACTGGGCAGACTCTGGTTTCTGAAAGCAGCCCCTGTTCATAGACAAGGAGAAAGCAGCAATTCAGTGCTGCACCTGCAAAAAACTGAATTCTCTAACAGCAGAGATGGCTTGGGTTAATTTTTCTTCAGAAAGGGATGAAGGAGATGAGCAAATAAGGCCACCTGACTGAGAGGGATGGGAGGGGGAAGAGGGAAATTCCCTAATGTACAAGACGTACATTCATAAACATATCAAAATCAATCACTAAGCCAATAATAAGAAAGAGAGAGGAAGGAGGGAAAGGGGTAGAAATTGGGGAAGGGATAAATGAGTGATGTGTTCATGTATGGCTCTACTGTCTTGTACTCCATTAAGATGTATGACTACAATGCACCAATAAAAAATAAAAATGCTAATAAATCATTCAAGGCTTACTAGATATTACAAAAAGAGAAAGAGATGCAGACTCGGCCCCCCTGATACCTTGCCTTCAGCCTGGTGAAACCCCTAGACAGGCTGAGCTAGGCTTTGACTTACAGAACTGTGAACTCTCAGGTGGAAGATTTTGACCCCTGAGTTTGTGACAATTGTGTACTGAAGGAAAAAAATGAAAACTACTCCAGTTGTTAATATTTGAACTGCATAAAAGATTTGGTTCCTAGGGATGGTGATAGAATAAGTTTACTTGCAAGAAGAAAGCTGAAATAAAATATGGGAAAGAACTGTTTCTGGCCCAACATGAGAAGGCAGGCTTGCCCAGCTCTGGGACTAGGAGAATATAATGTAGAAAGATAATCTTCATAAACCTTTTGTGAAATAATAAGAAAGACAAATGGGGAAGTTCAGGCTCCTGAAAGTTTGGTTAACACTTAATATTCTAGTACACCTGCTATCTAAATATGATTATCTTTATTCAAAGAAAGAGAAAATGAGAACTTTGGGAAGATAGTCTCATTTTAAGCAAACATTTACCATATCTCTGTGTGTGAGTGCATATACACAAACATGAATTTCTCATTATTCTTTCAACACACACACACACACACACACACACACACACACACACACACGAACAGACACACACAACAACAGCAAACTAAAAAAAAAAAAAACAACAAACTAAACCAGATACCTTTCTTCCCTCAATATTGTGTGGCAGGAATTTCTTCAGGAATCATTTCTTCAGGAAGTCAAACTAAGTTCGGCACTAATTTACATAAAATAGATCATCTGCCATAAAAACAAGTAATTCCATCAAGACTCAAACACACAATTCCCTAAATTAAGGAACTACTTCCTAATCAATAATATCCATTTGGTCACAGTTCCAGGTCTACAAACTAGAGTTATTCAATGACCAATTAAGACTCTCTATTACTTGTTAAAACAGAAGTATTAGCATTAGAAAGCTTTAAAATGCCACAGTACTGCACCCATTTAATATAAATGTGAAGTAACATCATTTACAAAGCGAAAGATGCTAAGTAGATATTTATAGTGAGGTGCAAAGTACTATTTAAAAATAAATTCCCACTGAAGTGTCTTTCAAATTGTGGGTTCCACTTGGATACACATTCATTATTGAGACCGAATATATACCTTTCCTCTAACCATAGAAGAACCAGTTATTAATCACTCTTTTCTTTTGCATCTCTCAGCTATTGTACAATTAGGCAGAATTTATCAATACTAAAACAGAGTTTTTAAAAATAAGAAATGACTTAGGATATTCCAAAATAATAATTAAGGGTATTGGGTATTGTATATAAATCTGTGGAATAAGTGTAAAATGCTTCAGAAATCACAGAAATCATGTCATAACAGAGTCATGGTACTGAATATGCGTTCCCGTTGTCTGATTTATCACATGAAGTGACTCTTTAAAAATGACAAGCTATTTTATCATCCAAAGTGGTCTCAGTTTTTTTCCAAATTTGGCCTATTTCCCTAATTTCAGAATTGCAAGTCTGAAGCAGAAATGTCGTTCACAACAATAATTGTCTTTCGTTCCACAGCACCATACATGTAGTCAGCATGTTTTACATGGTTATTTTACATGTAGTTATCTTTTCACTTTTTGTGCTGTATAGTTAGCATTTCGCAGACGGGAATATATTGTTTAAATTATACGATGTTGTTTCTGATTTAGTACATATATAAAATGGTAGCCTTGTACAAGAAAAAGAAGTGGATACTTTTGAAAAGTAGAATAAGGGCCAGGTATATTGGCACACACCTGTAAGCCTAGCACTTGGGAGGTTGAAACAGGAGGATGGACATTTTGAGACCAGTGTGTGGTAAATTAGAGAAATATTTTTGTAATATGTCACACTACTACATAGTCTAAATTAAGCTGTGATCAATCATATAGATATTTTCCAAGAGTCCAATTCATATCTGCTGCAAAGTGTTAGGTTATAAACATAAATTCTATGTACTGAGTGATCTATTTTTCAGAGCATCCTTTGTAATAAAGAATAATTATTATTGGTGATATCTTAGATGTGGGGAAAACATATTTGGTCTGAATTCAAATACTACAAAGTTTAAGTTTACCTCTGGAAGTTTTCTATTATTTTGAGGTTGCAATTTCATAGACCACCATTCAAAGGCCTTATGTGTTGGCCTTCTCTAGAGTTGGACCATGTATACACATGGGTACTCTCTTGTTTATTTTTAATGTAATTTTATTTTATTTTTCAGAATTCTATTTTTAAATCTTTTATTTGCACATTGAAGGCATACATGCACACATCACCCAGTTAGCCCTTACACAATAACCACCCCAATCCCTGCCTCCTCCCTCCTTCTCATGTTTGGTTTAGTGATTGACTTTGATATGTGTGTGAATGTACATCATGCATATTACAATTATTTTTTAAAATTTTTTATTGCTACATTGTAGCCATTCATCTTAATGGAGCACAAGGTGGTGGAGGCGTACATGTACACATCACTCAGCTCTTGTCCAATCCCCACCCCTTTCTCTCCTCCTCCCTCCTTCTCATGTTTGACTTAGTGATTTACTTGGATGGGAGGGGGAAGAGGGAAATTTCCTAATGTTCATGATGTACATTAACAAACATATTACAATTATTTTTAATATTTATTTTTGTGCTACCAGGGATTGCACCCAGGGACATTCTACCTTACTTTTTGTTTGGGAATGCGGTTTTGCTAGGTTGCTGAGAATTTCACTATGTTTACTCTGGCTGCTCTGTGATCCTCCCGTCAACCTTCCAAGTGCTCGGGTACCAACACATCTGTCTCCATTTATTTATATTACATTAAAAAAAAACTTTAGCTGGTATAGTGACACACGTCTGTAATCTCAGTATTTGAAGGCTGAGACAGGAGGATGGCAGTATTGAAAACGGCCTCAGAAACTTAGTGAGACCTGGTTTCAAAAATAAATGCTACGTGTGACTATGTGTATACACGTGAATATAACATTGTTAACCTGGACACGCTGTATAGAGAGGGTGAGAAAAGGGGATGTGGGGAGGGGTGGGCACCGAGTACTGTGAGGATACACGTCATTGTCCACATGATCTCCATTATGATGTGAGACTATAGTGCACCAGTAAAAATATATATTAAAGAATAAGTAATAAATAAAAATAAATAGGGCTGGGAGGTAGCTGAGGGGTAGAATGCCCCTGGGTTGTGATGATACATCATACTGAGGTATAGAGTGATACAAATGTACATGCAATGCAATTCTTAGTACATTTCCCTCCATGTCCCCCCACCTTTCCCTGGCTTTGAGATTGGCATTGGTTATTTAATATATATACATAGCAGCAACGGCAACAACAACAAAAACTTTTACCATTCCATTTCCTTGCATTCCCTGAGTAACTAGTATGTGATAACATGAGTAAAGTAATCGGTAAGATGGGAAGAAGAGTGACCCATGATGGGATAAGGTGTGACTCCCCCAGAAACAATGTGCTTGTCAACCCATGGCTAAGTACACGAAGACAAAGCATCTTTAAGATAAGAGATTGCATATGGGTGCACGTACCAATGAATGAAGGCGAAAATGTGTAAGATACGTTTATCCAAATAAATGATGCTCGCTCCAGGAGCTTCCAGTGGATGTCAGGAGAGACACAAGCCCTTGGACAGCTGTCACATCATGACAAGTGTGTACTCATCCAAGCACAGAGCCATTTCTTCAAGAAATCAAAATGATGGTGTTCACACACTTATCGACCACACGTTGCTTTTTAAGGGTAGGCGCTGCAGGTAGCAATTTTTCACAAGGACACTTTGATCTTTTCCTAGACTCTCTCAGATGTTTATTTTAAATGAAGACGGATACTGCCAACACCAAACCCCAGGAAAGAAGGTAGAACGAGATGATGTTTTCAGTGTCGGGTGGTAGGGGATTTAGAAAGGAGGCTGGTCCCAGTTCAAGCATCACTTTTTTGACACTATGTCATTTTTGTTCTTGAAACTTCATATCGTTCTACCTTCATTCATCTTTCTCTCTTTTATTTATTTATTTTTGGTGGTACTGGGGGTAGAACCCAGAGGTTCCACCAGAGGTTCCTCCAGGCTATACTCCCAGACCTACTTTATACTTTATTTGGAAACAGGGTCTCACTAAATAGCTGAGGCTGACTTCTAACCTGTGTAATCCTCCTGTCTCAGCCTCTCAAGCACTGGGATTACAAGCATGTGCCACCACGCCCGGCTTCATTCATCTTTCTGCAGGACGTTATTTATATTTATATTTTCCTCCCTACAGAACATGCTTATATTTATTTCATTAAAACTTCTATAAACTGTTTCTTTTTCGTCTGCTTAGAAAATTAAGGAAAATATATTAGCCGATCATATGTAAATTACTTCAGTTCAGTTTTCATCTAGGATAAATTTGTTTTGAATATCTGTTATGACAATTATATACAGCTACATTTCCAACCCTAATGCATTTTTAATAACTTCCTTCAGTAGCTAGCAATTTGAATTTCAAATTTCTTTCTACCAAGAAGTTAAAAAAAGTATATGCCATTTTATAAGAGTTTCATATAAAATTGATTTATACAGCAAGAGTGTTCTCACAGTAAACATATCAAATGTCTAAATGAGACCATTAATACTCATAAGCTTATAATATGCATGTTCCAGATGGGGCATAATACAAAGTTAAAGTTGGTAAGGAAGTAATTGTGTACTTAGCTTATTTTTTTAGAAATACCTTACTTAGGTTAAAAACATTCCATTTATTTGTTTATTTTATCATTATTAAGGTGTAGGGCGGATTTTAGGGAAAATCAGAATAACTGACTAATTGCTAAATACTTAATTTCTAACAGAACATATATGAGAGCATCACAAGTCATTCTATTTTTATTTTGTTTTTCTTTATTTTTAATACACTTTTATTGTTAACTTGTCATCTCACATCATATTGGGGTTCAGAGTGACAGATAAGTCCTTTTAAGGTTTTCATAATTTCTTTACTCCTCAATGAATAAATTTCTTTACTGCTTAACGAATAAAACTTAAAAATAATGTATCCCTTAAGTGGCTGACACTCGTGTTTCTCTGGGGCTCTTCTTACCCCACTTTAGATCTCCTTCCGGATTTTGCCAATGCTAGATAACTCAAATTCTTTTCAGATGCCTGCACAATGTAGCTTTTCAGTACTGGTAATCACACTTTTACTTCTTCATACAATACATTTTCCTGAGTTATTCTGCTTTGTTAAAACAGAAATCTATAAAGTAGCCCCACTAACAGTCTTTTTTTTTTGGTGGTACTGGGGTTCCTGGAAGCCCTTCTACCTCCGGGCTACACTCCCAGATCTAGTTCTACATTTTTATTTGGAAACAGGGTCTCCTAAGCCAGCGCGTGTGGTTGGCTTCGAACCTGCGCGATCCTCCTGTCTCTGCCTCCCAAGCGCGGGGATTACAAGCGTGCGCCACCACGCCAGGCCCACTAACAGTCTTATCCTTTACACAGTTGTAATTTCCAAAAGTAGAACCAACTGTCCCCTGACATTTATTATTCATCCTATTTCACTATCTTCAGAAATGTACAAACCCTTTATATCATTAGATTATAAAACTTTGAAACAATAGTTATAATAACACTTAGCAGTAAATAAATGTTTTCTGGAAAAAATATTTTAAAAATCCTTAGCATTTAAAGACTACTCCAAACCCTCTTTTCCAGTCTTCAAGTATATTACTTTCTCCTCACCACAGTCCTGTGGGCTGGAACAATTGTCCCTGTTGTGTAAACAAGAAGAGCAACTTCTGGCGTCCTCTTCTGAGCCTCAGTGTTTGTCTTGTCACTAGAAGCAGTCTCAGAAGAACAAATATCACATCCTTGTCATATTGTATTAGATGTCTCATGAAAATTTATATAACATTCATAACCATGCTACGTTCATTGCCAATGACTTGGGATTAATAATAGTTTTGTAATAAAGAGGGCAGTTCCCTCAGCAGATCCTCCCTAGCACAATAGTAATTACTCTTGGAGACAAATGCACCTGCAGGTCACTTCTCTCTCCCAGTGAAAGCAGATATGCACATCGCAAGGTTTTGCTCCAATCTGAGCAATTCAGAGTTGCTTAATGGGAATACAATTTTGGTGACTTGAAGAACAGATCATGTTTGAGGGACAAAAGGTGGCATTATAGTATAATAATGGAACAAGAAGAGGAGAGAATTTGAAGAAATCTAGTTGAAGATTCTCAAGGGAAAAATAAGGCAAAAGACAGCTTTTTGACTTAAGATTATAGGAAAAAGAAAGAGTGAAGGAACTAGAGAATACTGCTGTAATAGAATTAGACAGGTGGGTAAAAGAATTAAGTGACACTAAAATAAAATCAAGGTGAGGGAAGGAACTGTGAACATACCTTCTTGAATACAAACCCTAAGAATTCTTACTATTGGTGAACCATGCCCTTCCATATCAGGATTGGTCTACATTCAGCATTGCTGTCTACAGTCAATCACAGAAAAATAGATCAAATTACTGAAAATAAACTGAAGTCATGAAGCCTTGCCAGTGCTATAAAGCAGAAGCAAAAGAGAAAAAAAGTAAAAAAGAAAAAATTCATTGCATTGCCATGAGAAAGGAAACTTTTAGCTGTCACGTAGACTGAGTGTAGTTTTAAAGTGATTTTGGGAGGTTCATGTTACAGTCAATGAAATCTGCTCAGCAATGCAGTAAAGGGGATTCTCTGGTATGTTCTCAATTCCATTGTCCTCATGTTCTTTCTCACATAGTTTCCATAAAGGAGTAGACGCATGTGAAGCATGTATGGTTTTGAAGTTACACTCAGTTTTCTAACATTAATTTTTTTCTGAGTCTACTTATGTCCACATTCACATTCTGTCACCTTTTATCTGGTAAAAAAAAAATAAAGTGTCATTGATCCTATCAAAGCAAGACCATATCATGTTACACGCGTCCTTTCTCTTCATCACATTTTCAGTGTATTAAATCATTCTCAGAAGTCTACATGTGCTTTACAACACACGTCACATTTTAGAAACACGCCTACTATGTATCTTAGCTCAAAATCTTTTTAGACAATTGCTTATCAGTTTTTTCACCTCTCATTTAGAGATCACTCCAAAAAACTTAGTCCAATATCACAAAGACATGATTTTATCCAGTTTCCCAACTCTCCTGTGTTTTATTGCTAACCATCTCTTGTCTTAGTCTCTCCATGACGTTAAACATAGATGGCCATCTGTTCCTCATTTTCTAGTGGTGAAAATGGGCCACTCTTGATATTTTTTAATTTTAAAGTTGCTCTCAAACTTCCATCCCAGCTTGTCCTCCTTTGTTAATCATCCACATTTTAGAATGCTACTTGGCTTTTTATTCTCCCTTGAAGTGTATTTCAGCCAGTGCTAGTGAATACAACACTATCAATATCAATATGTGGTTCACAACCAGATTAAAACTTTAGCATGGTCTGCTCTCACTCCAACCCACTCTTAATTATCTAATCCAGTACTGGACATTTTAGTCTGAATGCCTAATATATTTCAAATTTAATACATAGAAAGTAAAATCTTGTGATTCTTCCACAAAGCCAGCTCTTCTAGGCTTCCCATTTCCAGGAACTTCATCATGTTTGAGGCCATTGCTCAAGTCTGAGCCCATGAATCACCTGTAATTATTACCTTTCACCCATCCCTCTATCTAACCCATAAGTATCTATTGTCATCTTAGCACACCATACCCCAGATGTGTCTTTTTACCTCTAAAGCTAGTACCAAAACCTTCACTAAGTCAGCATCATATCTGGCCTGAACTAATGACAACTGAGGCTCACCACAACTTCCTCTAGATGAAGAGCCACTTTAAGTGTTTAAATGAACAGCAGTACATTTCATTTGTGAATAGTACCTAGGAACATTTAATCTCACTTTCTGCCTATGGTGCCATTTATTCCTTATAATAACCCTCTGCTGTAGGTACTATCATAATCCTACTTTATCAGAGGAGAAACACAAAATACATTGAAGGATAAATGGCTAATCCAACTTCACACAGCTGCCGTGTATAGAAGCTAGAGCTTAGAGCTTGCAGGGTGGCCCATTGTACAGTTGGTTAAGATCCCTGATCTTCCTCAATAATCTGCTTTCTGGGATGACCTTTCCCCTATTACTTTATTGAACAAAGATTCACCCACACAAATTACAACCATTTTAAGTAAACAACTGAGTGAGTTTTGACAGCTGTATTCACCTGCTAACACTACTATAATTGCTATACGATGACGGATATTTCCACATCCCTGAAATGTGTCACGCCCTCACAGCCCTTTGTATGCAATCCTTCATCTATACCACCATCCTCCACTACTCTTAAGGCCAGGCAATCAGTGCTCTCCTTTTTGCTACTGCAGATAAGTATGAAATCATTAAAATGTGCACTGTTGGGGTCTGACTTCCTTGACTCAGCACAAACCGATAATCTGATATTTTGTATGTCACTAGGTCGTCCTTTCCTACTGCTCAGTGGCATTCCATTGATATACTGTGCTTAATAATAACTGTGAGTATTTTCTATGCTGAGGTGGTTTTTACTCCTGGCTTTTGTAAATCAACTAAACATTAGTGGATTTTTTTTTTCATTTTTAGTGGATAAGTTTCTTAAAGTGAAATGTCCTAATAGATGTGTATATATTTTTCTTTTATATTGTTTTGTTTTATTTGTGATATATGGGATTGAACCCAGGGATATTTTACTTCCAAGCAACTTTATTTTTTTATTTTGAACTCAGTAGTTGCTGAAGGCCTCACCAAGTTGCTGAGGCTGACCTCTAACCTGTGATCCTCCGTGTTTCAGCTTCCTAAGCACTGGGATTACAGGGGTATACCATTATGCCTGGCTGATGTATACATTAAAAAAAAAACCCTCAAAGCTCTCCAAAACTGTATTTGTTATACAGTTTTATATTTCAACTATGTATATGTGAGTATTAGTTGCTCTAAATTATTACTAACTTTAGTTATGTTCAGTCTTTATATGTCTGGCCATTCTTTTTTTTTAAGATTTAAAGAAGTTTATTAGAAAGATAGAAATACAGAAAATAGAAATACAGCTCCATACCAGACTGGCATGGGAGGTGACTCGAAATGAATACACCAAAGGGCTTACACGTGGACTCGGCTTTTTATACCCATGACCTCCATCTTGTTTGCGTGACTCTGATGTCTGGCCATTCTAATGGATATGTAGTTTTCCATTTTGGATTGAATTTCCCACATAACTAAAAATCTGTATTGTTTTGTGCACTATTATACTGTTAATATATATAAGATGCACACATCTTAGAAAATGTGTGCTTGCCATTCTGCTGATTTTTCAGTATTGGATTATTTACATTATTTTTATTGAGTTGTAAGATTTATATATCCTTGGTACATGGCCTCTTTCAGATACATGCTTTATCAAAAATGTTCCCAGTCTACTGCATTTTTCATTTATAATTTGGGTCTTTGGGAGAGAAAATATTTTAAATTTTGATACAGTTCAGTTTAGTTTAGCAAGGTTTTTTTTTTTTTTTTACTGTTTGTGTCCCAAGAGATGTTTGCTTATACCGTGGTAGAAATGTTTTTTCCTATGTTTACTTCTGGGAGATTTACAGGTTTAGAATTCAATCTAGACCAATTGTCTGCTTTGAGTTTATTTTGTCTAAGGTGTGAAATTAGATCAAAGTTTGCTTATTTATCAAGGATATTCAATTGTTCTAGCACTATTTCTCAAGGAAAGCTTTTCCCATTGGCTCATCTTCTTATCTCTGTCTTAATTTAATTATATAATTCCAGGTTTACTTCTGCTCTTCTGCTTCTTTCCAAGGATCTACATGTATGTCTTTTCTTAATACCTCATTCCCATGCTCTCTGCCAGGATTAGAGTAAGCCTTGATATCTTTTGGTACACTATTTCCAACTTTGTCCTTTATTAAACACATTTGGATTCATGTAGATTGCACATATTTCTGTATATATAGTATAAAATTTTCAATGTCTATAAAAAAGACACCTGGGATTTTGATTAGGAATATCGTAAATATTTATCACTTTTGAAACCTTGCAACCTCATAACTTTGGGTCACTCAACCCAATAGCATTTTATATTTCACTATTTATATTCTCTTAGCTATCTTCCCCAATATTCAGTGTATAAGCTTTTGCATATATTTGATAAGTGTATTCATAATTATTTTTAGCACTATTATAAACTGAGTTTAAAAATATAAGTTACCAAATGTCATCGGGTAGTATTGAAATACAATTGACTTTTTTTTATATTAATTTCTGACATTCACTCCACTCATTGGTTTCATAATTGGTTTGGAAGGGAGCAAACATTTTTACCAAAGAATAGTGTCATATCAGAATGAAAAAAAACACTTATCTCTTTTCTGCAAGTATTGTTAGGTACCTTTTTTCACCTTATGGAAATTGACTCTATTCATAGTTTACTGAGAGTTATGAATAATGAGTGAATGTTGAATTTTGTCAAGTGTTTTTACCCCTTGCACTGATGTAAAGGATCATGTTATATATATTTTTATTGTTAAAGTTTATATTGATTTTCACATTAAAGCAAAGAGGCTTTTCTATGATATGCCCCATTTGATCATAATATGTAATCATTTTACTTATTACTGAATTAGATTCGTGGATTTTTTTGCGGGGAAATTTTCAGTAGTATTCTTTTAATGTTCCTTGTATAGTTTTGTTCTAGAATAATACTAGCCTAATAAAAGAATTTCCTCATTTTATGTTTTTTGGAAGTGTTTAGTTTCATTTCTTTTCCTCTTTCTATAATATGCTTAAGTTTTCAATGCATAAAAAATATGAACTTGAATTTTTGGGGGTTTAAATATAAAATAGTTGTATAAGATACTGAGGTAATGAAAGAGCTAGGGTAGTTTGGACCTTTCAAGAAGTTGTCCGTTTTAAACCAGTTGCCAGATATTTGGCTATACATTTAATAAAAGTATGTGTTTGTACTGTTATTCCACTACTGTTTGTATAATATGTAGTGATAACTCGTCTACATTTCCTAATCTTTTTTTTCCCCCCTTGGTAAGTTTGACGGGGGATTAAGAGGTTTTTTTTCACCAAAGAAACAGCTTTGGGCTTGATAAAATTTTTCTTTTCCTCCAATTTTGTCTTCTAGTCCATTGACATCTGCACTAATCTTTATTTCTTTCTAATGTAAGAACTTAAACCTATACTTTCCCCCATACTCACTGTTTTATTATTTATTTATTTATTTATTTATTTATTTATTTATTTATTTTTGGTGGTACTAGGGGTGGAACCCAGAGGCTTTTCTACCTCTAGGCTATACTCCCATACCTTTTTTTATATTTTATTTGGAAACAGGGTCTCACTAAGTTGTCGACAGCCTCACTAAGTAGCTGAGGCTGGCTTCGAACCCGTGTGATTCTCCTGTCTCAGCCTCCCAAGCGCAGGGATTACAAAGCATGCGCCACCACGCCCGGTCCCATACTCACTGTTTTAGTTTTATTTCATACATATTAATGTTTGCATTTACCTTTCAGTTTAGAGCATTTGCCACTAGTTTGTGAAACACCTACTTTGATTCTTGGAATATTTGAATTTCCAAATATCCAATTCATTATTCATTTCTAATTTAAATCATTTTTGGTCAGAGAAACTTTATATATGACTTCAATCATTTTCAATGTAGTTAAGAAATCACCGCATAGTCTGCTTGTTGAAAGTACAGTGTTCTTGAGAATGTGTGTTCTGTAAATGGTTGGCGCATTGGTATAAAAATATCGATTGTGTACAAATGGTTGTGTGTATGATCCTGTGTTGTTACTGATATATTTCATCAGCAATTCTATCAATTTATGAGAAGGAAATTTGGTTACAACCCTCAATGCAGAGGAATTTTCCTCTCTGTACATGTGCCATGTTTGTCTCAGGTAATTTGAAGCCCTAAAATTAGACCCATCATTATTATTATTTGTACATCTTCCTGATAACTAATTTTGTTATTATAAAGCTACCCTTTATTTCTGATAATACTCTATAGAATTTATTTTATCTGACTTAAAGCCTCTCTTCCAACTTTACAACAATGACCATTTTAATTGTCTTTTTTCATTCAAATTATTGTTTATTTAATGTGGACAGTCCATTGTTGGGATTTATTTACATTCTAATAGTTTTCCCTTTTGAATTTTAATGTCTACTTTATTAGCACTTAAAGTAATTTTTATGTGATTGGAAACAAATTTATTATTTCACTGTTGTTTCATCCTGCAAACACGTCACTACCACCAGTCCTGCCATTCAAATATCACCTTTGCTAAGAAGTTTTACCTGAACTCTATATTGGGCAAAATACTTTCTATTGCAAATTATTTATATTTTTCTTGGTATACTTTTTATTGAATTATAGGTGTATTTTGCCCTTTTTATAAGATTCAAGTTTTTTCAAGGCAATGACAGTCTCTCATGTATCTTTGTTCTCTAAACAGGATCAGAATGCATGGTATAGAGACACTCCATATCTATTTGCATCCACATTACCAATACTGATAGGTGGTTAGAATACTAGAGTATGTTAATGTTTCAGATGAAAGATAGTTGGGTACAAACATGAACTTATATTTTCTGGCAGCAAATCTATTAATAGAGATAACTCAAATATTAAGCTTGCTTATCTGGGACAGGTATTAATATACATGATTGGAAGCGATTTTTATAAGATTGGTTAGTATATTACTATCAAGTGATCTCTTATTAATGAAGGAGAAATTAGATGTATAGCACTTAAAGTAAAAATTTATTGCATCGCCCAAAATAACTTATGCTGCATTAACAATAATGAGGAATGATGTCTACTGAGCTTACTCAAGCAATACAATCTATTCTACAATATTGCCTATGAGTGGGCAATATTATTCTATTCTAAATACCAATCATGAGTCCTCTGTATTAATGCAAGATACTGACCTGTGTTTTGATGTGATAGCCAGATAATTTTACTCAGTATTCAATCATTACTAATGGGCTATATTTTATATTAATTCCTGGAAAATTTATAATTCATTTTTCAAGTCTAAGTCACATCATTAAGCCTATGTTAGGATCACTTCCTGTCAAAGAGCTGACCAGACAGCAAATGCCATATACGTTAACAATATCATTAGCACTGCCAACACTAGCCTCAAAAGTTTTATCTTCTAAATATTGCCCAGATTTTAAATCAAGGTAACAAATGCACAATTAACCTGAACAGAGGGGAAATGTCTACTCAGCACCTTAGAAAATGATCTGGTGGAGTTATGAGTCATCTCATTTTGCAAAGTAGCAATTAAAGTGAGTCTTTCATTCTGCAGAGGTAACACTGGAATTTACAGCAGATGATTAAAATAAAGAAGAAAAATAACTTCTGCATTTTATCAGAATAGGGACATTTTATCTCGGCCATGAATCTTTTTCCTCTGCATATTTCATCTATCAAAGAAATGTCTCCATGAGTTGTCAGGGGTCCAGCTATTCCCCAGGGATGCCTGGGACTGTGGCTTACCTTATGAAAGTTTCTGAAATAAGCTGCCTTTTCATCTGGAAATTTCTCTAACCTTCTGGGTCCTTTGCTAGAAGCCTTCTTGAAAACCAACCAGCATCTTCTGAAAATCTGAAAGTGAATAAAGGAATCCCATTATCTGTCTTTTCACATGTGCTTACTGGTAACAGGAGTTTCATTTATTCAATTAATCCGTTGGGGATCAATGTGTAAAACCACACTTACTTTATAGAGTAAACTTTGTCTTTGAAGAATAAGTATGTTTCTAATAAAAACTATAGCAGAATTTTAAAAATCATGATATTTTATGTAAAATTATTCTTTGCGTAAAAGTTGTCTTATGAGGTTTCTTAATGTGTTTGTTTCAATAGTTTTCAATGTCAATAAATCACCAGCGTGTGATACCACATACAATATTTATTTCTGCCAACCCTGATGACAGATGAGTCTATTTCTTATGCGAGTGCATTGGCAATTTTATAATTTTAAGTGAAGCACTTAAGTACTGCTCAATTTTCCATCTCTGAAAAAATATTGCAAAGTAGCCTATAAATTTGACTTAACCTTTAGCATTTTAGGGTTTTTTAACATATGCCCATATGTTAATTTAGAAACAGCAAGATATATATATATATATATATATATATATATATATATATATATATATATATATATATATATATTCTAGGGATGGAACCCAGGGACATTCGACCTCCAAGCTACACCCCCTGCCCTATTTTTTAATTCTTTCATTTTGAAACAGGGTCTCACTAAGTTGCGAGGGCCTCATTAAGTAGCTGAGGCTGTCTGTGAACCTCAATCCTCTGGTCTCAGCCTCCAGTATTGCAAAAAATAAAAATCACTGTAATTTCGCTGTACTATAATAGCCATAAGGAAGTTAATAAAAGAAAACTTTGAAAATGCACTATATCTTCCATGTCTTTATTTAAAGTTTTGCAAAAAACAAATAAAGTGCAAGTTCTTATAATGCTTGCTGGTATGACAGATAGTGTATTTTGTTTACTTTTTCTTTGTTGCATTGTGTCCTAGTCACTAAAACACAGTGTTTCTTGTGTTAAAAGGCGCTCAGAACTATTATGTAAGGGCTTCTCATAGTCAGGCATAGTGACACACACCTGTAATTCCAGTGTAATTGGAATTACAGTAATTGGAATTACAGTGTAATTGGAATTACAGTGTAATTGGAATTCCAGTGTAATTGGAATCCCAATTCCAGTGTAATTGGGAGGCAGGAGAATCACAGGTTCAAGGCCAGTCTCAGTAACTTCACAAGATACTCAGAAAACTAGCAAGACCATATTTCAAACAACAAAAATTAAAAAGGCCCAGAGATGTATCTTGGAGTTAGAATGCCCTTGGGTTCAATCCTAGTAACATATACGCACGCGCACGCACGCACACACACACACACACACACACACACACACACACACACACACCTTATTAGGAATGTAGAATAAACAGAATAACAGTGCAGAAAGACTTAAAATCCTCTGGCTATTTTTCTGAGATCTCCAGTATCCTCAAGTAGCACATCCTATATAACCCTGAGCTCCTCATTCTTAATAACACATTTTTACATCTCTTCCTGGCTGTTGATGTGCTTTTCCTCTCAGATAATTTCTAACTATGCACACAGAAATTAAAGGCTGCATTATACCTTCAGAGATCTTGATGGTTTTTTCCACGTTTGTGTTAGCACGTTGTGTTGTAGGTCTTTATCTTTATAACCACTAATAACTATCACCTCCAAAATGAAACAATATTAAAAACATATCAACTCTGATTAGAATTTGTTACCAGTATATGGTTTGTTTCACTTCAATGAACTCAATTCTAAATAGATTTCTTTAATATTGTATAATTTTGATTTATAGATGAAAACCATTTATATTTTAAGCGGTCACACAGAAAACATGCACTTTTAGAAGAGACAATTTGGTGTAGTGGAAGATTAATAATGTTTTAAAATGAGACGGACATGGGTTTATATCATAGCTATACTGCTAACCAGCTATGCAGCCTTAGACAGATTATTTCATGTCCAGCTCATACAAAAGTGTATCCCAATGGGAAGAAGGCAGACTTTAATGAGATGGCCACACCTTCAGCTGCACAGAAAGCTCTTCACAAGGGTCCGCTCATTTCTCAGGCCCCTTTTATTTTTAGAGCATAGGTAATCTTTGCTGCACATGAGAAAGACTTCCACAATAACAATTTTATTCCTAATGAGACACCACTCTATCAAGTATCCAGAACCAAGCTACAGATAAGAATACTCTATCCGGAACAATTAGAACAAAAGATAAGAATTTTAAAAGACAAACAGAAGATATATAAATGATCTCCCAAACATGAACTGTGGAACTAAAAACAACTGTACTTGGAATTCCAGCTCAATCTCTTGTTATGGCTATGTATTTTGGCCAAGCCATTTAGCTCTCTGAATACGGTCCCTTTAATTAGTTTAAGCAAAATAATGACTAGATCATGGAATTATTGTGGAAGTAAAAAGAAATTAGGTATATTAAGCCAATTCTGTAGTGCATACAGAGAAATCACTAACTAAACACATAACTGTACCAAACAGTCAAAATGTTCTTAGGACTAGGCAGGTGGTGCTCAGCAGATCCACAGCTAACATGCTTCTTTACACATACTGTATGGTAAAATTGGATTGCAAAGTAGTATATTAAAGATTTCAAATTATTTTAATAATTATGGGAAGTATATTTTATATTAATATCTGTAGACACTGTTTTGGTAGTCTACTGACTACAAATACTTTTTTCTGATATTCCATATAAAATACATTGTTAAGTAATACAGGTATTCATATATATATATAATATATATATATATATATATTTCTTTCCAAACATATATATGGAATGAAAATTTTTAAAAACGCATCGAATTTACTCTCTCCCTAAAATTACTCTCTCCAAAATCTAGCATGAAGAAATGGTACACAGGACAAATTACTTCACCCGGTCCCTAATGTAATTAGACTTGAGGGTTGTGTGTTACATTGCCCAAGAACATAGAGTAAGTCAATTTTCAGTGCAGGTTCTGCTATTTTCTCAATGTCTTGCTTTATAGAAGTTATTTTAACTTCTCTAAAACTTACATTTCTCATCTATAAATTGAGGTCAACCTGCCTCATTAATTTGCTCTTTGAGGATAATCAGAGATCACCTGCAGAAAGCATCTACCCTGTGGGTTGAGAAGCAGTCTACGGCAGGGCATGGTGGTGCACTCTTGTAATCCCAGCATTTGGGAGGCAGAGACAGGCAGATTGCAGTTTGCGGCCAGCCTCAGCTACTAAGTGAGGCCCTTTGTAACTCAGTGAGACCCTGTTTCAAAATAAAGAATAAAAAAAAAAAATAGAGCTGGGGATGGAGCTTGGAGGTAGAATGCCCCTAGGTTCCATCCCCAGTACTTCCCCCCCCAAAAAAAAAAATAGGCAGTCTATGCTCAAACTTGAAACTCTTAGGTTTTGGATAATGAACTATGTTCCCAAAGTTTATTTGCCCAAGCCTTAACTGCCAGGGAGATGGTGGAGATTGGGACCGTGGAGGATAAATAGGGTCACATGGAGTTTGAGTGCTCTTGGGAGAAAAGAACCAGCTAGTTTGCTTTCTTTTTCTCTCTTCTTGCTCCCAAGGATGAGGACATGAGCACACAGTGAGAAAGCAGTTGTGTGCAAGCCTGGAAGAGGGCTCACACCAGAACCTGGCAGGACTGTCCCACCCTGGTCTTGGACTTGCATTGTGCAGAACTGGAAACAAAATTTCTATGTTTTAAGTCACCCAATGTATGGTATCATGTTATGGTAACCTGAGCTGATCAAGTGAGCTACATGCGCGTGCACACACATGCACACACACACACACACACACACACACACACACAATCAGTGATGGTGGGAGAGTGCGCTGGTTCCAGTTGTGTTCATAGCAATCATGTGGACATGGATTTACTTCCATGAATGTGAGCAGAAAATTAAGAGTGAGAAGTAGACAAATTAGAACATTATTTGCAAAGTGGGATGTACATAGAGCACACATATTAATCTTTCCTAGTTATTCATGTAATGAGTTAGGGCCTTCACGTAGAAAAGAAGCTGTCCTAGAGTAAAACACTGGGAAAACTGATTTTTGTTTGTTTGTTTCCTTTCAGAGAAATGCCTTTTTTCTTTACCCTTTGTGACTTTGTTAGTCATGGTTTGGGAAACGTCATGAGGTGAAATGAAGCCATATACTGCTCATGTAAACACACACACTGACTGCAAGGCCCTGTCCTGGGTTACTATGCTTGTTTTTTTTTTTTTTTATTGGTGCACTGTAATTGTACATGGTAGTTGGATTTATAGCGATATCGAAGTTATTTTCTACTATGGCATAAGCTAAACATGAGCCAGAAAGAGTAAATATCCCCATTCAGGCATTCAATATTGTTGTAGAATAACCCTGATAACAATTAAGGAAAAACATAATTGTTATTTTTAATTTTTAATTTTTTGGTACTAGGGCTTGAACCCAGGGGAGTTCTACTTCTGAGCTATATACTTTATTTATTTATTTTAAAATTTTGAAACAGGGACTCACTAAGTGGCTGAGTCTTGCTAAGTTGTTAAGCCTGGTCTTGGTTTTTTTGAGACAGGGTCTCACTAAGTGGCTGAGTCTTGCTAAGTTGTTAAGCCTGGTCTTGGTTTTTTTGAGACAGGGTCTCACTAAGTGGCTGAGTCTTGCTAAGTTGTTAAGCCTGGTCTTGGACCTAGTATTCTCCTTTTCAGCCTACGAAACGCTGGAATTACAGACATGAGCAGCCGTGCTTGGCATACACTTGGTATTTTTTCTATATATTCTTATCTCTTTGCTATTATATCAGCAGAGACAGCTGCATATAGATTAAGACTGACTTTTAAAGACTCCTTACAACATACTACTAGATAAACTTGATGTAATAAACCTGTTAGTTTGAGACCCATAGGTTATTGATCTATATATTTGGAACAATTGTAGGTATATGAACAGGTTGAAAATTGGTGTAGCAGGTTTCCACACACTTTCCCCAGTTTCCCCAAATATTAACAGCCTATATGATCATGGTAACTTTTTCAACTGGATATGCCAATGGTAAATGGTAACAATACTAACTGAGCTGCAAATTCTGTTCCACAGTTGCTTTTCTGTCCTGATCTATTTCAGGCCCCATTCCAGGATTCTAAGTTACCTTTACTTCCCCTATTTTCTTTGTCTCTTCCAATCTGTAATTATTTCATATTTTTTCTTTGCTTTTTTCATTACCTTGAAAACTGTAATGCTCTTAAATTTCTGTTTGTCTCGTATTATTTTTGCTACGTCAAAAGTTTAATGAAAATCTCATGGTAAAGTGATTAAAATATAACTTACTGGGAAAATAATATAAATTCATCACAGCCATGAACCAGTCATATTTTTTATGTGATCTCTAGTTAAATTTCTAAAATTAGGGTAGCAAAAGAATCACAGGTTTCAAAATATTTTTGCTTTTAAATAAGAGAAAATTAATAAAAATGGGCGTTGGTGGTGATAGTTTTCAAGTGTCCTCCAATTTGGGAAGGCAAATTAGGTATGAGTCATGGTACTACATCAACCTCCATTTGAGGAGTATAAAATGGGCAGAGTATGAAGATACGACCTTTGGTCTCTTTTCATTAAATCAGTTCTTATTCGTGTACCATGATCTCCTTCAGGCCCTAAAACAGATGTCTTTTCTGACTATGTTGGAGAAATTCCAAAAAGGAACAGCAAAAATAACTGCCAGAGACCAGAAAATCACTCCCAGGAGGAAAAACAAAATATTATAAATGACTCAATTTTATTTTGCTTGTAAATGAAAGATATAAAACCTTTGAGTAGGTGAAAGAAAGTCTCATGAATGGGACTAGGTACTTTATTTTTATGAATGTCCCAGAAGATTAGGACATCAAGTAAAGAACGACCTTCATTGCAGCATGAGGGGAAGATGCTCTGTTCTCTTCAGATACTTCTTGGCTCTTCGAGGGCAGCCAAGGTCACAGAGACCATTTGGCTGATTAGCTACAAAGCTCATTGCTTGCAAGAAGGTTCTCTTTCCTCAGTCTCTGTCCCTTGGAAGACGACATTCCCATATAGTCCTTCTGGCTTCTGGATGCTAAAACTAGCTCATTCAGAAGCCTCTCCTAAACACCAAACTGGCTCCTAGGTGCCTTTCAGAAAAGATTCAACATCATTAGCAATCAAGGAAATGCAAATCAAAACTACACTGAGATTCCATCTAACCCGACTTAGAATGGCAATAATCAACAAGTCAAACAATAATAGGTGCTGGTGAGGATGTAGGGAAATAGGAACTCAAATTTTTGATGGGATTTCAAATTTGTAGATTGCTATGGAGATCAGTGCAGAGATTTATCAGAAAACTCAGAATGGATCTACCATATGGTCCAGAAATACCATTCTTGCATATCTTCCCCAAGGGATGCAATCAGAGTATCGTGATAACACATGCATATCCATGTTTATAGCAGCACAATTAATATTAACCAAATTATGTAACCATATAGGTATCTATCAACAGATGAATAAATTACAAAAGTATGGGCTTCAATAGAATCAGATTAAGCAATAAAGAAGAATAAAACTATGTCACTTTATAAAAATGGATGGACCTGGAAAACATTATGTTAAATGATATTAGCCAGTCATAGAAAGCCAAGGGCTGTGTGTGTGTGTGTGTGTGTGTGTGTGTGTGTTTATGGGGAAGCGAAGCAGGGTGTGGTGGCACACGCTTGTAATCCCAGCATTTGGGAGGCTGAGACCGGAGGATCGCAGTTTGCAGACAGCCTTAGCTACTAGTGAGGCCTTTCGCAACTCAGTGAGATCCCGTTTCAAAACAAAGAATAAAAATAATAGAGTAGGGGGTGTAGCTCAGAGGTCAAATGGTCCTGGGTTCCATCCCCAGACCTGCAACAAAACAAAACAAAACAAACAACAACAAAAAAAAAAAATGGGAAGCCAGAGAGTAATCAAGATCCAAGAGGGAGATAATGGAGGAGAAATTTTAGTGGAACAAGATAGGTGATCTAGGGGACGGAAGGGGACCGGAGGGAAAGAAAATTAATGAAGGAAATACTTCCACTGACATTATATTCAGATGTGAGACTGCCAAGGCCAATCTCAATATCTTGCAGAGAGAAGAAAGGAGTGGGAAGGGAATCCAGGGAAAGCCCTGCAAGTGCTGTGTGCAGGCATGCCACTATCACTGTGAACTACATGATGATATGAGATTATAATGCACCAATAAAAGCATTAACAGCTGCCCAAACTCTAGAAATCCCCAGGATCCTCAGCTGGTCCACACTCTTGGTTTTCTACTGCATAGCCAGCCAGAAGGCGTGCCATAATTAAATACTCTTAGTCCCCTTCCATCCGATGGAAACCCTATCACCACCTGGCAATCTTCTTCCCTTGGTGCTTTCTCCTTTCCAAGGTGATTTTACATAAAAAGACATCTTTCTCCCGGTTAAGGCTCACTGAGAAGTAGATGGCAGGTTTCTTGGCTTTAGTTCATAGCTGTAATTATATTTAGCTGGGACTCATTCACAAGCTTTAACTTACTCAAAAGTTAGAATTAATGAACCTGTACCATCACAAGCTATTGACCTAATGGACCTTACACTTCAAATAGGATTTTTGTTAGAAACTTGGAAGAATTTCTGATTATAGCAATTGTCAAAACTGATGGAAAGTTTATCCCTAAAGTTTTAGAAAATATACAGAGGTGGCACTTCTGCATTGCTTACATTTTTTTCTTCCCTGAAAGCAAAGTGGTATATAAATACTGTGTTGGTATATAGAAGTCAGTTATTTATTCCCAATTATGTATTACCTAAATATATCACAACAACAAATATGTAAGTAAAGCTCACCTAAAAGTCATCATTCCAGTTATGCAATGAGTGATTCAACTATATTTAGTCCTGTGACAAATTGTAATTGTACATGGTACCTATTAAAAGACATTTGTTTTTTGCAAACATCAGCCAACACACAGTATTGAACTTAATCCACTGAGTTCAGTCATATCTGTCCTTATGACACATAAATAAATTTTGGTATTTTTCAGTCCTGGCTTATAAGCAATTAAGTATAAGTAACCAGAATCTCTCATTCATTCATTAAAAAAAGTGTTTGAGAGTTCTAGGTTCTATAGACACGGTAGTCAAAATAAACATTAATAAGAAAAATAAACAAGCTTCGCCTTTATGGGAAAACATGTCTGCCTGTGGAACTTCCAGTCCCATGGGCTGGTGACAGCAGATGAGTGAGTTTGTGAGCAGCTTTCCCAAGGGCTCCAAGTCTTGAGGAGAGAGTCCCGGCACAAGGATGGGAAAGGAGATGCCAGGTGTGGTAGGAGAAGCTCCTCCTCAGGGGGGACAGTATGATGTCAACAGAATCATTGCCTAGAATGTACAGCAATGATTTTCTCAACGTGCTGGAGGGAACCTGAGCTCAACTGGCTTTGGAAGATGCAGAGCTGTCCAGAATCTCAAAATTCTACTACAAATCCATGCAGAGCCTAGCAATTCCACTCTTGCTTATATCTCCAACAGAAAAGTAAGTAACCTGAACAAGTACGTTCCTGGTAGCACTACTCATAACAGTCTCAAACCTATACCTGGTGATTTACAATTGAACATGAGGCTGCACTGAAAATTTATCAACTGCATATATATGAATTATGTAAGAAAATCTCAAAATCTTCAGACTGAATAAAAGAATCCATGTAAAGACAGAATGCATAATTCTGGGTTCCTTTCTATAAATTCTCCCAATGGGCAAAACCGAGCTACGCTCCTCAAAGGTGAATATTTAATGGGTAAGCATATTGGAGCAAAAGAATGGCTTTACTCATAATCAGCATCCTGTCCGCGTTAGCAGGAGGAGTAGGATGAACGGGAAGGGACACGTTGTAGATTCTTCCTGGCTGCAAGCAATGTTCTCTCTACCTGGTGGCACACACACAAGTGTTTGCTTCAAGCTCTCGATTTAGAGTTCACGTCATTTTCTCTATGGTTGTTTGTACAAGTTCAAATACCTTTATCCAGATCCTCCCTTCCTTTCCTCTCTTTTTTCTTTCTTTTCTTACTTTTCTTGCCCCTTTAAGGTGGCACTTATATTTTTACATCGCACAAATTCAATGACGGTAAAGTTTTGATGTTTGTTTTCATTTATTAATTTCCAAAAAGCCACTGGCATAGGATGAAAAATAATAAATATTATTTCTGTAGCCATAGAAAACTTTCTATTTTGTGCAGTGCCCCCAAGCAATATTATTTTTGTTTCTATTAACACATAGTATTTACTCAGCAGAGAAACTTAGTATTTTCTAATGCATTGGTCCAATCCTTCTCTAATTTTAATTTGTAGTCCAAATGTCTGAAAGAGTACAAATATGAACTGTCCTTTTGCCAAGGTAATGACTTATACATGTATGGTGGTCAAAATGTTTATTAAATAAAAGGCAGCTGTTGAAAATAGAAAGCCCAAAAGGGTGTTGATAGCAGAACATCATATTCCAAAAACACAAAACTGCTTTCTTCAAAATTGAAAATTAAAGAATAAAAATCTTAGACCACAGTGCTTAGGGTGTCCAGGAATAATTTCCATAATTTTAAAAATTACCTGAATGTTATGTACAATGTTTGTCAATATATTTCAAGGGTGCATTGTGTCATTACATCAGGAGGTTCACCGTGATTGAAAGCTGCATTTGCTTCTTGGCAGATCCCAGCCCGCTCTCTTCTTCTCCCCATTCATGAATTAGGTTGGCATTGATAATTTTGTGCATGCAAGTAGCAGTATTTGAAGTGTTTCCTTTATCAATTCTCCTTCCCTACTGCCCACTTATTTTCTAAGAAATACTGCATTTCTCCTCCAATGTTTGGAGTTCTTCTGTTTCTCTTTTTGGCTTCCACATATGAGAGTAAACTGATATTTTATTTATATGACTATTTTATTCTTTTTAGGGTAAGTGATTTTATGATTTGCACTTCTTTTTAAAATGAGTGCTACTCAATAGGATCTCCTTTACAACCTAACTGAGGGGATGGAGGAGGGAGGAAGGAAACTCTCTAAACTATTGATGTACTTAAACATATCGAAGTCAACCACTTAGCCGAGCATGGGAAGATAGGATGGGGAGGGAGTGGGAGGGGATGGGGTAGGGGCTAACTGGGTGATGTGTGCATGTATGTCAACACAAGCTTTTTTTTTTTTTTAAACACATTATGATGTAATTTTAAAAAATCACAAGATAGTACAACCAGAAAAAAATAAAATGCGTGCTATTTGGCCTCCATACCATTTATCTGCACCTTTTCATAACAAAAAGAAAAATTATTTGAAAATTTAATTTCATATATCACCACTAAAGCTTTTACTTTCTACCGCTTTGATTAAATTAGAGCAATATTTAGAAATGGGCTGTTACTGCCTGTAACTAAAATTTTACAAAGAAAACATTATTGGAAGAATCTGTCAAATTGTAGCAGTAAGAAAAGAAAGGTGACATAATCTCATTCTCAAATACTGGAAGCTAAGTAGCTTAGTTTTCCATACAATTTATAATTCTTCTTTACATTTTTTTTCTTTTTTTACTGGTGTATTGTAATCATACATCTTGCTGAAGTCAAGGTGACAGAGGCATACACACACACACACACACACACACACACACACACACACACACAGTTCTCATTAAGCCCTCCCTCAGTTCCCACCCTATTCCTTCTGCTCAGCACAATGACAGGACTGAAATATTTTTTATGTACATCATGACCATTCTGGCTTTTCCCTCTCTCCCCTGCCACCTCCCTCATTAGGTCCCCTTCTTCACTCAACTAAGATTTCTCTGCCTTTGTCTGGAGTCCCTCTATGTCCTAAGCCTTCCCTAGCTTACATTTTCTAAAATGCACTCTCCAGTTCTGTCCCACAGTAGATTATCATCATCTGATACAATATATATGCTCAGAATATATATATATATATATATATATATATATATATATATATATATATTGAACAAACTGGCCAAGTTTCCATGAATAAATGAGTCTTCAAAATGCTGGATTAAACATACCTAACATGTTTTTACTTAGATAATCTCAAAGGATTAAAATATGCACTGAGTCTCTGAAGAGAGAGAATAAAAACACATAATTTTTTAAGTCAACCAAAACATCCTTTTGTTTAGCATTATGACTTATTTTCCTTCACTTTTCCTATGGATGCTTTTAACTTATTCAGGATTGTTTAGCATGAGGAAGAAGCAGAAGTTTTCACCAGTGATACCTTCTAAGAATATTTCTCATATAGGCATTATGAGTGGCTTAAAATTTTTTAAGAGGGTGAATTCATTCAAACACCCCCATACCACTCCTGAATGACATGGAGCTATAACTGTCTTCTGTATTTCTATATTTTTAATAAACTCCTTTAAATCTTAAAAAAATTGTAAGATTGCTTTCTACCTATAAAAAACAAATATAGCCTATCCCTTAACACTGAATTTTAGAGAGGTAAGGAAGATTCAAAGGCAAAAACCTAGGTATTATTAAAGAAATAGGTGACCTTAAATATTATGCAAGTATTTTTATATTGTCTAAAATGCTTATAACATTCTGGAACAGTTATTACACAATATTCTAAAAATGCAAGATGTTGTGCCTTTATAAGCCCCCAAATCAATATTTATAAAGTATCACCGCTATAGTAAAATTGTAACCATGTATGATTTTTGTGTTCTTATCTACTAATACACCTTTAACTAAGAAATTGTAGATAACAGAATTAGTTTCCAAGATAAATAGACGAAGTTAAAAAAAAAAAAAACTCTTCTCTGCATTTTCTGTTGTGGTACTGGGGATGGAACCCAGGGACATTGTACCTCCAAGCTATACCCCTTGCCCTATTTTTGTATTCTTTATTTTGGAACGAGGTCTCACTGAGTTGCAAAGGACGTCACAAGTAGCTGAGGATGCCTGTGAACCCAGATCGTCCTGCCGCAGCCTCCTGAATTCTGGGATTACGAGTGTGCACCACCACGCCTGGCTTTCTTCTCTGAATTTTCTTTATCAATTTATTTACTCAAATTAAAAATCTGCTTTTTTCATAAATCTACACAAACTATGAAAGCTTTAAGAACATATTCCTAACAGTAAGATGGAATGTTTATCTTACCCAAGCAACAATTTTCCTCAAATATCCTCAAAGAAGACTATTAAGCAAGCTCTCCTCCAAGAACACATCACATAATGAGTCAAGACATAAAGTGCAATTATGAGAATTGTGGATGTACTGACGCACTCCTGTGCCCACATCAAGTCATTTAATTGTTTAAAAGTAAATACCCGATCAAAGATCAGGAAAGGATTGGGGAAACAGTGTATTAGATTACAAAATTTTAAATGCAAGTTTTATCATGAGACCTTACAGAGGGAACGCAGACTCTGTAGCATCAGCATGTGCATTCTTGCACCCTCCGATCCTATTAGTCAACTGCAGGAGCGTGGCATCCTGTAGCTGCTAAACCACTGGAGCAATGCGTGGATAATTCACATGCGCCACTCGTACAACTCAGATGGGAAAAGTGATACTTCCTCCAAGAAGTGGGTATTTGACCTCATTTTCTCCCCAAGAAGCTCACGCATTTAGTCAAATAGCCAAGTGCATCTGTGAGACAAGTTATTCCTCAAGACTTAAACCAGATTCAGAAGCCCAAATAGCACGAACTCTTTCCACACGTTAAGTTTGTAAGTAAACTGAAGACTGAAGGCTGATTTCAGATTGGTAAACAAAATACGGTTACAAATTAATAAAATTCAAAAATAGTAACAGAGGGCCAGGAACTTGCCTGACCATTGAGGTGAAGGGGTACTTTAGTTTTACTTTTAGTAACTGTCTGACTTTTCAGGAAACATTCCCTCTCTTAACAGAAAGACTAGCAGCTGTCATTGAAACAGCTTCCTCTGTTTGTCCAGCAGAACTGAGACCTCAGGCTTCTAGAACATGTGCACCCACTATGGTCCTTTTAGACACAACACAGGGGATGGTTCATGGCCTGCTGAATCCTCTCCATTAAACACAGAGGCTCTCTGAGAAGTAGAAATCTCAAAACATACTTGTGTCTGTATTAGAAATAAGATGAGTGTAAGAGCATCTAAAACATGTTTGTCAAAGGTTACTATAAGAGAGAGCTTTAACAAGATATATAACAAGTACCAGGAAATCGCCAATGCCGAAGGAGATAGAAATGCTAATCACACTGCTTTAACTATCACACATTGTATACATATATCAGATTGTCACACTGTGCCCATAAATATTCACAACTTTATGTGTCACTTAAAATATTTTTTTTAACTGAGTGTATGGTACTTGCCTGCAATATATTTGCAAGGCTGGGACAGGAGGATGATAGGTTTGAGGACAGCCTCAGTAATGTAGCAAGACCCTGTCTGAGAATAAAAGATAAAAAGGGCTGTAGATGTAGTTCAGAAGTAGAATGCCCCAGGGTTCAATCTTCAGGGCTACAAATAATAAGATAATTAGATGAAGATGGTAATAATAATAATGATACTTTGAACAGCTTCCCTGGTATAAGGGAGATCAAACCAAGCCAAAGTAAAAAAATGCAACAAGCCTATTTTGTGGTTTGTGGAGTAAAATTGTGTTTTTCTAAATATGTACAAATGTACATATATCTATTTGTATCTAATAACTTAATCAAGGAAAAATAGCTAGTATTTCAAAAATTTAGGAATTTCTGGGCATGGTAGTACATGCCTGTAATCCAAGTACTTGGCAGGCTGAGAGAAGAATATGGAGGTGTGAGGTCAGCCTCAGCAGCATAAGGAGACTTTTAGAAACCTGGTGAGAGCAAGTTTCAAAACAAAACAAAATAGCTGGGCAGAGTGGCGGACGCTTGAAATCCCAGGGCTTGGGAGGCTGAGACAGGAGGATGACACAGGTTCGAAGCCAGCCTCAGCTACTTAATGAGGCTCTCATCAACTTAGTGAGACCCTGTTTCCAAATAAAATATAAAATAAGGCTGGGAATATAGCCCAGAGGTAGAAAGCTCCCGAGTTACACCCCCAGTACCACAAAAATAAATAAATAAAAGAGCTGAGGTTATAGCTCAGAGGTGGAATGTATGTATGTGTATATATATATGTATATGTATATATATATATGTATATATATACATATATATATACATTTCACATACAAGATACACATATATGTAACTATTTTACATAAATGTGCATATATGACTTCACATCACTGACTTGAAGTCTGTTTTTATTTAAGTACTTAAAATATTTTTGCTGGTCATGTCTGCTTTGAATTAAATAATAGGCAGCTGGAAGGAGCCGAGGGAGAAAATGAGAGAATAAGGAAGAAGACTCACACTACTCTTGTGTGCCGACAGGGCTGTCCATTTATATTTTATATATGTGTACTTGGACTTCTAGCAGTTTGATTTTTAAAATTTCATTTCATTATGTTATGCAAATAACATACATACACATATGCAACTATGTTCATATAATTTGTCTCGTTTCATACAGTTGCAAAGATTAAAATGTATGTCTTATTAGTCTTTTTGTTTTTAGTAACTTGGTTTCATTCTAGGTTAATCATTCATTAAAACAATGGTAAAACCTATAAAGGCCCAAAGATGAATCAAAATTCTAATCAGTGGCATTTTTTTTTTTTTTTTTTTTTTTTTTTTTTGGTGGTACTGGGGTTCCTGGAAGCCCTTCTCCCTCCGGGCTACACTCCCAGACATATTTTATATTTTTATTTGGAAACAGGGTCTCTTAAGCCAGCGAGGCTAGCTCTGAACCAGCGCAGTCCTCCTGTCTCTGCCTCCCAAGTGCGGGGTGGGGGAATTACAAGCGTGCGGTCACCACGCCCGGCTAATCAGTGGCAATTTTTAAGGAAGTCAAGTTTTTGTTTTGTTTTGTTTTTGTTTTGTTTTGGCAGTGCTGGGATTGAACCCAGGACACTTCTATCTCCAAGCTACACCCCCACACGTATTTTTTTCCTTTATTTTTGAAACAGTGTCTCCCTAGATTGCAGAGAGCCTCACTAAGTAGCCGAGGCTGGCCACAAACCTGCGAACCTCCAGTCTCAGCCTCCAACTACTGGGATTACAAAAGTGCACCACCGCGCCCAGATCCAAGATTTTTTTTTAAATCTCAACTGAATAAACATAGTTGTTTCGGTGCATTTGTTTCCCAAGGCACCGACGATGTATCAGGAGAGAAGAAGCACACAGCTGAGACTCACAGCCAGAAATGAAATGGTTCCCAGCAGCCGCGCATCTTAGGTCAAGAGTGTGAAATTGTCATCATTATCGTGAGGATGAAAGGAGTTGTGCGGCAGACCTGCTGAGCAGTTCTCCCAGCAGAACGGAATTTTTAGAAACAATCTCAGCACTGCATGGATACTTAAAATCACACCCTCAGCTCTTTGTGTCGGAAAAGCCCAACATTGATATGGTAGAGAGTAAAACAATCTTTTCTTGTCCCGCAAGAGCTCCAGGAGAGAAAGATTCCTGTTTTCGGATGCAGTGTTCTGGGTTTTAGTTCTACTAAGATAAGAATGTTTCTGACAGTTCATAAACTTGTGTTTTAAAAAATGTGTGCTTATTTATTTATTTGTTTATTTTGGCACTAGGGACTGAACCCAGGGGTGTTCTACCTCCGAGCTACGCCTCCATCCCTTTTTATTTTTAATTTGGAAATATGGTCTCGCTATGTTACTGAGATTCCTGCTAATTTGTGGAGGCTGACCTTGAACGCTGTAATCCTCCTGTCTCAGCCTCCCAGTTCTTGGGATTGCAGGCATATGCCACAATGCCTGCCTCATGGCTGCTTATTTTGTTCAATTGTAGAGACGGAACTCAGTTAAAACTGTATACTTTTACACTACTGTATTCTTTGTTTTTATTTTATGGATAAGGTTACTATAGAAATCCGCAGACACAATTCCTGATGATTCTGAGCTTCTATGGTTGTAGTTTTAGCCTCAGGATCATTGTATTTCCTTAGGAAGATTTTTTTAATAGGTACTCCTTGCAAACTTTGCAACTTCTGAAATTCTTAACCACAGTCCTTTTCCTTAAATCTATGCTGAATACTTATTCTGTGGTTCTCTTCCTTCACTGACTATTTTTCTCCTACTATCTTCTCCATTCCCTTTATAACAACTTCCTTCTCCATCTGGCTGTTCCTCACTACCTCTTAGTCCCTCTGTACATTGTGAGATCCTGGAGAATGTGGCTTGGACCTGGGGAACACTGACGTTCTGGACCACAGTTTGAACTGATGCTATCACCAGTCAAGAAAGGTCGAATGGCCCAGAACACCTCTCCTAAATTTGCTTCTCCTCTTAGGTCTCCCATTTTCTCCATTTCTAAACATCTTTTTCATCAACAAACTTTAAATCTTCGTATCGTCGCCTCGACTATACCCAGATTCATGCAATTTATTTGGGTACAGAAAAAAACCTATGCTTTTATTATTTTATTATTTTATTATTTCTGTTGTTTGCAGTTTGGGGATTGAGCTCAGAGACCCCTCTCCCCACAAAAGACAGTCAAGTGCCCTACCACTGAGTTAAACCCCCAGCCCTCTCGTTTATTTTAAATAATCATGTACTGTGGCATAAAATGTGAACTGTTTGCCCACATAACACACATAAAAGTTACACATTTCAAAATAAAATAATAACTAAATATTTATATCCCTAACCCAAAAAGGAAAGCCATCAAAGACTATGCTTCTCACTTAACAGATCTAGCAAACAAAGATTTAGTGTGGGTACAAGCTTTATATAAAACCAAAGATTCTGTGAAATATCTTTATAAATAAGAAAGAGAACAGCAATACTTTTCCAATGCAGGAGGAATTCCACTTAATAAATATAATATATAAAATATCCAAACAAAAACAATATAACACAATAACCACAAATGAAATAAATGTGAGACATAGAAAAACAAAATTATAAATATTTGATACAGAACATAAATTCTGAATATATAGTTAGAAACACTATAAGCTGACATAGAACAATTTTATTTTAAATATATTAACCTCATCCAACCAAAATTAAAATTAAATGAAAATTAATATAAATATATGAAAGTTTTTATTGAAACTTAACAACAAGCTGAGCATGGTGGTGGACACTTGTAATCCCAGTATTTGGAAGGCTGAGACAGGAGGATTGTAGTTCACGAACAGCCTCAGCTAATACTTAGTGAGGCCCTTTGCAACTCAGTGAGACTCTGTTTCAAAATAAAGAATAAAATATAGGACTGGGTGTAGCTCGGAAACAACCCCCCCTCCCCTGGGTTCCATCCCCAGTAGCACAAAAACAAAACAAAGAATCTTGACAAAATATAGGATAGAGGTACAAAAGTAAATAAGCAAAAATTGAAGAAATCAGAAAGGTTCTCTTAAAAAATCAAACGTGGACAATACATTTCTTCCAGACTTTTATGACTTTCTACCTATTTATTACTGGGAATACATATTATATTTATTTGGTTACTAATATATTTGAACTCTTAAGCATCTCATTTGTTTTATTTTCTTTTTAAAATGTACTTACTTTTTTCCTACGTTGTGACATTTCTCAGACTGCCTCAGCTGCCGTTGAAAAATCTTTTCCTTCCTATGCTATAAAAATCTGCTAAAGGATGTCTAATCACCCAACCAGAGCAGCACTCCTTTTCTATTAATTTCCTTGGCTAAGTCAAAAAGAATCTCACTTTTAGGAATATTATCCTATTAGCGTTTCAGTTAACCTCCTGCTTTCAAGTTCCTTTTGTTCCCATCCAATTTAAAAACCACAGTCATGTTCAGTGTCTTCTATCACAGATGTGGTCATGTCTATGTTTGGGTAAGAAACAAACAAGAAACAAATGAAAAGAACAAATGATAATGAATCTTTCCACGTCTCACCATCTATACATTGCTTATAAATGAAATTTGGGGTTCTAAAACTAGCCACTCAGAAATGGTCATGAGCTAACCCCAAAGTCACAGGGAGACTGTCAGTTCTCCTATATCTTTCTTCACATTGCCTTGGTTTACTAATCAATACCTTTGGGGATATACTGGCATCACCTTCTTCACCTGCATTATTATCTTTACCTGGAAACCCTTTATTTTCAAATTTAGAACATTTTTACTTATCATTTGCTCTTGATTATATTTGGAAAATGAACCTCTCCACTAGATGGCACTTCCATTCAGAGAAGCAATGCTCAGGTATGACAACACACACAGGGTTTCAGGGTCAACACACCAGGCACAAGGGTCAAGCCAGGGCCCGATGGCCAACACACAGGTGCAGTGCCTGCCATCTCGCTGAAATGCCTTGACCACCAATTGGAGCCTCTAGCAACCTGACTACAATTGGTCAGCACCTCAGGCTGAAAACTCTTAGCTTCTTCTGCCAAGGAGTCTTGCCATCTTGCCACTCCAAACACCAGTAACAAGGGTGAGTACTGACCCAGCCAGCAATGCTGATAGCTATTGGGCAAGTCCTCGGCTTTGGTTCTGGTTGTGCCCAGGTTAAGGTCAGGTCTAAAGACCCAGAACAGACTCAGAATTGCCTGGACCTGAGACCTGACACAGGCAGCTGAGCTCCATGCTAAATGGCCCAACGACTTGCTCTCCACCTTATACTAATCTCCCTTTCTCTGCCCTAAAATATCATAAGTTGTATGAAGTTTGTGAAGTGTTAATAAACAAAGAACCTGAGGACTGTAACTGTGACTTGGTCACAATTTTAAGTAATGTTCTCGAAATAACTGATACTGTGTTTTGGGGGGGTTGTTGTTATTGTTGTTGTTGTGTTGTTTTGTTTTGTTTTTGCATGATCTAAGTCTACTCAGAACACTGTTGACATTTTGTTCTCTGCTCACCTACCTTATGGAGAAATGTGTCCCAAACTCCTAGAATCAAGCCTTATTGTCAAGAATTAAAGCCAGCCATGAAGGAGAGGCCCCCCTCTACTCTGACACACTGAAAATCCCAGCACAGTACAGCATTTCATGTCGAAGCCCAAGGGACAGAAGAGACCAATATAAAAGAATGAAAAGAGAAAGTCTGTGACTTACTATCCTTCTAAGACTTAGGGACCCTGAGGCTAATACCAGGTTGGTTTGGGATTAAGTCATTAAAGAACTCTTCAATCCAATGCTTAGTTATTAGTACTTTTTTTTTTTTTGGCTCTCAAAAAGATTTTTTAAAATTACCCCTTTGGGCAAGCTTTATATCCTTTCATTTTAAGAACACAAATCTTCTGCACTAATAAGTAATTTTTTAAAAATTAAGAGTGAAAGAAAATGTCAAGACCTAAATTTAATGGCATTTGAGAGCCATGGGGGCCTTTAGCCCCAAGAACAGAAACGTGCTCAGGAGCTGAACATCATCCTCGGGCCTCAGAACAGGAAGACGTGAAAGCTCCAGGGCATTGAAAGCCCATGGAAGCAGCAGCTTAAAGGGTGGCTGATTTCAAATGTAGAAAGCGCCCATGGAAGGAAACATCTTATGCAAGCCTTTTTACTCAGGTTGAAAAAACCCTTTCACAAAATTACACAGTGTTTCTTTTCTACTTTCCTACTTTGGGGAGCAAAATTTAATTTGGTTTTCTACTTAAAAGAAAAGTGTTGGCTTTCTGGTTAGAGCTGCGTAATTGGACTTGAGGTTCTATGTCAGTTTTAGTATCATTTTAATAATAAGGTTTAACCTGATTCTTCTCTTGGGTCAGCGTCATGAACATCGCTTCCATACGTAGCAGCAGCAATCTTGACTTTCAATCATAATAACTGGCATCTTCAATTCTTAGGTTTTGCATTGTTCTAATGGGTTTACAAGTACCAACATAGTTTAAACCACATCGAAACCCAATAATGTAAGCAATACAATTAGCCCATCTCATAGAATGGGACTCTCAGAAGAGTTATGGCATCATCCCATGTTATTATCAGTTGCTAAGTTGACTTCCTATCTCTGTTCTCTTTTTCATTCTAAACTATTCTAAGCTCCATCATCAAAAATAATTAGCATTTAAGCAACTCCAAGGCACGTTTGAAGGCTTGTGGATGCCTAAGAAGTGAATTCTAATTCGATAGTCCTAAGACACAAGCCTTTCCACACCATCCTCATTCTGCCTTATGTGATTATTTCCCACTTTTTATGCAAACCAAGCATCGTAGTAACTCAATTACTTGTCAAAATTCTTTTCTTTGTGGTTTAGGGTGTCTTGACATCTGAATAGCCTGTTGCTTATTCCTATCAGTATATTTTCAAAAAAGAAATATCTAGGCAGATCAAATTTTTCTCATCATTGTAACACTTCCAAGTATCCATTTTGCTACGGCCTATTTTCTATTAACATGACAGGTATTGTACTCTACTTTGTTTTACAACTCAGGATAAATCAGTTCTATTTCTCCTGTTAGAGTGCATGGCTGTTGAAGGTACAGCTTTGCAGGCCAGTTTGTTGCACAATATTTTCCTGTAAAGGCTTACTGCATTTTGGGGAGAGCTTGAACTCATCCCTTTGTCTCTTAAAGAACCAGTAATAATTATTCCAAACCCAAACTAACGGAACTAAAGACTTCAGTAATACTTAGGCTACCTATTTCCAACAAAATGGCTGTCACACATGACTGGATGTGGTTGTTAATTAAAAAAAAACTGTGCCAATGCATTCAATGTTTGTGTATAATACTATGAAAATGCACAAATCTCACTCCTCACTTCCATCTTGTCACCAGAGTCACAGCCTGTGCTACTGTGAAAGGCATATATTCCTCCATAATAAGCAAAGAGGTATTTCTACTTAGGAATCATTCCATACCATGAGAAGAAATTACAGATGCCTGCAATTTCAGAGGCTTAATTTATAATTCAAATTACACAGTAAATACATACTGATAATCTGACAAAACATCATATATACAGTGAGGAGAAAAAAAGCCATAATTAACTTTAATGAACAGAAAGTTTGGGGAAATAGAAGAATAAATAAATACACACTGTGTGGGTAAAGTGTTGCACACACATGTGCACACATGCACACACACACACACACACACACACACACACACACACACACACACAGATGCTAACATTTTACCATATACTTTACTCCCTCTTCTTCTCCCACTCAAATAAGACCCCAAGTCAGCATTATGATTACTAAAAAACACAATGAAGAAATTCTGTCAATCAGGATCACAATAAAAATTCCCTTTGCTGGTACAAGATGTACATAGTCATGGAAATACTAATCAATAAAATTATATAAGAGAAAGAAATTATAGACAAACTAGAAAATAAGAACTAAACCACCTGGACACAATGGTGCACATCTGTAAAACCAGCATTATGACGTGAGACTACAGTGCATCAGTAAAAGCACAAAAGAAACTGAGGAAAGAATGATTGATGGGAAAAACCTAATAGACATAAAATAGACATAAAAGCATACTACAATTTCCCAATGATCAAAACAGTACAGTAACGGGACCTGAATGATCAGAATAGAGCAGCATAAAATATCGAGAAGAAATTATGATGATAAAGCTGGCATCTCAAATCACTGTAGCAAGGATAAAAAACATTTTTCACTTGAAAACATGTACATCAAAATTACATGCATGTAATTGGGTCCATCATTCCTACTGTGTAGAATTTAAACCAGAAATGCTTCTACATTCATCTCAATGTTATGTGCATAAATGACCTATTTCAGGATTTTTGATAACAGCAAAATAGTGGAAATAACAGCAATAATCCTTAATAAAAATGTGTTAAATATATTACAGGTCTGCTTTGTAAAATAGAAAACTCTGTATCAGTACGAACAAACCTCCTGAGTAAGTCGATGTGTTAAAAAACAAAAAGTGTTTTACATGTCTTTTGCATAAGAATTTTTTAAATTTATTTTTTATTGAACATAAATGGTATACATTTAAACTATACTTGGTGCCCTCTCCCCCCCGCCCCCATTTTCCCTTCTCCCTCCCACCAATGGTTGTCCAGGTTAACCATGTCATATTCATAATTTTACACATGTTCAGATGTAGACCCTCATTAATCAAGTTCAGCTTTCCTCCTCTCCTATCTTTCCATTCAAACTTTGCTGGTATTTCCCCTCCATTTCCTGGAGTACCACTGGTATCCTCTGTGTTTCCTATTTTGGGCATATTAAAGGAAACATATGTATCTTCTTCTGTGCTTGGCTAATCTCACTTAACATAATGCTCTCCAGGACTTTCCATCTTCTTGCAAATGGTATAATTTTGTTCTTCGTTATGGCTGAATAGAATTCCATTGTGTGTATTTCCCACAGTTTTGCTATCCATTCCTCTGTTGATGGAGACCTGGGTTGGTTTCATATTTTGGCTCTTACGAATTGTGCTGCTATGAACATAGGTATGCATATGTTGCTATAGTTCTCTGAATTCAACACTTTTGGAAAAATACCCAGGAGTGGTAGAGCTGGATCGTATAGTGGATCCCAGCTTTCTTAGGAATATCCACACAGATCTCCATAGTGGCTGAACTAGTTTGCATTCCCACCAACAGTGTAAAAGAGTTCCTCTTTCCCCACATCCTCGCCAGCATTTGTTGTTGTTGGACTTCTTTATGCTTGCCACTCTGACTGGGGTTAGATGGAATCTCAGTGTAGTTTTGATTTGCATCTCCCTGATGGCCAATGATGTAGAACATCTTTTCATGTATCTATTGGTCCTTTGTATCTCTTCTTTTGTGAAATGTCTATTTAGTTCATTTGCCCATTTCTTGATTGGGTTGTTTGTTTTGCCAGTGTAGAGTCTTTTGAGCTCTTTGTATATTCTGGATATTAGCCCCCTATCAGAGTGGTGGCTGCTAAAGATCTTTTCCTATTCCGTAGGCTTCCTCTTTAGGTTATCGATGGTTTACTTTGATGAGAAGAAACTTTATAGGTTGATGGTATCCAACTTGCTTGCTTGTTGGTATTATTTGATGGTATTCTTGCTTTAATTTCCTGAGCATTAAAGGTTTTGTTGAGAAAGTTACTGCCTGTGCCAATATGTTGTAGTGTTGAAACTATGCTCTCCTCTACTACACAGTTTGAGATCTAATTTCTATGTCTTTGATCAATCTTGAGTTGATTGCTGTGCATGGTGAGATATAGGGGTTTAGATCCATCTTTCTACAAATGGATAGCCAATTCTCCCAGCACCATTTGTTGAAAAGGTTGTCTTTTCTTCAGCGTATGAGTTTGGCCCCTATGAAAAAGATTAATTGACTAAATATGTGTGGGTTTGTTTCTGTATATTCTATTGTAATCCACTGTTCAGTGTATCCGTTATTGTGCCAGTACCATGCTGTTTTTACTACTATTGCTCTATAGTATAATTTGAAGTCTGGGATTGTGATGCCTCCTGCATGTTTCTTATTGCTGAGAATTGCTTTGGCTATTCTGGGTCTTTTGTTTCTCCATATAAAGTTCATGATTGATTTTTCTAGGTCTCTGAAGAATCTTGCTGGTATTTTAATGGGAATTGCATTGAATCTATAGGTCACATTTGGTAGAATGGCCATTTTGATAATATTTATTCTGCCTATCCATGAGCATGGGAGATCTTTCCATCTTCCAAGGTCTTCTTCAATTTCTTTCTTTAATGTTTTATATTTTTTGTTGTAGAGGTCTTTTACATCTTGGGTTAGGTTTATTCCTAGGTATTTTATTGTTTTTGAGGTTATAGTGAATGAAATTGTTTTCTCATTGTGGACTCAATGTTGGCGTAAAGAAAAGCCACTGATTTCTTTAGGTTGATTTTGTATCATGCGACTTTGCTGAATTTGTCAATCAGCTCCAGAAGTGTTTTGGTTGAGTTCTTTGGGTCTTCCAGATAAAGGATCATGTCATCTGCGAATAATGATAATTTTAATTTCTTTCTTCCTATGTGAATTCCTTTGATTTCCTTCTCTTGTCTTATTGCTGCAGCAAGAGGCTCCAGGACTATATTGAAAAGGAGTTGTGATAGTGGTGATCCTTGTCTTGTTCTTGATTTTCGAGGAAATTCTTGCAGTTTTTCCCCATTCAATATAATGTTGGCTTTGGGTTTACAGTATATTGCCTTAATGATGTTGAAGTACATTCCTTCTATCCCAATTTTCTGCAGTGTTTTTAACATAAATGGGTGTTGGATTTTGTCGAATGCTTTTTCAGCATCTATTGCTACGGTTTGGGTGGGCAGCCTGCGCTGGCGCCGGCGGCCCCACTGTGGCTGCGGCAGATCCAGAACTCGACCTTTTTTTATTTCTCCTCGCAGTTCAGGGTTCCTGGATTTCTTCCGCCTAGGTTCCTGGATCAGTTTTGGTTTCTGAGATATATTTATTTTGTTGGTTAAGACACTGCTTCTCAGTAGTTGAACTTTATTTCAACTACTGAGAAGTGCTGTGTTCCTCAGTTGCCATTTTGAATCCATAAGAATTTTTTTAATAAAAATCTATAGATGAATTTTATTCTCCATAATGAAACTCTAGAACCATATAAAATGAAATTCAGAAATCAGTGTCCATCTGGGCATGATGGTGCATGCCTGTGATCCCAGAACTTGGGAGGCTGAGACAGGAGGATTCTAGGTTCAAGACCAGAATAAGCAACTTGATGACTGTCAGAAATGTAGTGAGACCCTATTTCAAAAACTGGGGGGTAAAGAAGGCTTAGTTCAGGGGTAGAAAACTTCTGGGTTCAACCACCAGTAACACACATATTAAAAAATCAGTTTTCACTATAGGATTGAGATTGAGATATGTTGACTACCGAGGTGAAGGAAGAAAAAAACCTCAATTTACAAAGTAAGTGATTTTCTTGTCTAAAAAGTAAGAAATCAAATATTCTCCCTAATATGTGGAAGCTAGGGGGGAAATAGGTCATAGGAGGAACTCTAGACAAAGAAGGAGAAACAATAGATGAGCAAATAAGGCGACCTAACTGAGGGGGATGGTAGTAGGAGAGAGAAATTCCCTATTCTTCATAATGCACACTCATAAACATATCAAAGTCAATCACTAAGCCAAACATGAGAAGAAGGGAAGGGGAGAGTGGGGTGAGAATTGGGGCAGGGCTAAATGAGATGTGTGCATGTATGCCTCCACCACCTTGTATCCCATTAAGATGTATGACTACAATGCATGAATAAAAATATTTAAAAATATATAAAAATGTGATAAAAGCTAGCTTAAATGCTTCCCAGAAGCACTAGAGGTTCCTAAATATAATGCAATGGGCATCCATTGAATAATCCATGGTCACATTTGTGTTTTGATGGTTGGCTTTGTAGCATGGAGCTGAGCAGCTCGATGGAAAAGACTGCCAGCTATAACCCGCAGTCCCGTCTCATTCCATCCTTACTCCAGCACTGTGTGGCACCTGCTCCTATGATTTTCATTTTAAAATGAAGCAACTGGGAGCAACTCAGACTAAGAGAAGCTGCCAAATAGAGAGAATCCAGGGCAACAATTTGTGTAAAGAGAGGAATTGGGGAGGGAAGGAGGTAAGAAGGAAGGTATGAGGGGGAAGGTTTACATCAAAAAGGAAAGGTGAGCCTGGCTACTTGTAATCCCTGCGCTTGGGAGGCGGAGACAGGAGGATCACGCTGGTTCGAAGCCAGCCGCGCGCTCTGGCTTAGGAGACCCTGTTTCCAAATAAAAATGTAAAAATAGGTCTGGGAGTGTAGCCCCGAGGTAGAAGGGCTTCCAGGAACCCCAGTACCACCAAAAAAAAAAAAAAAAAAGGGAAGGTGAGATGGACTTTGAAGAAACTTAGAACATAATTAGAGACATTGCTAGTCAGCATAAAATTAGAACAAATTAGAGACATAACTAGTAACCAGAGGAACCAGGAAGCAAAGGCGTCCCTGATGAAGAGGTGGGAATAGGAAGGCTGACAAAGCAGAAGAAAGATGAATCATTGAAAGGGCCCACACATGGAAACATTCTTTTGGGGGAAAATAAGAGGGAACAGGTAGCCTACTTGAAAAAAATGACATTACTTGGGAGGCTGGGACAAGAGGATTACAGGTTCCAGGCTATCCTCAGCAACTTCCTGAGACCCTTACCAACTTAGCAAGAGCTTGATTCAAAATAATTAAGTAACTAATGAGTTGAAGTGCAGCTCAAACATAGAATGCCCCTGGATTCTATCTCCAGAAATAAATAAATATATAAATGTAAAAGTAAAAAGAAATAATGTTAGAAATTAAACCACATGTGATCTCTGTTGTACTCTGACGATTTTAAAACTTGCTGTAAGATTTATCATTCTCCCTATTCTTTTTGTACTTATCCTAAATTCAGATTCTCATGTAGCAACACAACATTTTTATTCTCAAATGTATTTGATCTGACTGAGAAAATACGTGGGGAAAAAGCAGATTTACCTTAGATTTCAATAAAAATAGTGTTAGCCCTTAAACTTTATCATATTTTTTGGATGCCACAATCCTAAAACATCAAATTGAACATGACAGTTTTATTTTAAACCTTTGCTTGGATATAAATTCTTTAAAAAAAAAACCTTCAATCATTCCTTTGGAAAAATAGCAATATTAAGAGATTTCTGAGGGGGCTTTTTTTTTTTTTTGCTGAAATCCGTTATCTCTGAAACACCTTGGACATGTTGAACTATACTGTCAATGTACTTCTAAAATATAATATTATAAAAAATTATATGAAAGCAGAGAAAATGCCCTCTAAAAAAAGAGATTTTATCAGGATCTTGGTCAGGTAGCTACTGAAAATACCTTTGATGTATTTTTGCCAGATAGAGGTTATAAATTTTATCTTGTTGAAAAAGAGAACATCAGAACAGTAATTTGCCTATTTGTATAAAATTCTAGATACAGAGAAATAATTCTGTTCATACCAATATTTCATGCTGGTAATGAGCGCCCCATAATTAGTTGAGTGTGTAGATTTATCTGCATATGGCACCAGATGTATGCCACAGTACCAGATACTGGGGAAAGGAACAATTAATGGATTCGAACTTAAATAAACATGTTGTCTAATGGGTAATATAAGCATGCCAAAAAATAATCTCAAATTGCTACAGAAGGGGCAGTGGCAATGATATTTTCAGGATGTACTCAAACAAAAAGGGGTGCCTTACTGACAGTGGAGCAAAGTCTGAAGCAAGGAAATCTACTTAGAAGAAGAAAAGACAAGGGTGAAATTAACCTGAATTAACCTGACAATATCAGAGAAAGACAGCAGGATAAAGTCCAAGAATCAAAAATTGTTATAAAACCAAAGTCGAATATTTCTAATAAGTAATTTTACCTGGTATTACTTGAACGTGATTTAAATCTTTTGTCTCCCATAGGAATGTGTTTATCTTTTGTCTGCCTGATTTTGGTTAATTCAATATAAGATATGTTAAATTGAACCCTTGCTCATTCAGTTACTCACCAGCTATATAGCAATGGAGAGCTCACTAAAACAGCTAGGCTAACTTATTCTTTGTTGTAAAACAACAAAGCTAAACTAAATTACTACAAAAGTCCCCTAAAACATCAAGAAAAACATATTGCACTATACTGTAGATATAACAACAAGAAGAAACCATAACTTTAAAAGTAACCAGCATTCTGTTTGGATTCTCTGATCAAGTACATGAATAAATGGATAATCAGAATTAATTTTGAAAAGATGAGATGTATTTAACAAAAGCTATAATTAAGAATAAAGCATTCCCTTTGAAGTGTGTGTGTGTGTGTGTGTGTGTGTGTGTGTGTGTGTACTTTAGGCTATATATTTGCACAAATTTTTAAATGTCCAATTCAATGACATTTACTGTGCATTCTGTTTGTAATTGGCTTAATTTTATAAATATCACTGAATTCCATGTTTAGAAGACTGTCTTATCACAGATTCTCTATTCCTGTGGCAATTTTAGTCGAATATTTCAGGAGAACTGATTTTATTTACAAATTATTTGTTCTAAGAGGGGATTATAGGTGTAATATTTGAGTTTCTTTCAACATCCTTGAATATGTCTATATGTTCTCTTAGTATTTATTGATTATTTACACACAGTAACTATATAGATAATTATGTGGACCTTGATTCATTTTTAAAATGTAATCATTTATTTTTGGAAAAAGTTATTGCATTATTATTTTTCAAGCATTCTTTCTAGATGTTGTAATTTCTAAGATTTTAATTTCTAGAATATTTAATATATCCAAGTACAGTTTCCTTTAAATAACATTTTCTAATACTCATAACTTTGTAAGAATTGTCTATATTTTGGGGGGATCCAAAGATTCATAACAAAATTTGGAACTCAAATAAATTATACCAAGTAAAATCATTTTTTTCTTTTTGGAGAAGTTTACATAGTTATCTTTTAAATAATCTAATGGAAGTTAAATTTTATATTTAATAACAAAATATTGTAAGTAAAACTTTTCAAATCAAGAACATGATATGAACAGGTATTATGATCAAAACTGTATATAATTCAACAATGTACTATAATTCCTAGTTAATCAGCTATGAAAAAAGAAAATGTAGGAGATTTAGAATAGTTGAAAAGAAATTCTAAATGTCATTATTTATGAACACTTATTGTATATATGAAAAGACAAAATAAATCCATACAAATTATTAGAATGATAGAAATACCAGCAAGTTAGTTTACCGTAAGACCAGTATACAGAAATCAATTGCCTTCCTATGCAGCAGCAACCAAGATGCCCAAAATAGAAGAGGAAAATACATATTTTACAATGATGCTCAATATACAAAATGTACTCATAAATACGAGAAAATCAATTAAGTCTATTATGGAGAAAATGCCTAACGTTTTTTGCAAGACAGTCAAAATCCTAAGGAAATAGGGAAACATATGAGCATTATAAATACATTGATTCTCTTCACACTAATGTAAAAATAGAGTTTTTAAACAAAAATCCTTACAATGTATTTTGTGCAACTTTATAAATGTGAAATTGTGGCAAATAATAAAAAGCATGGGATAAAGGGGTTTCCTTTTCTAGTATAGAGACTTAAATGTAGAATTAAGATCCTGGTGCTTGTTGCAGGGGTGAAAGAAAAGTATAAAACAATGAACACATTTCATTCAAACTTCTCACCATATACAAAAGCAGTTCCATGGATAAATGTCATAAACATAAAAGTATCTCTTTTATTTTACAAGCGAATATAGAATAATGAGTTTATTATACTGGGCTTAAGGAGGACTTCTTAGACTGAAAAATATATATCTAAACATTTATATAGAGAATGGACATATAATAAACACATCGATATAATTCAACTTGAAGATTGAAAATTACAGCACAATATTATTAACATGTTGAAACAAATAGACAAAATTATGTCATTTTTCAAGCATAGCTGAGAAAATAATTGTTTATTATGTCTAATCTATTTAATACAGAGAACCTTTAGCGAAAGGGAAATACATCTCATTCCAAGCTCACTTTCTCAATACTGTAAACTTTAACAAAATCTGACATCTATCTTGGAGCTATTTTGATTTCTTTATTTATAAAACATCCATATACTGATATATAATATACAGGATTAATCTTTTGCCTAATAAAATGGTAGAAGCAGAATGAAGAGATAGAGTTATTTCTAGATTTTTAGATTCTTTAAAGTTCTAAAATATTTTAGGTACATTTTGTAGTAAAAATTATTAGGAACTTTTCAATTAATAATTGTTGGCATATTAACATTCCCAGAAATTTAGGGTGATTTAATATTTATAAAGTGCAAATGGCATAGCTGCCTTTCTCCTACGAATTCTCTCCCACAGAAAGTCAGGACCTAGGACTACTGATTGTGATATAATTGAGCTGCTTTCATATTTTGGGGGCTTTTTGTTACAATCTAACCTCACTGAGGACTATAGGTAGTTGAAGGTGCCAGCTTCTTGAAGAATGGATTAGCCCTTTGTATAATTAAAATCGCATAACACTGAATTCCTACATAAGGTTGAGCATGACATATTATTTTAGTTACAGAGAAATATTGTTTTAGAAAATAGAATTACTACTTATGCAACAGATGTCAACAAGACATCAGTTAAATGCTGCTTGATAGTTGTACAATAACCTAGACAAAATAAATGAATACTTTGGAAAACACATTATCAAAAATAAAAAATAGAAAATCTGAAGAGTCCTATTTCTACTAAAGAAATTGGATTTACACTTATAATATTCCTGTGAATAAAAAAAAAATCATAGTCCCAAAGGCTACACTGGTGGATTCTATTTTATATTTAAGGAAATCATAAAAACAATACTATACAAGGTAATTTACAAAACAGTGGAAGAGAAATCTTCTTCCAAGTTGTCTTATAAAGTCAGCAAAAATCAGAGCCTGAGCAAAATATTTCAAGGAAAGATTATTTTAGATTAATCATTCTTATTAAAATAGAAAAAAAACCAACTCATTAAAATACTGACAACAGTATGTACACCGGATAGCATATATACCAGGAGTGAAAGGCTCCTTTGTTGTTTAAAATATGCTCATATAGTTTATAATATTGATATATGATAAAAAGAAAAGTCATGCCACTTAGATATATGCCAAAAATGAGTTACCATAATTCAACACTGATTCAAGATAAAACATTAAAGAAATATAAAGCAGGTAAGTTTTTGAATCTAAACATCTAAGAAATTGAGAGGAAATGTAAAGCTAACTCTGCTTTGGGAGGTGAGAGACAGGCTCAACACATGACCCCAAAGACCAGGTTCTCACTACACTCAGGGCAGGTCCTTCCGGCTCATCATTAATGCAGCAAAGAAGGAATAGAAGGCCTAAAGATTAGAAAGGGAAAAGAAAAACTTTAATTGCAAACGGCATAATTGACTATTTAAAAAGTTTGGAGGGTCTCTAAAAACCAAATGATGCTTGTAAACAAAGTGGACAAAATACATGAGGAATACGCAAAATGTCTCTGTGTCTATACAGGATCATCTAAGAATGAAAAAATAAATTTAAAGGGTGATTAAGCCCAGTTTACAATAGAGATAGCATAAAACACTCCAAAAATTTATGCCAAAATCCAGAGAAGATGCCTATACTGAGAACTACAGAACATGTCTGAGATAATATGAAGAACTAAAACTCTTGCTGCTTGAACATGAGCACATATGTACCCGCAGGTGCAGGTGTGTGCACACAACATACACGTGCACACACACAATTTCAAAATACACAGAAATAAATAGACAGGGACTTACGGTGTTTGCACCCAACCCTCCAGACACTAAGAGTCTGTGAGCAGTCAACATCGTTCATCAAATAATAAAATCCAATAACTTATAACCTACACAGGATAATTTCCTAATTTTCAAGCCAAGGGAGAGATGATTAAAAATAAAATAAAGCAATCCATTTTACTAACAACTTAAACAAAAAAAGCTGAAGGTCTTACTCTTAAACTTTTAAAATGTAAATAAATACTTTTTCTATTGGGTACTGAAATAAAAATAATAATTTTGTCCACCTATAAGGTTCTACTAGGGGTTTCTGTTATAATTTCAATAAAACAATTACTGAAGTTTCTTTCCTACCGTTGTCAGTTTGATAATTATATTTGCATAATATGAATCATCTCTCTTTTATATTTTTCAGCAAGATAAAGCCTACTACTTTATTTTTATTCGGTTTGACTGAATAGAAAAATCTGTTGGCATAATGTTAGCGATGACTTATTCTGTACTATAGAAGACATGACAAGCCACACTAAAAATAATTTTTGGAGGATAATAAGAATTCAATTGAAATGGCTGGAAAAAGAAGAAAATTGCCACAACTGATTTTAAGTCAATATTGAAGTGATGGTTAAACATCCAGTATCATGTGCACATTTGTCCTAAGTGTGCACAATTTACAATTTAAAGTATATTTGCAGCAGTTTTTGTATCATGCAGAGGACGGAGTGTTCTGTTCACTGATCATGCCTCTCTACCCAGAGGGAGAATGAAGAGTTGTGTTATTATAACTAAACATAGGATAGTTTTCAAAAGGGATATTTGACTGTTATTTCTTCTTATTTCCTTTGGATCATCACAAATTGTCACCTTTCAAAGTGACTGTCATTTGTTCCAACAAGGACAGGGAAAACGACAGTCTCCCATTAATCTGTTCTCTGAGAAAACAATGCTTACTTTTATGAATATTTAACCATCACTGAAATTTAATTTTAAAGCAAATTTATTCCCAGAAATATTGTAATGCACGTATCAGTGAATATAAATTGAGGGAAAAATATAACCTAAATTCTTTTAAAAATGTATTACCTTTTACAATAAAATTGTGTGTATGCATGTGTGTGTGTGTGTGTGTGTGTGTGTGTGTGTGTGTGTGCATATGTGTGTGTTATTGGGGATCAGTTGGGCAAATACACTTTGACCATGGAATTGGCAGAAATAGTTTCTATTTTCACAGATTTACTAAATAAGACAACGTTCCTCCTTTGGTTCCAGATACGTTCCCATATATGGTCTCCTTGGTTCTCCAACTTCTGAGTCTCAAAGCCACATTCTCTGCTCTCCCGACCCTTTTTGTCAGCTACATTTTGCGTGTTCAAGGGCTAAACTCAACTTGCGATTCAGATTTCTGAAGCTTCCCAAAGCATACAGTGCCCGCAGCATGGTTTTGTTGGCATTAAGATGCAGTTAATGTGTGCCTAGTACATATGATATAAAAAATAGCCCTTTAACCTTGAGAAAAATAAAAATGTACAGTGGGCAATATTCGGTGGTGCTTGGCAGCAGGGTCTTGGATGCAGCCTTGAATCTACTGTTTACTAGTGGTGTGATCTTGTTTTGTGGACTGCACCTTGTTGACATTAACTTGGTACCCTGTTAAAAAAATAATGATATTAACTATAACAATAAGAATAATTTGATAAAAAGTGTAATGTTATTTATCTTCAAAATAACATTATGGGGTGCCACAATGGTTATAAATTGATAGATGACTAACAGTTAAATTTCTCCAAGCTACTCATTTGGAAGTACCAGAGGTAAAACACACTAAAATCTCTTTAATTGAATATTTGAAATACTAAAATTGCAACCATATTATGATGCATGCAGAGTGACTAGTATATTATCAGCATATATTATGCAAACCTTCAGAGAACTGGGAAACATGAAATATGGGGGTACCAAATGAAGAATATTGAAGTTTAAGTTTTGTTCCAGTTTGTCTTGTTTATTAAATAGGATAATATTAATATTTAAACTTAGAGGGGCTCTGTTAGATTATAGTATGCTAAGAAAGAAAAAAATGTCTTTACTGTTGAGTAATAGTGACCTCAGGAAAAGAGTGAAAGAAAGAAAATAGAATATTTATTTGAGATAGTGTGTTTATCATGTTATAAAATACTCATTTTATGACTTGGAGTTATTATTTTATAAAACAGCAACAAGCTTAGACTCAACAAATAGTTGTATTCCTTTCCAAGTGGATGGCCCAATGCATGAAATAAATGTTGACTTTAAAAAAAATGAAGACTGTGGAACCCACCAGTAAGGGAACCCTCTTTGGAGAACCCTGCTAACGTCCCATTATGCAATGAGCCCCGGATATTAAACGAAGTTGAACAACAATGCTGACTAAGGAAACGAGAAAGAAGTAGCCTGAACCAAAAGTCATAAAGCCATGAAAAGAATTATTCATGATGTGAACTGGGGTGTGAAAGATAAAGAAATCTAAGAGTAATTCCAAGTATTCAATGAGGAATGGAATCAATTTTATGGAGGAGCTTTTAAAATGAATGCCTGGCGCATTGTTGTGATTCAGAATAGGCAGTAAGTAATATATTTTACTATACAGTTTTCTTTTATGGCAATGAAAGACAATACTTGTGTGTGTACACATGCATGAAGAAATGAAGGAGGGGTGGAGAGAAACCAGAAGAGAAAAGGGGGGCAAGAGAAAATCCCCAATTCTTATTTTATTCCCTCTCATGTTTGGCTTACTAATTGACCTTGATATATGTATGAATGTATCAAAGCTTTCACCATAAAAAATATTGAGTAATGTTACATGTCATAATTGTTGCTGAAGATTAATTGATGAATTACAGACAGAGATACAGCCTGGGTGCTGAATCCCCAGTCTAGGCAGATCCATTTTTATTAAACCTTCTATTTAAATAGAAAGTCTAAATAAGTACTTGCTGGAATGCAGAACTATTTACAGTTTTTTGGCATTGTGAAAACTGGCAAGATTAGAGCTTTCCTTGGGAGAAATATTCTTAGGAGCAGTAAGAGTCAGGCTGTACTTCAGCGAGTCTTATGGATACATGCCAAATATAGGAATCAAAGTTCTTGCACTAACCTGACCTGATTCAGAAACTTAGAATTCTGTTAAAATTATTGGTCAGTTAGATACTTGCTTATTTCTAAGTTATCCCCCCCCTTTTTTTTACCAATCATAGATATTTTAGAATTTTTTTAATTCTGAAAGGAATATGATTAGAGAATATCATTGTTAGGTTTATGATGATTGGACATGATAGAGAACATATAAGAATGAGAGAATGAAAATACCTCTTTCTAAAGTGTTGAGTAAAAGACTTCACCAGTAATTTACTGTGGTACTAATATTTTAATTCATATAGCTCAGCCTTAGTTTCAGCATCTATAAGGCACTTTTTCTTTCAAAGGAAGCCTTTGAACTAGAAGGTAACCTTTATGGTTCTGCTAATAAATAAGCTTAAAATTTTCCAGTGGAGATGTTATTGAGCTATGTGAAACAAAGAGTGCTGTGGTTTTATAAATATGCAGATAAATCCAACAAAAGTTAAACATTTGCTGTTTTAAGTCAGTTTTTGTGGCAAATGAATTTCAGTCAAAAGTATGGATACCCAAGGTGAAAATCAGAATTTAAAAAAAATTCTAACTGTATTACAAATAAACCTAACTGTATTAAAATAACCTCTCTAAAGGGGGTGGAGAATTGGGTGCCAATTTAAATAGCTTTGGAAATTAGTAAAAATTATAAAACTAAAGGCAACAGAATGCATATCTGTGCATTGGATCTAGAGATAAAACCGTTTTTCACAAGAGTACAGGTTAACAATTCTGAACCACTATGCATATACATTGAAATCAAGCGATTGAGTAATAGACAGTGGATTATGAAAGCCAGGTTTTTCAGGTTGGAGTGGGAGGCTATAACAATCAAGGGTAGGGGACAGAATGATCATGTGAAAATAGGTGAGATATGAGATATGGGGACATCGGTAAGAATTCAAGTTGAGCTGAATGTCAATATAGATGTCATATGTAGAAATATTTATAGATATGTGTGTATATGTAGGCTATTGTGCATACATATATTTTCTTCTTTTTCAGAAAATTATTGCACAAAATACATATTTTTCTCAAGGACGCATGGAACATTGTCCAGTAAGTATCAGTATGTTCAAAAGGACTAAATTTCTACAAAGTTTTTTTTAAAGCATAACAAAATAAAATTAGAAACCACTAAGAAATATGTTAAATTTGTATATGACCCAGCAATTCCATGATTAGGTAATATAACCAGAAGACAGGAAAACAGAAGTCCACATACAATAGTGCACTCGAATGTTTATGGCAGTATTTTTCAGACTCGGTAAACTTAGAAAGAATCCAAATATCCATCACTTGATGAATGGACAATTAGAAAGTAGTATATTTCTAAAATAAAAAATTATACAGAAATATAAAGAAGTAGAGGACTGACAGATGGTATAATCCAAATATTGTGCTAGCTGGGCGTGGTGACGCACTCTTGTAATCCCTGCACTTGGGAGGCGGAGACAGGAGGATAGCGCTGGTCCAAGCCAGCCTCGCTGGCTTAAAAGACACTGTTTCCAAATAAAAAATATATAAAATAGGTCTGGGAATAGCCCAAAGGTAGAAGGGTTTCCAGGAATCTCAGCACCACCAAAAAAAAATAAATATATATATATATATATAATATTTACATATTTATATATTATATATTTATATATAATATTTATATATTTATATATATTTATATAATATATATTGTGCTAGGTGAAATGAGTCAGTTTGAAAAGCTGACATGTTATAGAATTTCATTTATGTGAAATGTATAAAATAAGCAAATCAATAGGAACTACTTGTAAGTGATTGCCTAGTGATGGTGGTGGAGCTATGAAGGAAGACAGAGTGGCCACTGATGGTCATGAGATTTTATTTATGGTGATGATAATGCGCTAGGATTTATTGTGGTGTTAAATCTGTTGTTATGCTAAAACAACAGAGTTATACACATGAACTATGAATTTTTTAGCACAGTAATTAAATTTCAATAAAACATATTAAAATTTAACGAGCTACAACCTCAACACAATTATACTTTTATTTTGAAATGGGATCTCACTAAGTTTCTGAAAGCCTTGCTAAATTGCGGAAGCTAGCTTCAAACCTAACCTGTGAGGCCTCTTGTCTCAGCATTCTACATATTGGAAATACAGGCATGTGCCAGCACAACCGGCTAAAATTACAATGACATATTTTATATACACTGAGTTAATGAATAAATTTTTTATTTTATAGATCACTTCTTCTAAACTTTATTGTGCAGGTATTTTAGGGCCATAGTAAAACTGACCACAGGTAAGATTTATGCATGGTTCAGAAACCAAGAAAGGGTTTACCATTATCACATGGCTGAAAAGAAACTCTTTCATAAAAGGTATAAATTACACAAAATTTCAATTTCAATGTCCATAAAAGTTTTACTGGAAATAATCTCATACTCATTCATGTATTATCTCTTTTGTTTCTATGCTACAGTTAAGTAGCTGTAAAAGAGACTTTATGGCCCAAAAAACCCAAAATATTTATTATGTTGACATTTGTAAAAAAAAATTACCAACGTTTCTATTTATTATGAGTAGTCTAAGTAGAGACACAGAAGGCCAAGTGTAGTAGTATGTGTTTAAACTAAGACAAGTGCACTGAGGATGAATGGAAACATTGAATTCAAGTCAAAAGGACCAAGGAAGCTTACTCATTAATTCTTCCTCTCTCCTACTTCTCATCACTTCCATAGAGCAACTGTCTTTAACAATTACTATCGTCAATGTTTTTAGTGATTACCCAAGCATTAAGTATGAAGTAGAAACTCTACAAGAACATGGATAGTCACTCAAAATATTTTTCAAAAATTTTACATAGAATTCAAGGTTAATTTTTTTAAAAGAAGAGAAAAACACAAGTTAAACTGAGATAAAGTCAAGATTTTTAGAATTAAATAATTTGACATTTAAGGATCATGCCTGGCATTGATGGATTACATTTTATTATATAAAATAAAGAAAAATTCTAAAGAATATTACTTCCGTAAGACTAGAAAAATGGAGAAGACTATGGGAAGCATTTAAAACCTAAAAATACATCTGCCGTATTTTCAGCTATACGCTTCCGAGTATATATCTGAAGAGAAGGAAGCCAAATTACAGGAGATACCTGCATACGTGTGTTTATTATGACATTATTGATAATACTCAACCTGGAATCAGCCTGGGTGCTGATCAACAGATGGACAGAAAAACAACAGAAATAAACATTAACTGATACACTGTACTATTAAGATTGAGGTTTTTTTTTTCATTGAAAATCTCCCCTAATATCAATTTATTCAAAATAATTGTTCACTACTCTTCAGTCAAATTTCATGTAGAGCAATTAAAATTCCCTGGTCAAACTAGCAGAAAAATATAATTTGGAGAAAATATCATACTGATTGACATGAGGAAAACACTCCTTATTTTTAAAAATAATGAACACAATTACACTAATATCAATTTTCAAAAATCTTCTTAATAATCTCAGGCTACTGAATGATTAATGAAATGCTTTAATAAACTTAGGTATAAAGCATTCATCATCCACATTAATAAAAAACATTATTTCTGCTGGCCTCAAAAAGATTGGTGCTTTCTATCTACTGGCATGTTTTCAGTGAGTTTGTAAAATAAAATATTAAAACTAAAAAGTTTCTGAACAATCTTCATTGCTCTGATACACGAATTTAGTTAGAATATTTGAAATTATTAAGATTGTCTCATTAAATTATATTTAGAACCTATGTGGGCAGCTAGAAAACACTTCCTGTCACTGTCCACCCTCTCCTCTGCACATCCCCATGTCACCACACATCTTATTCTATTTAGGGAAGGAAGTTTCAATGAAGATGACACTTTTATGTCAAAATAGACCCAGTAAAACTACTTCTAACAAGGCTTCAAAGGACATAGTTTATCATATGAAAGTTGGAGAAAGTTTAATCAGACAAACTTTAAACATATTGTAAAACATTTGCTGTATTATCTGTTTTTTAATGTTTAGTCGTTCAACCTAGTAGAACTTCAAACTCTTAATAGTAATTTATTCACTCCTTAACTTTATTTTCTATGGAGGTGTCAAGGTGAGATGTAGAATGTCCTCTGAAGTGGTCATGATTTAATGCTCGGAGAAATGTGGCTGGAGAAATGGGTCCCTGGATGTGTGACCTAGGAGATTATATTTTGTCCTTGTCTCTTGCTTGATTACTCCTTTACTTTTGAAGTAAATCTTCCTTTTTGAGTTTTTTGATCAGTCATTTAAAATGATGGCAGTGATAATGTTGACCAAGAGGGCAGACTTGTCCAATTGGCCTAAAACTGGCAAAACCACAGAATCATGAGTTTGTTAGACACAAAATAGACACGTGGTATCTCATTCACTTCAGAGTACAAAAGCCATTGCATAAAGCACACAGGCTTGGGTGAAAATCTCTTAGAATTAGATTCCTGTGTCTGGACAGTTTTATCCCTTTCACTACACAATTGCTAAAAATCTGAGAAGGAAGTGGGAAGAGCAGTTGGAGATCTGAATCTATGAACTGGGGAAAAATGGAGACTGATTTTCAAGTCGATATTTAGTTTTTAGATCATGTCCTCCTAATGGAGTTACAGGTTATAGTTATGTGTACTCTGTAGGTCAGATATTCTAAAAAGATGATTCTAAATTAAAGAGATTTCTTGAGGCTATCAGCAGCACAAACATTATTGGTGCTGACAAAGCAGTATTTTCTTGGTTGCTGATCCTAGAGCTAGACGTAAACAGTTACAAAAACACAAACAAAACAATAACAACAGAGACAAGGAAAAAAAAAAACTTTGTAGATGTAAAAGGATTGTTTTTATTTGGTGGCATACCTATATCTATTGTGTTGAAAAAATGAAGTAAAATATTTTTAATCATTGAATTAAACATTTGTTCTCAATTTAAAATAGAAAAATTGGATAAAATTAAAGGGTCATTTCTATGCATTTATTACACTAACGCAATTATGTAGAGTGTGATTTTAGATCAATTTCTTTAGGTGACAAGGTAGTTATATTTTAAGTGATGTACATATGATCACTATTATGTAATTCTTAAAAACTGTTTGGGAACCAGTTACAGGATAGTTATAATATGCCGCTGGGTGTGGTGGCACACACCTGTAATCCCAGTAGTTGGGAGGCCGAGACAGGAAGATTGCAGGTTTGCAGCCAGCCTCAGCAATCATCTGAGGCCCTTCACACCTTAGTGAGACTCTGTTTCAATATAAAAAAAAAAATAAAATAGGCCTGGTAGTGTACCTCAGGTATAGACTGTTTCTGGGTTCTATCCCCAGTGCCATCCACACACAAAACCATGTGTCAATATTAAAAATAAAATACAATCGTAATATTCAGGCACAGAAAAATCAAATGTCTCATGATCTCTCCTTTGTGGAATCTACAAATGCTTCTGTCATGGAAATGTAAAAGGGTGTTTACTAGAAGATGAAGGCAGATGGGGGTGTTGAGAAAATGTTAGTCCAAGGTATGTACTTACAGTTAAATAGGAGGAATTAAGTGCAAATCTATGGCACAGAATACAGTTAGCACGCCGTATTCTGGGAAAACGCTAAGAGCAGGGATGTTAAATGCCATCAACACAAAAGTGATAACTCTGTGAGGTAATATCTGTGTTCGCAGATTTAACACAGCTACTACGAGTCATCATCCTGTGCCCAATAAGTACATACACCTTTGTCAATTTATAGAAATAGGAAAGTTTGGAAAGAATTCCAATCGACTGTTTAGGTTTATGACTTTGTCTTCTGATACTCATTTCACAGAACAGTCACTTTAGAGGAAGATGCTGGCTTTCCGTGCGCCACCTCTGCTGTGACCCTGCTTCATCCCTGGGAGAAGCAGAACTATGTTGGATCAATACTCAGCAACACAGGTTTTGCTAAGTCATCTCCTGGAAACGAGAGGCTTTATATCACATATCACAAAATAAGCACAAGTAGCAAATGCAAAGTCCTACATTGAAGCTGCGCCTTGCTTCGCCCCTTTTCTATTTCTTCTTTCCATTTTCTGCCATTCTATTTCATTTTCCTGCAGCAATTAACTGTATCAGTCTCTCCAGTCTTAGGGACAATACCCATCACCGGACCCGGGAAGAAAGGCATCTCTGAATCTGCCCTTCTTCAAAAGAAGCAAGGAATTCATAAAATCATCCACATTACTCTCTAGTCAAAGCATGGTCATTTAAAATATTTTGTATATTTTTCCAAGTTGTCTGTGTTTATACATATTTTAGTAAGTAAAAAACTCTTAATAAATGTGCATTTACGCCTAACATTTTAGTCAACATTTTTCTTGTCTCTAGTTTCCAAATTTGATTTTTTTTTGTGTGTGGTTCTGGGGATGGAACCCAGGGGCATTCTACTCCTAATTCTTCATTTTTTGACACAGAGTCACGCTAAGTTTCAAAGGGCCTCACTAAGTAGTTGAGGCTGTCTGCGAACCGCGATCTTTCTGTCTCTGCCTCCCAAATGCTGGGATTACGAGTGTGCGCCACCATGCCTGGCTTGATTTTTTAATTTTTTTTTTTTTTTTTTTTTGGTGGTGGTGGTATTGGAAATTAAACCTAGAACCATTCTATCACTGAGATAAGCCCTCAGCCGTTTTTACTTTTTATTTCTAAAACAGGGTCTCAGTAAGTTATTGAAAGCTAGCCCCAAACCTGTGATCCTCCCATTAAAAAGAGTTTTCACCTTACAGACTCCAAAGTAGTGCGGTCATGGGCCTGCATCACTATTCTCAGCTCAAACTCTCAATTTTTTATGATTCTGTACAAGTCCCATGCTTTAGATATCCTTGTATTTGTGGTATTTTAGTTATTCTCTTTTTATATGTGAATAATGAAAATCAAGTAGTGATTCATATACTTGTATCTGAATTATTTTTTTCTTCTTCTTTATTCTGATTATTTTAATCTGGCTAACCAATGACTGTATGTGCAATTTCGCTGTCGAAGGTTTTCATTTTTAATTTTTACATAAATTCTTAATCGACAATTGTGTTCAATATAAATTTTATCCTAAATAATCAAGTACAAATGTTCAGTAAATATCCATCTCTTGTGTTTAATATAAAATCTATGAAATCGAGCCTAAAAACGAGTAGTATTCCTTCTCCTACTTATTAATTCTAATTTTAGTATTTTATCAATAAAGTTTCTGAAAATCAAATACAATATGTTCTTAGTTTCTGCATTTACTTCCCCTCTGTTTTTTTTTTTCTGGTATTAGAGATTTAACACAGAGGCATTTTACCTCTTGGCTAGACTCCCAGCTAGTTTTAATTTTTTTTTTAATATTTTGAAACAGGGTCTCACTAAATTGCTAAGGCTGGCCTCAAATCTGTGATCCTCCTGTCTCAGCTTTCCAAGTACAGGGATTGCTCGCCACATGTGGATTATCATGCTTGGTTCTGTATTTGTTTTTCCCAATTGGCTGGGATGCAGACAGTAGGAGAAAGAACTTCCATGTCAAATACAGAGTGGCCAATACACAAGTGACCAGTGAAAGGTAACTGTGTATCTGATAACAGTTAAAACTACTACCAGAGATCAATAGAGTGGCAAACTTTTATAATCCCAGTACTTGGAAGGCTGAGATGGAAGGATTCTAGATTTTCAGCCAGCCTGAGTTACTTAGTGAGACCCTCAACAATTTAGTGGGACCCTGTTTCAAGGAAAAAAATGGTATGGAGGGACACTCCTGGTTTCAACCCTCAGAACCAAAGAAAGAAAGAAAAATAAACCCAGTCAAACAAAACTTGAGAAAAGATCACCTGTCACTATAGAGTACACTAAATCCAGTAAACTTCATACATAATTTCAAGTAATTACAGTAGGTCAAAGTTTTCCATTGGGTTTATTCTATCATATATTCCTTGTTATTTAGCCTGATTTTAACTTTGGTACCCACTGTGATTTTTTAATGATTTTTTTCCTTTTCTGTTTTTTATTCTTGTTATCACTTTCGCCAAATAGAGAATACAACGGAAGCAATACAATTACCCTTACCAAGTATTTCTGGATTTTCTACTCATTAAAAAAGTTTTCACCTTCATCTATAAAACCTTAACTCTAATGACCTAAAAATGACCACAGACAACCTGAACCATGTGGCTCCTTAGATAATATATTAACGTATTTAAAGCACAACTCCATATTTTATAAGTACCTAAAGCATTTCCTCTTAAATGACTATGAAAGGAATCTTCCTGAGAAGATAAAAGATAAGAAGAAGAAAAAGGCAGATGAGGAAAAAGAGTTTAACCCATCGTAAACAAAGAAAGGGAAGAGTTAGAAGGGGAGGGTGAAGGTTGAGCTGTGAAAAATATTTCAGACATTTTGAGCTCAGGTGTTTGTACTTTTACCAACAGATTCTTTCAAAACTACAATATTGTGGAAATATGCTCTCACCAACCAAAATTAAGGAGTACCAATGAGCATCCTTTCTTTTCAAGTAAATCTTGCAATATTTATGAGAAGTAATAATCATGCTCTGAATTATTAAGAGAGTCACTGGAATGCATGAATATAAACTAAACTGCCAAAGGCCAGGAGCATTTCCAGCAAGGGAGGAAAAAAAAGCCAGGCCTTCCCAGCTGCTGTGTAAAGATATAATCTAATCCAGGACAGGAAGCCTGGGATGATTCACATTTAATGTGCCACACTGGTGTAGAGGAAATATAGCTCACAATGAAAAGAGTGTCTGCAGACTGCAGACATTAAATTAGGACAAGAGAAAGATCAGACCCATATAATCAATACAATTCCATGAGATGAAATGACATTCATTCATATTACTTGCTGCTCAGAATAGTGTCTCTAAGAAAGGCTATGGGTGTATAACACGATTCTCAAATAAGTTTGTACTCAATCAGGGGCAGTTAGAGAAACAAAGTACTCTAATATTACAAATAGGGTAATTAAACATTCAGTGGAAACTGAAAATAATATTTTTTGCATTTACAAATGTCTCAGTCTGTTGCTTGTTTTTTCATATTCTTTTTAAAAATTTTTTATTGGTGCCTTCCAGTCATACATCTTAATGAGTACAAGATGGTAAAGGCATACAGGCACACATCACTCAATTAGCCCTTCCCCAATTCCTGCCCCAATTTCCTCCTCCATCCCTCCTTCTCATGTTTGGCTTAGTGATTGACTTTGATATTTTTTCAAAGCACGTAAGGACAACATAATCCTACTTCTAGTGACAGCCAATAAATCGACTGATGAATCCATGTCTTCACACATACATAAATTAAAAATGCCATTCCAAGACATAGATGGCAAAAGAGATGCCCATGGCTTAATACAGTCCAGTCAACCATTCAGAGATCCTGAACTGATCAGCCCTTTCTCAATAAGAAATCACAACATTGTAGGCGGAAACAAGCATTGGTGAAAATTTACACGTGCTCTAGAGAGTTTAAAAATGGGTAACCAGCTCAGTGAGACCCTGTTTCAAAAATTAAGAAGACTAAAAACTAGGGCTGGGGTATATAGCTCAGAGGTACAATGCCCTTGGGTTCCACCCCTGATACTAAAAAAAAAAAAAAAAAAAAAAAAAAAAAAACATACAACAGGGTAACCAGTGGGGCATGGTGGTACGTGCCTGTAATCACCAAAGTTGGAAGCCTGAGATATGAAAGGATTAAACACTTAAGACTGGCCTCAGCAACTTGGCAAGTCTCTTAGCAACCTACTGAGACTGTGTTTTGAAATAAAAATATATAAATAAAAAGGGGCTGGGGCGAAGCTCAGGGATAGACTTCTCATGGGTTCACTCTCCAGATCCACACATACATGCACGCACGCACGCACTCAAAAAAATGTGTAACCAAAAATTTGGGAAATTCACAGTATGTGTTAGCATGTTTGAAAGCAGTGAAAATTTCTATAATAATGAAATATTCCCCAAGTATAACAATTCTCGATTTAAGTAATCATGAATTGTGTGTCTATTATTATCTTGTGAATTCAGTTTTACAGAAAATTTGACATAAAGTTATTCAACCTGAATAAAGAAAGATTAGTATAGTATGCATATTTTTCTGGCATTCAAGTAATTTCCCCACAATCTTTCCTAGTTTTTCTCCTTTTCTCTATGATACATGTCTTATTTTGTTAAGACCATCCTATTTCTTCTGAACTATAATTGAAACAAAAATATTATAGTTTTTTCATTGTCTTTCATACCTGGATTCCTCGTTTACTAGGCATGCCACTGGCTTTGTGTTAATAATACCCTCCAATGACTCAGAAACTAAGAAAAACCAGACCACTGATAGACTATGCATCAGCAAATAAACAGGTTTCCAAAGGAATGCAGTGGGAACTGGGGAAGGGCTAAATGAGTGATGTGTGCATGTGTGCCTCCACCATCTTGTACTCCACTACAATGTATGACTCCAATGCACCAATAAAATTTTTTTAAAAAAGAAGACACAGGCTCACAGGCTGCAGAAGGTATCATGTTCATCTTAGAGTCAGAAAAAAAAATGTTTCCTGTTCCTTGCATAAGCATAAAAAAGGTTATGTCTCACAAACACAAGGAAAATTTCTGCGCATTCACACCTGTTTACACAGGCGTCCTTTGCATTCCTATTCCTGCAGTATAAATTAAGTCCAGGAAAAACTTATAGAACTCAATAAAACTGCAGATAGTTAAGCACTCTAGAAACACCATTTTGACATAAAAATATTCATCTCATTTCACAAGTTTTAATCATCATAATGAAGAGGGGACAGATATTCAAAACAATTGGAAACCAGTCACCATTTTAGCCTTAAACTCTTAACTAAAAGTATTCGCATGGGAACAGCTAAAGTCATAAAAAATTCACCATCAATCATTTGCAAAATTGCCTAGCATGTCATCCCATTAACTGAGCCATTTCTAATTAGGCCGAGGCTATGGATCTATGACAGAACTGAACGCTGGACTGGCCTAAAATACCTGGAAGCCCCTATGCAAACAGCATTTACATTTTTCTTCCAAGAAAAGGGGAAACTGGCCACAAGCAGTTCACAAAGTGGGAGGGAGCCTGGTGTAATTACGTGTTTTTTTTTTTTTCCTTTGCCGCTGGCAAGGAAATTCACTTAATCTTTAGCTATAAATAGATTCTAAAATAAAACCTATCTAGGTTTTGAGATGGAAGATGTGGGGAAATTAGTATGCTTCCTTGTTAAATGACATTCTCATGATTTTGTTCACAAATTAATGAACCGACCCTTTACTTGCTGACTATCAATGTAGACATCTATTTGAGTTACAGATGTTCTCTGCTTTTCATTTCAGTTTCTGAATACATTAGATATGCTTTGCATTTTATTGCAGATTCACTCAACTAGTGTAACAAACTTTTTTTTTTTACAAAACAATATTCTATTAAAAATTGCAAGTGAACTAAATGGATACTTCACAAAAAAAGAAATACAAATTGGCCAAGAAATGTATAAAAAAATGTTCAACATCATTAGCAATCAGAGAGATGCAAATAAAACCTACCCTGAGATTTCACCTAACTCTAATTAGAATGGCAATCATTAAAAACACAAACAACAAATGCTGGCAAGTGTGTAGAGAAGAATTCTAATGCATTGTTGGTGGGATTGAAAATTAGTGCAATGACTTTGGAAAATAGTATGAAAGGTCCTCAGAAGAATGGGAAATAATCTACTATATGACCCAGCAATATTACTTCTGGGTCGCTACTCGAAAGAATGGAAACCAAGCTACAAGGCTAATGCATGTTTATCTATGTTTCTAGCTATATCATTCCCAATTGCCAGACTATGGAATCAGCCAAGATGTCCATCAATAGATGAATGAATTACAAGGATATGAGATATGTACACAATGAAATTTTACTCAGCCATAAAAAAGAACAAAATTATATAATGTGCATAGAAATCAATAAAACTGGAGAACATTATGCTGTGAGATGAAAATGTCAGAAAAATAAAAATGCTGATGTTCTTTCTAATATGCAGAAACTAGGAAGAAAAAGGGTCCTAGAAGGAAATCTAGACAAAGAAGGAGAAAACTCAAATCAGTGAAGAAGGCAACCTAACAGGGGAATGAGACAGGGGAAAGAGGGAAATTCCCTAAAGTACATGACATTTACCAACTCATCAAAGTCAATCACTAAGCCAAAGGTGAGAAGGAGGAAGGGGGAACGGATTGGGGTGGGAATTGGGGAAAAGATAAATAAGCGATGTGTGTATTTTTGCCTCAACCTTCTTAAACCTCCTTAAAATATGTGATAACAATGCACCAATACATTAAAAATAGTAAAAAGAAATTTGCAGGTATGATACTTTTTCTCACCATGAAAATTCTGCATGTAACAAAGATTTGAAATTAGGGACAATATATAAATCCCTCTATTGATAATATTTCAAGATGACAGCAAAGGGGGAAAAGTTTTCCGTCACTCTTTGTCCTCCTCCCTTTCTTTCTTCCTTGTTTCCTTTCTTTTTCTTTTTACTTATCTATATCATTTATATTTTGATCAATGTATTGATTTCAAATGACCTGCATCGAAGCACATGGACAAACCAATTCTGGAATAATACTTACATACGTTATTATTTACCTGAAGAAGCAATAAAATAATGATAAAAAGATTTCAAGTGGAAAAACTTAATTAAAATGATCTTATGTATTCAATCATTTCATAATATCTTTACATCTAAATTTAATAAATTATATAAGCATAAGGAATCAAAACCTAACCAGAGATAATGTATATTTTAGACTTAAGAGGGACCTAGAATTTTATTAAATTTTAATCTGTTAAATGTGGATGCAAAATTGAAATGCATTTTATTAAACAGAGCTTAGCTTTCAAGAGATAATATGTAACACTTTAATTATACTTTGTGTTTTTACTTTTTTGACAGTTATAATTTTGCAGTTTTATAATACCAAGAAATATGTTGATCCCTTTCCAAGTCCAAAGTCCACTTATTCACTGCTAAGCAATTTAACCCAACAAAGATCTCCTTATAATGTACCTTATGCTACCTCTATATTTTTTGCTGCCCAAGGGTTTGACCATAATGCGAAAATTATCCCAAATCTCTCCTATTATATAAGATGATTAAAGAATACAAGGCCCCTAGGATTTTTAAGTTATTTTCTTAAATTTTTATTGGTTATTTATAGTTATACATCTTAATAAGTTACAAGATGGTATAGACATACGCGCACACAACTCTCATTTAGCCCTTCCCCAATTCCCACCCCATTACCTCCTCCCTTTCTCCTTCTCATGTTTGGCTTAGTGATTGATATGTTTATGAATGTATTTTATCAGGTGGTTAAATCTAGTTTTGAAGCCCCAAATACTTTTCTATATTTTTATTTTTGAAAATTTGAATACTGCTTCAAAGTTTTGTATTAAAAACTAAAGCATGCCGGGCGTGGTGGCGCACGCTTGTAATCCCCGCGCTTGGGAGGCAGAGACAGGTGGATCGCGCAGGTTCGAAGCCAGCTGCGCGCGCTGGCTTAGGAGACCCTGTTTCCAAATAAAAAATGTAAAAATAGGTCTGAGAGTGTAGCCCGGAGGTAGAAGGGCTTCCAGGAACCCAGGTACCACCAAAAAAAAAAAAAAAACCCACAAAAAACAAAAAACGAAAGCATGATCACATACACTTTTCTAGACCACACTGGGTGAGGACATCTTTACTGTCTTTCACCTCACCTATGGTCCCACTGGAAATATTGTAGGGCCAGTGGCAGGCCAGGAGCTGGCACTTCCTGTGGCAATAATATTTTCTCTGGAACCTCTCCTGGGGGTTGCTCTGTTTGATAGTCAACTATCTTTTTATAAGCAGAAGGAGTACAGTCTGAAATAATGATAAATAGTATTGCTTGGTAGATGCATAAACAAGTGACAGTCATTTGTTTCTAATATCAGGTGTTATTTACTATATATAATCATATGTGCTCTTCCTTTCAATGGCTGGAAGCATAGTGGTTTTGTTTATACCTATATCACCATAAACATGTGGATAGTGCATTGCATATGTGGTCATGATGGATATAAGCCACTAGGCAATGTAGCTTTTTGTGTGTGTGTGGTACTGGGGTTCATGGAAGCCCTTCTACTTCTACCTCCGGGCTACACTCCCCAAACTATTTTATACTTTTTTATTTTTGGAAACAGGGTCTCTTAAGCCAACGGGACTGGCTTTGAACCAGCGTGATCCTCCTGTCTCTGCCTCCCAAGCGCGGGGATTACAAGCATGAGCTACCACACCCGGTGGCAATGTAGCTTTTAAGTGCCATTGTAAGGCTTCAGCTCTATAATACCTGCAGTCCACTGCAGGCCAGGACATCCCTGTGTGGCACCTGTTACTTCATATTCTAGTGTGAGCATGGCCAATGCAGTAAGTGCTAGGTGAACTATTAACCTTATTTTCTTTACATACCACGAATACCACAAATCTTTTCTTTACATACCACAATGAGTTTATCTACACTCATGAGGTAAAACAGCATCATATTATTGGATTTAATTCTGGTCTTAGTTTTTCACTTTTATAGGTACAACTAAAATACAGCAATAACAATTCCTCTAGTTTGATGTGGTGTTACAGGCTTGTAATCCCAGTGCTTCACAGCCAGAAGGATAACACATTCAAGGCCAGACTCACCAACTTAGTGCGACTTGGTTTGAAAATAAATCTAAAATAGGACTAGGACGTAACTTGGAGGTAGAATGTCCCTAGGTTCAATGTCCAGATCTAAACCAGAACAAACAAAACCTAACACCAGATTCTTCCACTAATATGATATATACTTGAAATACTTGACCAATAGATTTACTCATTCTGGTTTGCTTATTTTCATTGAATAAAACATGAGAGAAAATATTTTCAATCCTGTAGAAGTGAGAGAAGAGGAATGAACTTCTGGGATTTTGTGTCGGCTGCTGTGCTTTGGGCAATAGCTATACTCATATTCCTCTGCCAAATGTTAAACTGATCACTTTTCTATCCAGAATGCTCATATCTTGCACAAACTCATGCATACTCCAGTACAACCTACCCCAGATCATATTGCCATATTCTATGATAAGAATCCAGTCACCCCAAATAAAAAGGATTTACTGAGAACTCTGCTTTCTAATAAACCTGAACCTTAAGCCTCACCTAATGGGAACTATTTTAATTAATTAATTAATTTTTGTGATACTGAAGATTGAGCCAAGGGGCATCCTACTTCCCAGCCACCCCCCTCGCCTTATTTTATTTTTATTTTGAAATAGGGTCTCCCTAGGTTAATGAGAGCTTCACTACTTGTTGACGTTGTCCTTCAACTATACTCTTCCTGTCTCGGTCTCCCAGGTACTAGAACTACAAGCATGCACCATCACGCTCGGTTATGATAGGGTACATTTTAAAAAAATGAATAAAGTGATTATCATAACGTGTGAGGTTAAAGTGTGGCCATATCCACACAGCAGGTTAAACCGGAGAAAGATGGCCCTAGGCGTTGAATGGATTTAGAAGTACAAAGACGTAACAGTGTTAGTTGAATGAAAAGGTTATAAGGGAAGGAATTTAATGTAAAGTCAACAACTAGCAGGGATGGGTCCTCTGCTCCAGTCATCTAACTCCTCAAAATCTATTTCTTTGGCTGACAAGCTTGATTTCATTTAATCGGCCCTTGTTTGTAAACAAAACGATACTGCTGGAATTACTTGTTTTCTTCCTCAACTCACCTCATGAATCTATGAGCTGGCAAAACTTGCCATTTAGCACATGTGAAAACTCATTTCACCAAAGAGGAAGAAATCATAGAGGTGAAGAGAGAATGAAGAAGACAAAAAGGAAGAGAAGATGAACAAACATACACAAATACGACTCTAAATTACTAAAGTAATGTAAACCCAAGTTAGAAACGTATTTTTCCCAAATCATTCATGAAACTAAACTGAAGTTAAAAAAAATATTAAGTACATATGTGAGAATACCTATGGGGATCCCAGTATCTTGTATGGGGAAGGAGGGGCAGTAAGGGAGGCACAGGGGAACCCGACCAAGTGCTGTGTTCATGTATGCCTCCATCACCACGGACTTAGGATGTGAGACTACAGTGCACCAATAAAGGCATAAAATAAATGAATATCATATGAATTTAAGGTCGCTTAAAAGTATCAGATCAAAATCATCAAAATTCTGCATATACTGTAGTAAAGATAATTTCACTTTTGCTCGTGTCTTATATCGTGGACAATAGCATCATTTTGAATTGATGACAAACTAGTGGGTGGCATTTGCTGTCTTAACGATCATTCAGAAAACTGTAGACAATTTTAAAAATAATCGGATCTATGTTTGTTATTTAAATGTAAGAAGCTGAACAACAAAACTCCAATTCATTTCACCGAGGCCTCTATATCATGAAATGAGGGTTTTTTTTTTAAAAAAATAATAAAGTTAATAGAAGAAAAAGTAATAGTTTCTATTTAAACAAACAAAATCAATGGCATGAACAGTGATTAATAAGGTATCTTACTAGGTGATTAAAGAGGTATTCATTTCTCAGTGGTTGATATTATCTAAAAGCAATATTGTATAATCCAAACATCATCAAGTAGAAATAGAGTAATGAAGAGTTTAACAGGCAATATCTAGGAGCTCAAATTCAGTGCAACAAATTTACATCTAATTGTTTTCTGTGCTTAAGAAAAATGCTTGGAGTCCTTTTGTTTCAAATAATTTTCAGCTTCTTGCCAAAGTGACTTTAACGTAATAACAAGGTCCCCAAATACAAATTAGAGTATTACTCTCCTAGGAGAGTAATCGCAGGGTAAACATGTCATCTAATCACCATCTTCCATTAGTGTGCATGCTTCAACACCGACTGATTCAATCAAATGCCATCCAGAAAGGCGGTTTGATCAAGTTGAGTTGATCAAGTGAGTATTAGTAGGGAAAGCCTACTGCTGCGGCTGCCTGGTTTGCACTGAGGCTTGGAACTGATTAAAGAAATGCTCGCTCCCGTGGTCTGGTACTAAATACACAGCACTCCGAGAATCTCAACAATGGAGTTGCAACACTTTGGCTGTGTTCGCACAGGGATAAAATTTTTTTTTTTTTGGTGAGCACTTTATTTAAATATCAGCAAATGCACAGCACTAATTTTCAGGGAACAATTTATTTGCAGAGTGTAACTTGGGTAAGGCGAAATAAAAATCTCCCTGATGCAGGCTATAAGTGGTCTTTTAAAATTAGTTTTGTGATGATGACATTTTGCCAAGATTCTGGAAGATGGTTGATATTTATGCAAAAATTAGATAGAAGAAATAAAAGAATGAAATGGGTGTAAATGACTTTGGGATGAATGACTTACGTCATTCTGAAAGGAAGAGCTAAGGTCAAGTCCCTGACGAGAGAAAAGCACTTGGGAATCATAAGCCAACGCAGGGGGATGGTGTCTGGTGGGGGATAAACTTGAGAAATAATGCAGGAGCAATAAGATTGTTAAAATATGTCTTAAATTACTTGGTATCAGGAAGATGTAACTTGTCTGCAAATTAATACATTTCTCTAGAAATCGGTAAGCAGATACTAAAAATATATGAAAAGGCAAAAAAATTAAAAAGAAAAACAACTTAAAATAATAATTTTGAAAGAATTGAGCTATTAGATACCAAGACTTATTATAAAACTATATTGACCAAGACAGCAGATATTGACAAATGGATGGATACAAATGTTAGTAAACATAAACCAGAAACATGTGTACATAAAATATTATTGATTTTCACTGGAGAATGAATATTATCTTTAGCAAGTGTCACTGGAATTATTCAGTATCCAAGTGCAAAAAACAAAGCAAAAGAAAACTGAAAACCTATCCTTACACCTTTGCACTATATAATAGCAATAAAAGGAGAAGAGAATTTGAAAAGATTCTCTGTCAGTAATTCTAGAAAATGGGTTTTTTTATTATTTCTTCTGCCTAGTTATAGAGACTATGTTTTAAAGTATAAATTAGCATGTAGAAATTCCTTTTAAAAATCATAAGTGGGTTTAATTCGGGCTTAAGGAAGAAGCACTGACCTAAAAATTATGCAAGATAACTAACACTTTTAAGATTTGTCCAATTTCCTTGAAATTAGAAGACAAAAAATATCTCATTTAGACTTTAGGCTGCAGTTATTTTCTATGGAGCTTTATCCAGGAGTTGGCCAAGAAATAATCCGCTTTGAAGTCAAATGCCATGTGTAGCAGAATTGCTGAGTGCATGATTAGGAATACACAAACACACACACACACACACACACACACACACACACACGAGTCAGCTATATGATGTAATTGATGTGCTAATTAACTTGATTACTATAATCACTTCCCAACCTAAATGCATATCACATTGAACACCTCAAACAAGAGTAATTTGTCAATTATACTTTAAAGATGGAAAATAAGGAACATAAAACTATCATGGTGAAAAAGAAGATCCACAAAGGGTTACTTCCTACCACTTTTCCTATTTGTTTTTCTTTAATTTGTAAGTATATCCACCCATTTAGGACTCATTGTAACATCCATATACAGCTGGTAATGTCTGTAAAGATGGGCGTACCTATGCCACAGATACATACCTGTGGATCTGACAAAACTGGTCATCACTAACTAGTTGTTGCTTATATTTTAGATATCATACTTTCTGCCACTTCCAGTCAACGGCCCTCACACCTTGAAGTGTATGTTACTGTCACCTAGAGTAAGTCTTCACAAACATTCTGGTATTTCACCCCCAGAGCCTGGGATTCAGCAGGTCTGTATGGGGCTAAAATGCGCATTTCTAAGAATTTCCATGTGATGCCCATCCTGCTGGTCAGGGGACAGTGCTCTGAGGATGGCTGCCAGAGTGGATGAGTGCCCGTGCCTCCATCACTCTGAGCTCGTTGTGGGGGCAATCTGTTTGCTTGGCTTACCTGCATCTCCACTTACTTGTTGGTAAAAGAAAACATGCAGCCAGGCGTGGTGGAGCACGCTTGTAATCCCAGCGCTTGGGAGGCACAGACAGGAGGATCGTGCAGGTTCGAAGCCAGCAGCGTGCGCTGGCTTAGGAGACCCTGTGTCCAAATAAAAATCTAAAAATAGGTCTGGGAGTGTAGCCCGGAGGTAGAAAGGCTTCCAGGAACCCCAGTAACACCAAAACAAAAAACAAACAAACAAACAAACAAACAAACAAAAAAACATACAATGAACTGTGACATACATATCCTGAAAATTTCTAGTGGGGAGTCAAAAAGGAGATGTTTTTTGAAACACTTTATGATCTCCTAAGGTTTTACTTAAAGATTATATTAAATCTATTTCTATGCTTAGAAGGATACAGACTCTACCACAGAGGTGTGGAAAGGTCAGTGCTGCTTTCTATTGTGATACTAGTGAAATAAATATCATCAAGATGATTTTATAGGTGAAATAGCTGTATGTATTAGGCCCTTCCTATCACAGTTTATATTTTTATTTCAAACACTTAACATCACCATGTAAAAGGTACTATTACTATTCTCACTTATAAATGAAAAAAACATAAATAATGTAATATGGGTTTGAAGCCAGAAATCTTAAAAAGGATCTATATATGTATTTTATATATTTATATATCGAGGTTTTTTTTTAGATTGCCATTAAAACTGTAAAGCTGTAACATCATAAAATAATTTGGTGAGAAGTTTATTAGAATTGGACCTTACAAATGTGGAATAGATGATACCAGTAGGGAAACTGTTGCTATTAAATATTTATATAGGTGATGGTCTCACACTATTTACCGTTGCATACGATATGCATGAATTTTAAATTAATGATTGTGTGGTATTGTGCTCTAATATAAACAATGTTTTGATTTTTACAGTTCAGACTGTAAAAATCTGTGTAATTTCAACACGGGCAAAATCTGGTCTTCCCACATGCAGTATTTCTCTCCAAATAAGATAATAATTAGAATGATAGTTTCACATCACACATCTCTTCAGTTTTATATCTGTTGCTGGCATATGATTAGCTCTGTAAAAGATAGACTTGGGAATGAACATTTTCTAAACAATATTACCATCATAAAACTACCCGGACTTTCAATTTAGAGATGTCCATATTTAATATTCCTTTCGTTCTCTGCAAGCTGATTTTCTCTTACAATAATGTCTAGCCAGTTGGTTTAAAAGAAGAAAAATTTATATTTTGTTAGCATGTTCAGATATATTTCTGGGGAAATTCAAACTAACTCCAAGTCAGTAAATACACCAAGCAATGCCCCAAATTTTGGTCTTAAGCAAAACTAACAGCCTGCAAATCAACTATTCCAATTTAGAAAAAAACCTCAATTATGATGTAATTAATATTTGACATCGATTTTTGGTTCTTCCTTAGGAAATGCTCTGATAACAATCTATACATTTTGCCAAATTATGACCAGAATTACACCATACAAAGGACATATAATAATATAATCAATGAAACAACCTTCCAGAATCTCAAATTTAGCCCCATGTAGTTTGCTAAAATTTTAGAAAACAGACTTTCATTGCCTAGACCTAATTTTCCTAAAAATAATTGAAAACACATAAATCCCATTTCATTATTCCAAAAAATGATAGTGTATATTATTCTTCAATACTTAGCTCATCATCAGCTATGAAAAACATTTGACCTAATCAAGGGAGCAACGTACAAAAAATGGTCTTTTTTTCTCTAAGAGTTAGCCAATAAAAGTATTTATTAATAATTTCAGTAAGCTCCATAGATGTTCTACACTAATAAAAAATGTTCAGGTAATTTAAATAATTCCCATTTAGCATTATGCCTATTAATTTTAGTAGTAATATTTACTGTGTTTAATATATAGCATGACTTTAATGAATTTATGCTATTCAACTAAATGATATGTACTGAGAAAATGAAGTTTAAGTAGTAAAAAATAAAAAAAAATTATATTATAGAATCGAAGCTTCAAAGATATTTGAATATATTGTTTAAAAATTATTCCATGCTATTCTCAAATTTGAATATTTTTAATTAGTCAATAACTATGTATAATGCAGCATAATTGAAGGAATAAATTAAATATATTTTTCTTTGATATCTAAATGTCTAACAAAATTGAGTAACTTTTAGTTGAGTTGAAAAATATACAGCCATGTGACAATTTTTCAGTAAATTATCATTTCATAAGGTAGAAAAATACACATGTAATTTTAAGCCCTTGCTTTATGGTCAATTTTGAAGGGCTACAATCACTAATTATATATGTGTATATTACTTTATATTCCTTTACACATTTGAGGATTAATCCATTCATCTGTTGATGGACACCTTGGTTGGTTCTATAATTTGTTTTTTGTTTTGTTTTGTTTTTTTGGTGGTACTGGGGTTCCTGGAAGCCCTTCTACCTCCGGGCTACACTCCCAGACCTATTTTATACTTTTTATTTGGAAACAGGGTCTCTTAAGCCAGCGCTGCTGATTTTGAACCTGCGCGATCCTCCTGTCTCTGCCTCCCAAGAGCGGGGATTACAAGCATGTGCCACCACGCCCAGCCTGGTTCTATAATTTGGCTACTATAGATATGCACGTATTTCTATAATATTCTGATTTTAGTTCCTTTGGAAAGATACTGAGAAGTTGTGTAGTGGGATTATTTGGTGGAGTCATTCCCATTTTTCTGAGGAATCTCCACATTGATGTCCATAGTGGCTGCACAAATTTGCAACTGAAGAACATTATGCTAAGTGAGATTAATCACTCACAGAAAGCAAGAAATCAGATGCTTTCCCTAATATGTGGAAGCTAGGGACAAAATGGGTCATAGGAGGAACTCTAGATGAAGAAGGACATACTATAGATGAGCAAATAAGGCGACCCAACTGAGGGGATGGAGGGAGAACAGGAATGTCCTAAGGTACATGATGACAACATATTAAAGTCAATCACTGAGCCAAACATGAGGAGGAGGGAGGCAGTGGGGAATAAGGCGTGACTTGGGAAAGAGCTAAATGAGTGGTATGTGCGTGTGTGCCTCTACCATCTTGTACCTCATTAAGAAGTATGACTACAATGCACCAATAAAAAATTTAAAAATCGAATGAAAGGCTTTGAGAAATCAAAAGCATGTCATAATTTTATCACCCTAGATTTATCTTAAATAATATTATTAAACTTTAATACTTAAACAAACATATCAAAGTCAATCATTAACCTGGGAAGGAGGGATGTGAGGAAATGGGGTAAGGATTGACTAAGGGCTAAATAGGTGATGTGTGCATGTATGTCCCCACCATCTTTTATCCCATTAAGATGTATGACTACAATGCACCAATCAAAACATTAAAAAATAAATAAATAGTTAAAATAATTGTAGGCCATTTTGTCCCGGCAGCGGTGGCCGCAGCTTGATCGCTTATGTTTCTGGCGTGAAGGGAGCGGAGTCCTTATCCCGTAGATTTATTTTAGTATGGTGCCGGTATACCTTTTGCTCCAGACAGCATCCAGGGAAGGTCAGAGGAGTCACAGAGCTGTCAAACAGGTGAATCGGGGGCTATAGTCATCCGATGGACTAGGGGATGGCGCAGCTTGAGCTGCACCAGCACCGGAAGTGAAGCGGCCTCAGGCGGCCATGGCCGAAATTTTGCTGAAGAAAACATCTCAGTGACAGCTCAAGTATTACAGAGATATTATGGCACCCAAACAAGATGGCAATGCTTCTCACATTTATTACTGATTGCTAAAGTGGAAAAACCACATACAATTGCTGAACTAATTATGCAGCATATAAGTGAAGTGACAGGCACTATTCTGCACACGCCGACATCTGCTGTTATGAAGAAATTTCTTTGAATAGTATAATGCAAAGAAGAACTGATGAAATGGTTTGAGATAAATCCTGATGTTGAAACACATGAAGATATGGATGTCTGTACAGCCATATGAAGGAATAATGGCAACAGCAAATGTCATAACACTGAATTAAAAATACTAGGAAATAAACAAAGGCAACTGAGGTGGACTCTCCTGCTTCGCCCTCTCAGGTACAGGGATTACAAGTGTGCGCCACACCACACCTGGCTACTATTGAGATTACCAAAGAAGTTCAGTTACGGACTGTCAGAGGATATCTCAATATGGTTACAAGAAGAACACTGAAGTACTTAAGGATAAGTATGTCTGCAAGTTTGTTTCAAGTAGTTCAATTGGGAGGGAGACATACAAATGAATAAAAGATTTCTAATTAGGTTTGTTGTAAAAAATAATAAAATAAATGTAGATAGAACTGTCGTGTGTGTGTGTATATATACACACAAACATATATGTATATATAATTTTTTACATGATGGAAGTAGATCAGGAACTTGTGAAAACATCAAATCAATACAGATGGTCTCTGAATTAAGTTGATCAAATTTAATGACTTTTCACTTTTACAATTTTGAAAGCTGTACACAATCAGGAGAAACTATATTTGGAATCTTGCAGTTTTTTGAGGTACTGGGGATTGAACCCCGGGGGCATTCTACCACTGAGCTACCCCCCCAGTCTAATTTTTTATTCTTTATTTTGAAACAGTGTCTCACTAAGTTCACGAGGGCCTCACTAAGTAGCTGAGGCTGGCTGTGAACCTGTGATCCTCCTGTTTCAGCCTCCCAAGTACTGGGATTATAAGGCTGCACCACCACACCCAGCTGAATCTTACATCTTGATCTCTGTGGATTCTCCCTTGCAGCTGAGCATCAGTAGAGACCTACAGCTTCCTGCCAGCTACATGATGACCAGAGTAATCTCAAGATGTATTTTTTTATTGAAGTGAAATACAAAGTGATATATAAGGACTTTAAGCTTAGGTATATGATAACAGGGATATGTCAGTGAATTAAATGTCCCTAAAAATGGACATAGTTGATAGAACTCACAGCATGTATTTGTTAGCATTTTTCATGATTATTATCTTTTGACTTCCTATCATATTCCAGTTTTTAATATTTACAGGTTTTGAATATTCTATCAAATATGCTTAGTTACTTAATTTTAGTGAAATTCTTCTTTGCCTTTGTGGTAAAAGATTACAGATAAGAACAATATAGAATGCATAGCCTCCTAATGGTGCTGTGAGCTGAAATTGCTGTCTAATGATACTGTGGTGAGGCCTGGTAGCTTACCAAGTACAGGAATCACAACTGAAGCAAACAGAGTGATTGCCCACTTGGAGCAAAAAAACAAGTCTTTACTTCTTTTGTGTTATATTTTTAGGAATGCTTATCCACTTTAAAAAATATGATCATCTAAGAATTATTTTTTTAAAAATTCTGACTTTCAAGCACTCTGTGAAGCTAATTCTGGACTGATTAGCATATTCATTTAATATTTAATATCCTGACACACTAGCCTATAATATTGTCTTTGATATGCCAAATTTGCCCAGAAACTGTATTTTTGCAGAGATAAGCTTTCTAGAATTGTTTTAATAATATGCTAACATTTGTCTAGAAATTTGACTTATGTAGAGATAGGCTTTCAAAAATATATTTTGAAAAAATGTATTTTACCTCAAATTATTCCTCCCCAAATTTTTATGAAAATATATGCACTGTTTGTCCTTCCAATTCTAAAAAATAGTAACATATATGAATTAATAAAATATATACCCAAAATATGCCAACACACATAAGACAAAAATTTCTGAAAATATGAATGTGTTTTCTGAATGCATTAGGATAGTATAGAGTAAAACCTACAAATGTAAGTTATATTTTGTAATAAAAAGGGAAAAAATAAACCCTGAGTGGAATAAAATGCTGAAGGCAACAGAAGGTGTAAGCCAGGCAAATTTCTTGGGCCATGAGAATAAAATAAATGGTATGATCAACAAGTTGATAAGTAGGCCAATATTTATTTTTATTACCTCTCAGTCTAGGAGAAACATAATCTGCATATCTCTCTCTCTCTCTCTCTCTCTCTCTCTCTCTCTCTCTCTCTGTGTGTGTGTGTGTGTGTGTGTGTGTGTGTGTGTGTGTGACTGAAGATTAAACTCTGGACCACTCTACCTCCAAACTATTCCCCTGGCCCTAAACAGATTCTTGCTAAGTTTCTGATGGCCTTGCTAAGTTGCTAAGATTAGTCTAAAATATGTGATTCTCCTGTCTCAGCCTCCCAAATATTGAGATTATGGGTGTGTGCTACCATACCTAAACATATCTATTTTCCTCTTCTCTTTTTCCTGCCAGTTTTCTGAAAACATTGCCACTATAAAAGTCCCATTATCATTTTTTGCTCTTAATAACTAGGAGATGTCACCTTTGGTATGAAGTTTGGGGTAGGTAATGGTGACCATAAAGGAGAAAAGCAAGTTCTCCCAGGCTACCCTTGCTGGGTATAATAATAGTAATTCTATGGAACATAAATATACACACAGCCTGTGCCAGGTACTTTAGAGTAATAATTTGCATGTAAGAAAGTTGATACAGAGTGATCAGTTGCTTGCTGAGGTAAATGGATGTTGGACCCAGCTCTGAATCCAATTCTGTTGACTTCAGAGGACACCATATTACTTAATGCAGTATATCTTGCCTACAACTCTTGTCAATTCCCAATAAAAGAACAGTTATTTGAAGATAGGAAAGGTTGGTACTAGATTTTGCATGAGGTGCACATTAAGAAGTGAAAAAATATTACTAAGCTTCATAACACAAGAAAAGATAGAAATATTGAGCAACAGTTGAAAATATAAATTGTGTATATATAATCTGATGGTCCCAATCATTATAGATTATGTGTATATTCATATATTTGCATATGAAATCATGATGTATACCTTGAATACATGCAATTTTGTCTAATTAAATATTCTTAAAATAAAAAGGGTTGCTAGATTTCACCTATAAGTGGAAATTTATAAATTTTCAAAAGTATCATAATCATATCAAGAATACAGAAAACTATTTTGTTTTTGGAGTTCATTATAAATCATGTTAATAAATGATTAGAGATGGTTATGACATTTTCTTGCAGTAAGGTACTTCCCTGAAACTAAAATCCTAGCGTGGAAGATACAAACTTTTTTACCCTTTCTAAATTTTATATTGACTTATTTAAATAAAGCAAAATCTCATAATTTCCAATTTTTTATTTATTGTAATGGGGACTGAACCCAGGGGCACTGTTCACATCTAGCTACAAATCAGACCTTTTTTATATTATTGTTTTGAATCGGGGTTGTGCTAGGTTGATGAGATTTTTCACTATATTGCTGAGGCTGTCCTCAAACCTGCCACAGTATCAGCCTCCCAAGTACTAGATAGGCATACTTCCACATATCTGGCTTCATGTTACCTTAAAATTTTTCCTACAAGAGCTTATAGATTATATAAAGGAGTTATTTTGGAATTAGAAAATATTACAATTATGGAACACATGTTTTGTTTCATAAAAATAATGAATTTATGGAATAAGCAGTAGGGCGCCATCTACTAGCATCTTCTGTTTTCTAATGTATTTGTTTTATGTCTTCATTACCTGCCTGACCTCTATTTGCAACTCTGACTCAGTGATCAAGAAAGTCCATTGCAATCATAGTAGAGGAAATAATTTACTTATGAGTTTTTAAAAGGAGCATGTCATAAAAATATGTTCTCTACTCATTATAACAGTACTTAAAACACTTTCTAATGTTTTTTCTTACTAAATGATAATCTCTTTGGAGAATAATATTTTTTTCACTTACAATCATCAAAGTTTCTTATTAACATTTGAGCTCATAAATGAAAAAAAAATCGAATAGGGAAACAGGTGTATGTAAGCAGCAGATGGTATTACTATAGCAAACACTCACAGAAAATGTAAACTTCAAAATGAGAGGAGCTACTTTTTAGTAAATTTGCACAACACAGTTGGCCTAAAAAATGCAGTGGTAGACTTAGTATTTACCAATAAGAAATAAAACTTTAAACTATCCAAGAGAGACCTGAATACCACCTTTGGTGGGTGAAAATGAATACTTTTAGAGACTTTACCATAAAGTTTCATTTTACAAATAGGAATAAAATCAAACCCTCAAACAGAAAGGTGGGTACAGCCACAGGCACTATATGCAGAAGGTCACGAACACCACCTTCCAGATTCTAGACAGTGTAGCATGTAACAGAATCGATTACAGCCCCACTCAGGATTGCAGATATTTTAGAGTAGGTTGAAAAATGTGAATTTCTGTGATGATTACTGCACCGAGGCAAGATGAAAGGAAAACAGCAACTTAAAACTTACATAAAATAACTATTATTTTTCAATGTCCTACCATTCTTTGTATAATATATGTAATGCATTTCAAAACTGTTTTCTGTAGTCTTTTTTAAGACATTTTTCATAACATCAACTGGAACTATCAAAGCAAGATTGAAGACCTAAAAAGATGGAATCATATGGTCACACATTTAATTGATTATATATATATATATATATGTTTGTTATGATAAAATCAGAAAGATAACACAAGAATGAAAATCCTTCTGTGTTTCAAGGATAGTTAACTAAGACCCTCTGGAGATATACTCATACTGACCCAGACTCACATGAGGGGCAAATATTACTGAGGATTCATTTTATCCTCCAATAAGGCACATATATTAAGAGAAATCTCCAAATGCAGAATATGAGAACTCAAACTCCCATTAATCAACTTTTAAGTTTGTCCATTGAGATTTTCAACAACAGAGGCAAGGTAAAATAAAATTAAGGACCTGACAGAACAAATTCAGACATGAGGACAAGCTCAAGTAATTGCCCTGATATCAGGTAATAAGCCCCTGTCCCCTCAGAGATACACAAAGGCTCCTTCCAGAGAGAAGGAAGGAAACTCAAGGATGTATATTCAATACATACACGCATACATATATACCTACATACTTACATGGATCTTAAGTTGCCTGTGTTTGCAATGATTCAGAAACCTACATACAAAATAGCTGGTCAGAATTTTCTCCTTAATAAACTGGGTAGGCTATGTCTGTGCTTAAATTCTTACTGGAAATCCTTTTCTCTAATGTTTCTACCAATTTTTTGCATTTAAGGGTCCATTAGACATAAGCATCACCTCTCCTCAAAATACAATATATTTTTGTGGGTCTGGAGATGGAATCCAGGGGCATTTGACTCTGAGCTACACCCCCTGCCCTATTTTTTATTCTTTATTTTGAAACAGGGTCTCACTAAGTTGCAGAGGGCTTCACTAAGTAGCTGAGGCTGTCCGCAAACCGTGATCCTCCGGTCTCAGCCTCCCGAATGCTGGGATTACAAGTGTGCGCCACCACGCCTGACTAAAAATACAAATGTTTTAACCATGTTTTGTGATCTTAAATCTTCTCATAGGAATGTCTGCTTTTCTAAGGACAATCACACATTTCTTTAAGGATGTGTTCATTGAAAATTTGTACATGCTAGTTATTCAGCAAAGTTTCATTAAATAGTATTATCAGCAAATTCCTTTCTTGCTTATCAATAGATTATTGTTTGACATATAATCCTGAGAGATTTCAATCTCTAAAATATGTATTGCTTTGGTTCGAATGTCCCTATCCACATCTCATTTTGAAACTTAATTGCAACAGTGTCAATACTAACGAGTAGGATCTTCAAGGAGCTATTAGGTCACCAGAGCACCACTCTCATGAATGGATTAAAGTTGTGATAACAGAGAGGGCTAATTTCTATGAAAGAAGGTTCTAGGTCACAAGGATGAGCGAGGCCTGCTTTTCCTCTCTCTGCCACCATGTGTTATAGTAATAAATCCTCACCAGCTGTGATCCCTCAGTCATGAACTTCTCAAGTTCTAGAGCTGTTACACAAACTTCTATTGCTTACAATTTGGCTAGTCTGAGTTATTCTATTATGTCAGAAAAAAATAGACAAACACTTTTATTTCAGATTAAGAATTGTGAAAGTTTTCATTTTATAAAATCAGTCCCAATATCTCCTATTTCATCCATTTTTTTTTTTTTTTTTTTTTTTTTTTTTTTTTTTTTTTTTGCAATGTGAGCTTCCCACTCTGTCCTCAGGGAAAGGGATCTTCTCCATCTTCTGGATCTGGAAAGGTTCCTGGCTGTAGTGTTCAGTAGCATGTGAGATGATTCCAGTCCTAAGCACAGTACTTAACTGGACTTAGAGCTTCTGCCTCCTGTTTCTAGTGATAGGGATGTCATATAAAATGTGATGGTAATAAGTAAACAATGCTATGAGAAGTGACTGAGAGAGGAACAAGATACAGAAGGAGGTGTACTTGGAAGAAAAGTACTGCCCTGGAAGGAGACCCTCCAGCCGCAGCCACCTGCTGATTCCCATGGATGGGAACAAGAAACTGGCAGAACGTTTTTCCAATCTTGACCAGACGTGCATAAAATAAAATGATTGTTTTCAGGCTCTGAGTCATCTATTTGAGGCCAATGTAAGTTTTAGAAGCTTGATTTGTCCAAGCATAAAATCTTTGCACACCTCTTTCTATATGTTAATTTTCCAAGGTTTAACCTCTTTCCTAGTTGGCAGAAAGGCTGCCCCAGGCTTGTTCAAGCTCCTTAAGGTGAGAAGAGGCATTGAGATGTGCTTTGGGGCCATCAATGCAGAAGAAGCAGCAATAAAAAAAAAGTTTACAATCCCACCAATAACAGTATTCAAGAGTCTTTCTCCCCACAACTTTGCTAGTTTATATTATTGTTTTTATTCTTGATTATTGCCATTCTATAAGAAATTAGATTCTATTGAATTCCTTATAGAATTACAATTTTTCATGTAATTCTTGACTATTTGTATATGTTCTTTGGAAATGTATCTATTTAGTTCAACTACCTATTTTTAATTGATTATTTGTTTTTGAGGATCTTAAGCTTCTTGAGTTCTTTATATAATCTAGTATTATTCCTCTGTTAGAGCAGTAGCTGGAGAAGACTTTTATCCCATTCTGTAGGCTCCCTTTTAACTTTATTTATGGAATACTTTTCTGTGCAGAAGCTTTTTAATTGGATGTCATCCCATTTATTGATCCTCAGTATTATTTTCTAAGCTTTAGGGGTCTTATTGAGAAAGTCTCTGCCACTGTCAGTATAATATATAGCCATTGTTAGTCCTAATTTTTCTCCTAGTAATTGGCAAGGTTTCAGGTCTAATTGATAAGTACTTTATCCATTTTGATTTGACATTTGTATAGGGTGACAGAAATCTAATTCCATTCTTCTACATATGGATATCTAAGTTTCCTAGAATCATTTGTAGAAAACTCAGCCTTTTCTCCAATGTATATATTGGGCAGTTTGATCAAAAATCAAAACCTAGAGCTGTGTGTGTTTTTCTCTGTATTTCCTACTTCATTGGTTTATGAGACTATTTTTATGTCAATACCATGTTGGTTTTGTTACTAAATCAGGTATTGTGATTTCTCTACAATGATTCTTATTCTTCAGGATTGCCTTGGCTATTCTGAGTTTTTATTCTTTCATATTAATTTTAGGACTTCTTTTTCTAGTTCTTACAAGAGTGACATTGATAATGTGGGGGGGGTACTGGGAATTTAACATAGGGGCACTCTACATCTGAGTTATACTTTTAGCCCTATTTTATTTTAAAACATGGTCTCACTAAATTGCAGAGGCCTTCACTAACTTTCTGAAGCTCTCTTCCACTTGTAATCTTCCTGTCTTAGCCTCCCAAGCACTATGTTGCCACCATGCCTGTCTGACATTAGTATTTTGACAGTTATTGCATTGAAGTTGTTGAATCCTTTTGGTAGTATTGCCATTTTCTTCTAGAGTAATTTTAATTATTTTTTGCAATACCGAAGATTGAACCCAAGGGTATTTTACCTCCAAGCTACACCCCCAGCCGATTTTATTCTTTGAAAGACATTCATACCCCCAGCTTCCATCAATACAACACAAGAGTTTAATCCAATACCAATATGTTCAACTGATAAACACATCCCAATTCAAGCAGACTAGATATGTTACTAACCTTAAGTAGTTTGAGGTAAGTTTAGAGAATTGCATTAACTATTAAAGAGATTACATGAATATTTTACATAATTTTTAATATTTTATATATATTGAAGACCTCATTTCCATAGAATAATTTGATCAGTAGTATATATTTAATAAATAAATCATATTAATTCCTTGTCACTATTATAGTTAATTAATAGTCATATCTTTTTTGTGGTAATGGGGATAGAACTCAGGGGATTATTACCTCCAGGCTACACTCCTAGACCTATTTTATATTTTATTTGGAAACAGGGTTTCACTAAGTTGCTGCAAGTCTCACTAAGGAGCTGAGGCTGGCCTCTAACCTGCATCATCCTCCTTGTCTCAGCCTCCCAAGTACTGGGAATACAAACATGCACTACTATGCCTGGCTTAATAGTCATATCTTTGACAGTAACTTTTCTGCTACAAAAAATATAAAATTGAGAAATAAAAAAGAGGATTCCACATTTATATCTTAACTTTAGCCTTATGAATTATACATAAATAATATATGAATGATATAGAATTCAGTCAATTATATAAAAACTAAAATTAATTTATTTTAAAGTTACTTAAAATTATTTTTGAGATAATTTATTACTACTTTTAAATTATGTTTGCCATTAAATATGGTGCATGTTTGATTAATCAGCTATAACAATATTTCAGCAAATAGATGGAAATACCTCACTGGTTTAGATCATGAAGAAATAAATGAGTTTTGAGTATATCAATTCATTAATAACTTTTAAAATTGACCTGCTCCTTCTTGATTTATATCTGAATTTATTAGTGGTTCTGATAATTAAATTAAAATTAGGTCACTGTAAAATACCCATGAGAGACTGAACAGATGCAAAAGAAATGTTTGATCACTTGAGTGCCATCCTTCATTCAAAGAACTTTATGAGATTTTAAGCATTTCATTAAGTTACTTTATAGCTCTATGTAAAAATGTTAAATACCCTCCGTATCTCAGAGGAAGAAATTCTAACTCCATTTCAACCGAGACCATTGCTTACAGATTTTATTTCCTTTTTGTGTGAAGATTTACTAAAGTTAAAGAATAAATTATTTGAAAAGGGTTTTAAGTTCTGTGATATTCACCTGTATTCATGGGCTGGTCTCCTTCCACAGGGTTCAAAATTAAGTCTTTAAAAATGCCTTTTAATAACTGGGTTACAGAAAACACACCTGTCACAACATACAACCTGAGGCAGAGATGGCACATCTGTCGTCCCAGAACCCTGGACCATATGCTCCTCTGCGGCTTGTCATCTCTCAGTTGGCTGCATGTCCTTTACACACTGGAGATACTTCATACTGTGACGTATTCCGTCCCACTGCTTTGTACCCCACGACCAGATTTTATATCAGCACATGTTATCATGTCCTCTCTAAATGACTTTATTGATTTCCTTTCTCATATTTTTACCTCAATACTGGGAACTTTCAAGAAGTATCAAACTTGTTCACTATAAACTTTGTATCTCCACATCGCCAACAAATTTCATTTCCTTGTTTATTCTATTTTTGTTTGTAAAACCACCAGATTCTGGTAATAGGCAATATGTGTTCACCTCTCAATATAAGCATTCTTCAATATGCTGAGATATCAATAAATAGTTTCTTCTCAATTAAAGTGAGAATCTAAATCAAATATGTGCCCCAAATATCCTATTTTATATTAATTGAAATGTAACTAGTAAATCTGGAAAGCTTTTTCCACAACCGAAAAGGAATACTAAATTTAAGCACAGTTAAGTGTAATTTTGTTTCATGGATGCTGTAACCCCAAAGACCATCAGTACCAAGGCCCATAATGAAGAGTGTGGAGTGTGCCGAGTAGTAATGCATTGATATTGGTTTCTTAGTCTTGACAAATCATGGTGACATAAGATAGTAGCATTTCAGGAACCTCGATGAATGACAAACTCTGTACTATCTTTGTGACTTTTCTTTAAATTAAAAATTATTTCAATAACAAGTATTATTGAGACCAAAAAGTCACAGGCTAGCTTTCTCACTTGTAATACTGACATCATATCTGATGTCAGATAGAGGTATGTAATACTAACATACCTCTGAGCTATACATACTACAGGCTTATTTTTTCTTTTCAAACGGGGTCTCATTATGTTGCTGAGAGTTTCAGTACTTGGTTAAACTAGCTTTGAACCTGAAATCCTCCTGTCTCAGCCTCCCAAGTACTAGGACTACAGGCCTGTGATGCTCTGCCCGCCTATTGTCTCAAATCCTAAAATTCAGAAAAAATAGAAAGTTAAAAGTGATTGCTTTCCAATAAACACCTAAAGTAAAACATGAAGCAACAAAAGGAGGAGAAGGGGGTTGGCAAGAGAGAAGAGAGCTGTATTAGACCTGGATGTGTGGGGATGGGGGACATATAAACTGAAATTCTAAAACAGCCGGGTTCGGAGCCAGCCATGCTGGCTTAAGAAACCCTGTTTCCAAAAATAAAAAAAATAGGTCTGGGAGTGTAACCTGGATATAGAAGGGCTTCCAGGAACCCCAATACCACCAAACAAAACAAAACAAAACAAAAAAACCAGAAATTCTAAAACATGGACTTATGTACTCAGTGAAACAAAATTCCTAAATAACTAAAATGTTTTTCCAAGCAAATATACTGTGCTAATATAAACTGGCTAATCTGACTTTTCAATTATGCAGGAAATATAAGCTATAAATATATAGTGTCTCAAATCATTGTGATTCAAAAAGCCTGTTTTCTCTCCACTGAGCTAATGGCTTATAAGATTATAAACACATATATCATATACTTTGTGAATTATAGAATACTTTATACATGTGATGAACATAAATGCTTGAAAACTCAATTTACGGTAACATCCATGCAATTTTCTGTACTTTAAAAGAAAATGTAAGCCGGGCGTGGTGGCGCACGCTTGCAATGCCTGCGCTTGGGAGGCGGAGACAGGATGATCGCGCAGGTTCGAAGCCAGCCACGCGCACTGGTTTAGGAGACCCTGTTTCCAAATAAAAAAATGTAAAAATAGGTCTGGGAGTGTAGCCCGGAGGTAGAAGGGCTTCCAGGAACCCCAGTACCACCAAAAAAATAAAATAAAATAAAAATAAAAATTAAAAGAAAATGTAAGTTTCTTCTACCATTTGCTAAAGATAATTTTTTAAGATTATCTACTGATGAATTTCGTGGCAAATTTAGCCTAAATAAAATTAAGGTGAAAGCCTCCAATGCTAAACTAGTGTTCTTTTTCTCAGTTATGTTTATTTATTATTATTATTATTATTATTATTATTATTATTATTATTATTATTGTGTGTGTGTGTGTGTGTGTGTGTGTGTGTGTGTGTGTGTGTGGTACTGGGGTTCCTAGAAGCCCTTCTACCTCCAGGATACACTCCCAGATCTATTTTTACATTTTTATTTGGAAACAGTGTCTCCTAAGCCAGGGCGCGGGGCTGGCTTCCAACCTGCGTGTCCTCCTGTATCTGCCTCCCAAGCACGGGGATTACAAGCGTGCGCCACCACACCCGGCTCTCAGTTATGTTTAAAGAAACCAAACACAGAAAGAACATAACAAAAATGGAAAGATGGGTTTGGTGATGAATTCAGAATGACATGAAGGGATACCTTCGCTTTTGAGGAAAAAAAATGGATAAAGTTTCCAAGAGCACTTTGAAAGTTATCAATGTTCAAAATATTTTTTTGAAATGTCTATATAATTATAGCCGGGCATTGTGCTCACCCTTGTAATCATGGAATTTGTGAGAACAAGACAAAAAGAATGAAGGTTTGAGGCCCATCAAAGTAACAAGGTTCTCAGCAACCTAGTAAGACTATTTCAAACTAAAAAATAAATAAAAAAAGACTGATATGGAAATAGTTTGGAGATAGATGCCCTTGGATTCAATCCCTAGTAATACACACACACATGCACGCACACACACACACACACACACACACACACGGGAAATAAGTCAGCACTGAATTTCAAAACACACATATATTAGCCCTATATCGATACAATTTAGCCCATATTCACGTGTAAGACAAATAATGTTATAGAGGAAATAAATGCATAATGGGTATTTCATATCAATAAATGTTTGTTGTAAGGTATACCCTTGTTTTAAGTTTTCAAGGCTATAAAAAACAAAGAAATAGCCGGGTGTGGTGGCGCACACTTGTAATCCCTGTGCTTGGGAGGTGGAGACAGGAGGATGGCGTAGGTTCGAAGCCATCCTCGCTGGCTTAAGAGACCCTGTTTCCAAATTTAAAAAAAAATATAAAATATGTCTGGGAGTGTATCCTGAAGGTAGAAGGGCTTCCAGGAACCTCAGTATCACATAAAACAACAACAACAACAAAAAAAAAACACCAAAGAAATATAATCTGAGGCATAGTCACTGGATGAAGTGGAATATAAAACATGAAAGCTTTTTTTTTTAAATCTAGATAAAGCATCACTAAATTGGCAATATTTTTAATACTTATTATTATTTTTCCCAGGTATAGACAGCTTCCGCCATAACCTCCAATAGGACAAATTTGTATCAACAGTCCTTGGTATTTATGCTTTTAGCCTGAAATTAATCTGACATTTCTAGTCACACTTGAAGGTTGGTAGAATCCTCCAAGAGATGGATGCTCTCCTGAATTAATATTGTCTGAAACCTTAAGTCCACCATGATCATCTCTGTGGTATTGCAGATCGTACAAAATACAGTAATCGCCGGGCGTGGTGATGCAGGCTTGTAATCCCCATGCTTGGGAGGCCGAGACAGGAGGATTGCACAGGTTTGCTGGCTTAAGAGACCCTGTTTCCAAATAAAAATATAAAAATGGGTCTTGGAGTGTAGCCCGGAGGTAGAAGGGTTTCCAGGAACCCCAGTACCACCAAAAAAATCCATAGTCAATGCTATATAAATCTGTCTTTTAAAATAATTCTATTTTGGAGATCAAAGAGGGAGGGAAAATGGTAACTGTGGGATGCTGCACATATTAGTTGCTGTAACAAACAAAAATGACAAGAAATACAAAGCAACAAAGATTCATACAAACAAAAACACAAGGGAACCACAGCCAAAAAAAATCCAATAGTCAAAGCACGCTTGTAATCCCCGCACTTGGGAGGCTGAGACAGGAGGATCGCACAGGTTCAAAGCCAGTGTCAGCTACTTAGTGAGGCTCTCAGCAACTTAGTGAGACCTTGTTTCCAAATAAAATATAAAATAGGTCTGTGAGTATATCCCGGAGGTAGAAAGCCTCTGGGTTCCAACCCCAGTACCACCAAAAAAAAAAAAAAAAAAAAAATCCAATAGTCAGAATACTAGATCCATAGCCAAGAGCCCGAGCACACGACAGACCTGGTGTGGCAGCTGGTGCCAATTCAGGCCACTGGTCCAAACCTCAACTGCCAGCTTTGCAGCCCCAAAGAAATCCCAGCAAGAAAACCAAGGACTTGAGGTGTAGTAAGCAGCGATAGAACTCCAACATCTTAAGCGACAAACACCACACTACAGGGATGGAGGAAAAGATCCAAAAGCCCATGCATTCACCAGAGCTGGTATCCAGAGTGGCACACTGTGCTGTCCAGAGACCCAGGCCCACAGTCCAATAAGGTAACCACATTTCTCAGCGGACAACCATTCTTAGTAGCTGCAAGGACTCCTACGAACTAAGATCTGGAAGCCTACCCCTGAGGTGGTTGGGTTATAGCCTACAAAGACACAGGAAAGGCTCATAGTGTCAGGGCGCAGTACCATCACAGAGACACAGGGGGTCACTCTGAGTTTACACTGGCTACCCTCTACCAGTACTGGTAGGGAGGCACAGGCCCAGGGCCAGAAGGCACAGAGCCCACTGTCAGAGAGCGCAGAACCCAGAGCTGGAAAGCACAGAGTCAAGGGCCTGAAAGTTCAGAGCCCAAGACCAGAGAGTGCAGAGTCCAGGGCCTGAAAGTGCAGGGGCCAGAATTAGAAAATGCAGAAACCTGCACTTACATAGAACTCATTTAGAGTGACACACGCCACCCTGACTCCTAAACACAAAGCCATGACAAACGAGAAAGAGATGCAAACACTCATAAAGTGGGTCCAAAAACTGACAATAGGGTACAGAGCAAATGAGAGATATTGGAACATGTTCCAGAATCTACTACAGTGAACAGACATTTTATGGGCCCTATATGTATAAACTGGCAGTACTGTTTTTTTTTCTTTCTCATTGTTGCTAGTTTTTTTTATTGGTTTTGTCTTTGATTTACTCTTACTATTGTTAGTTTTTGTTGCTTGTTTTGTTGTTTTATGTATGTTTGTTTGTTCCCTCCCACATTCCTTTAACAAGCTTCCTCCCTCTATCCTTTCTACATTCTTCTCTCAAAACTTATTTTTCTCTTTCTGTATCTCCTTGTCTTATATTCAAGCTATTTCATATCTTCATACCCAAATACTCCATACTAACTACAAGAACCCTACTATATCACTATATCTCATCTCAAATAGACACTACCATATTATACTTAAATTCTTACTCAACTTAATCATATTTTCTACTTTACCCTACTCTGGAACCCATAACTCCAGCTCCTTCTCCCTTACCAAACCCTCACCACTGAAAATAATACTACTTACTTGTGCATGAACCTGCTGTCACCTCTAAATTTCTATAGCTAAAATTTGATTAGGCAGGTGATCCACAGGAGAGGACAACCAGACAATAAAGATAAACTATTCACAGCTGATTAAGAAAATACTCAATAGAGTGCACATTACAGTTTAAAAATGCATAGGTTCACAAACTATTCTGCCCACACTACTGAGTTAACTCTTAATAAATTTAGTGGCAGACAGAACAACTGACCTTAACAACTGAAACCCATCAACACCACCATAATAGCAAGTAAAAGGTATGCCAGAGCAATTATGTTTTGATGATATACAGATAAAACAACAGTGTGGAGTGATAGCAGACACAGTCTTCAGGGTTAATATCAAAGTGTGAGAAATAGCTGAAAACAGCTCTCCCAATAGCATTCTGGAATAATACCTATTAACAATAGGTCACATAAAAAAAAAGAAAGAAGATATCAGAAACAAAACACAAGAGTTATGAGGAAATAAGAGAAAATGAATATTAACCAACAAGAAATCTAAGAAGGAGAATTATGAATCCTGATCTTCAATATGATGAAAGGCCTCACAGTAACTGATTGGGAGGTGAAAAAGGGAATTGAGATGTTAAGAAAGAATCAGAAAGAGGCCTGGAATAAAATGAGTCAATAAATGAAATGAAGAGAGCAATAGATAGAAATTCTGGAAGATTAGATAAAACTGAAAACAGAATATCACTGATAGAAGACATTTTATTCAAAACCAAAAGCACACTTAATAATATACAGAAGACATTACAACAAAAGAAATGTCCTAACTTAAAGATAAAAGGCATTAAAGGAGGGATAGAAGCACAGACCAAGGGTACCTATAATTTCTTCAGAGAAATAATTTCAGAGAATTTTCCAAACATGGAAAGAGACTTGGACATCCACATACAGGAGTTATATAGAACACTGTTAAGATAAGAAGGACCTCCTCATGCCATGTAATAATCAAAATGACCAACATAAAGGCTAAGGACAGAATTTTAAAAGCAGTGAGAACAAAAGAACAGGTAACATTCAGGATAAAACAATAAAAATTACTTCAAACTTTGCAACCCAAGTCATAAATACCAGGAAAGACTGGTATGATATAATACAAGCCCTGGGAGAAAACAATTTTCAACCAAAACTGCTATATCCAGCAAGGTTATTATTTAAAATTAATAGATAAATAGAAGTGTGTTTTTTTGTGTGGTACTGGGGGATGGAACCCCGGGGCTTTCTACCTCTGAGATACACCCCCAGCCCCATTTTATAATTTATTTGGAAACAGGGTCTACTAAGTTGCTGAGAACCTCACTAAGTAGTTGAAGCTGGCTTCAAACCTGTGTGATCATCCTGTCTCGGAAGCACAAGGATTACAAGCTTGTGCTACCACGCCCGGCTACAAGTGTTTTAAGATAAACCGGGCAGAATCTCAGCCCAGTGTGGTGGCACATGCTTGTAATCCCTGGGCTTGGGAGGCAGAGACAGTAGGATTGCACAGGTTTGAAGCCATCTGCTCTGGCTTAAGAGACCCTGTTTCCAAAAAATAAAAATGTATAAAATAGATCTGGGAGTGCAGCCCAGAGGTAGAAGGGCTTCCAAGGACGCTGGTACCACCAAAAAAAAAAAAAAAAAAAAAAAATGATAAGCAGAATATCAAAAAGTTGGTAAATACTAAGCCAACACTAGAGAAAATATTAAAGAAATAAATTATAATGAAGAAAAAAGAAACAAATTTCAGAACTAGAGAAGAGATTAATTTGATCTGCGGAACAACTAAGAAGAGAAGAAAGAACATTATATCAAACAGAATAAAGAACACAAGATGAATGAAAACAAAAGTCTATCTCAGTCATAATACTGAATGACAAAGGGTTTAATTTACCAATTAAAAGATACAGACTGCCAATGTGGTTAAAAACATATCCTCATATATGCTGCTTGGAAGAAACTCATCTTACAGCCAAAGATATTCATAGGCTAAAGGAAAAAGGATTGAAAAAGATACATCATGACAATGGAGAATAAAAATGAGCAGGGGTAGTAATGCTGATATTCAATTAAAAAAAAACACTTTAGGCTAAAATACACCAGAAGAGACAAAGCAGGGTACTTCCTTTTAATGAAGGCAACAATTCAGAAGAAGACATAATGAGAATAAATGTTTATGCCCCCAATATGTGTTCACCTACATTTGTAAAACAAAACCTTCAGGACATTAAATCTCGAAAAGCCCCCCCAAAAAATAATACTGGCAGACTCTAACATACCACTCATGCCACTAGATCAATCCTCAAGGCAAAAGATGAGTAAAGACTCTTCAGAACTAAGAAAACTAAAACCACAGACATAATAGGCATATAAGGATATTTCAACCAGGAACAGCAGAGTACATATTCTTCTCAGCTACTATATTTGGAACCTTATCCAAAATAGATCATATTCTGGGCCACAAAGCAAACATCAACAAATTCAAAAGATGTAATATAATTCCCTGCATCTTTCACATCATAATGGAATAAAAGTAGAAATCAACAAAAGAAATACCAAAATAAATTATTTAAATACATGGAGATTGAATGAAACAATTTTGAATGTGGAGTGGGTAAGATCAGAAATAGGGAGAGAAATAAAATATATCTTGGAATTAAATGAAAATAGAGACACAACATACCAAAATATATGAGATGCTTTGAAGGAAGTTTTAAGAGCAAAGTTTATAGCATTTATTTCCTACAAAAGAAGAATAGAGAGTCATCAAGTAATTGACCTAATGACACATCTCAAGGAACTAGACAAACAGCAATAATCCAAACCCAAAGCAAGTAGAAGGCAAAAAGTAATTAAAATCAGAGCAGAAATAAATGAAATAGATAATAAAAAATCAATACAAAAGATCAAAGAAACAAAAAGCTGGTTCTTTGAAAAGATTAATAAGATTGACAAACCCCTGGACAATCTAACAAAAAGCAAGAGAGAATCAACTCAAATCATTAAAACCAGAAATAGAAAAGGAAACATCACCACAGACATGGGGAAATTCAAAAGATTATTAGACACTATTTTGAAAATTTATACTCCAATAGACTGTAAAACATGGAGTAACCTACCTAAATTAAACCAAAAGGCAGGACATGGTGTCGCACCCTTATAATCCCCGTGCTTGGAAGGCAGAGACAGGAGGATAATGTAGGTTCGAAGCCAGCTGTGCTGGTTTAAGAGCCCCTGTTTTTAAATAAAAAAGTATAAAATAGTTCTGGGAGTGTAGCCCAGAGGTAGAAGGGTTTTCAGGAACCCCAGTACCACCACCACTAATAATAATAATAATAAATAATAATAAATTTAAAAAATAAATAAAATGAACCAAAGTGCACAGCAAGCCTAAAGCAACCAATAACAAGCAAAGAAATAGAAACAGGAATACATATTCTGCCATCAAGAAAAAGCCCAAATAGGTTTCCAGCTGAATTCTACAAAACTTTCAAAGAAGAACTAATCCCAATACTTCACAACTTTTTTCAGGAAATTGAAAGAAATGGAATTCTTCCAAACTCTTTCTATGAGGCCAGTATCACATTAACACCAAAACCAAATAAAGATAACTCAAGAAGAGAAAATTACAGACCAATAACTTTGAAGAACATAGATGCATATATTCTAATCCAAATACTAGCTATACAAATTCAAAACCATATCAAGAGAATTTTACACCATGACCAATTTGTTTTCATCCCAGGAAAGCAAGTCTGGTTCAACATATGCAAATCAATACATGCCTTGCACCACATAAATAGAACTGAGAACAAAGACCACATAATCATATCAATAGATGCTGAAAAAGCATTTAACAAAATCCAACACCCATTCATGTTAAAAGCACTGCAAAAAAAAAATGGAATAGAAGGAACATATCTCAACATCATTAAGACAATAAAACCAAAGCCAACATCATATTTAATGGGGGAAAAAACTTTAAGAATTCCCTCTAAAATAAATCAGGAACAAGAAAGACAAGGATGCCCAGTATCACCACTCCTTGTCAATATAGTCCTCAAGACTCTTGCTACAACCATAAGACAAGAGAAGGAAATCAATGGAATTCAAATAGGAAAAGAAAAATCAAAATTATCTTTACTGGCAGATGATATCTTCCTATATCTTGAAGACACAAAACTCAACCAAAAGACTACTGGAGCTGATTAACCAATTCAACAAGGTGGCAGAATACAAAATCAACCTAAAGAAATCAGTAGCGTTTCTACATGTCAACAATGAATCCATAAAGAAAGCAATAAATAAAACAATTCCATTAACATTAACCACAAAACCTATAAAATATCTAGTAATAAACCTAACTAAAGACATAAAAGAACTCTACAATAAAAATTGTAGAATATTAAAGAAAAAAATTGAAGAAGACCTTGGAAGATAGAAACATCAATCTTGCTCATGGATAGGCAGAATAAATATCATCAAAATGGCCATTCTGCCAAAAGTGATCTACAGATTCAATACAATTCCTATAAAAATACCAACAACATTCTTCACAGACCTAGAAAAATCAGTTATGAATTTCTTATGGGGAAACAAAAGACCCAGAATAGCCAAAGCAATTGTCAGCAATAATAACCATACAGAATGCATCACAATCCCTGACTTTAAATTATACTGTAGAGCGGTAGTAGTTAAAATATCATGGTATTGGCACAAAAACAGGCGCATATACCAATGAAACAGAATAGAAGATACAGAAACAGAAACAAACCCACATGCTTATTTTTAACTGATCTTTGACAAAGGGGCCAAATTCATATGCTGGAGAAAAGACAGCCTTTCAACAAATGGTGCTGGGAGAACCGGCTACCCATTTGTAGAACTAAATCCTTACGTCTTTCCATTCCCACGAATCAACTTGAGATGAGTCAAAGAACTGAAAATTAGACCAGAGACTGTGAAGTGGTTAGAGGAGGGAATAGGTTCAACACTCCAACATATAGGAACAGGTAGTAACTTCCTCAACAAGACCTCCAAAGCACAGAAACTTAAAATAAGAATTAACAAGATGCCATCAAAATAAGTTTCTGCTTATCAAAGAAAACCATCCAGAATCTAAAGAGAAAGCCTACAGAATGAGAGAAGATCTTTACCAGTTATCCCTCTGATAGAGACCTAATATCCAGAATGTACAAAGAGCTCAAAAGACTCTACACTAGCAAAACAAATAACCCAAATACGAAATGGGCAACTGAGTTGAATAGCCACTTCACAAAAGAAGAAATACAAATGGCCAGAGATACATGAAAAAATATTTAACATCATTAGCAATCAGGGAGATGCAAATCAAAACTAAACTCCATTTAACTCCGATCAAAGTGGCAAATATAAAGAAGTCACATAACAACAAATGCTGGTGAGGTTTTGGGGAAATAGGAACTCTTACATTGTTGATGGGAGTGCAAACTAATTCAACCACTATGGAGATCAATTGGAATATTCCTTAAAAAGCTGGGAATGGATCTACCATATGATCCAGGTATACCATTACTGGGTATTTTTCCAAAGACATTGAAATCAGAGAACAATAGTAACATATGCATACCCACATTTATAGCAGCACAACTCACACTAGCCAAAATATGGAACCAACCTAGGTCTCCATCAACAGATGAATGGATTGCAAAATTATGGGAAATACATATCATTCGCAAGAAGATGGAAAGCCCTGGAGAACATTATGTTAAGTGAGATTAGCCAAGCATAGAAAGAGGAAGGACATATGTTTTCTCTAATATGCTCAAGCTAGGGAGTATTAGGAATACCAGAGGAACTCCAGATAATGGTGGTGAAACCTCAGCAAATCCAGAAAGAAGTAGGTGAGGAAGAAGGCTGAGGTTAATTAATGGAATAACTACATTCAAATATGTGTATACATGTAAATATAACATTGTTAATCTGAAAATTCAGTATTGGGAGAGAGGGAAAAGGGGAAGTGGGGGGCACCAAGTACTGTGTAAATGAATATATGCCATTGTATGATTCATGTTATGATGTGAGACTATGTGCACCAGTAAAAACTAAATTAAAAATAATCCTATTTCTATGCTACACACAGATTATGTATGAAGTGATGGGGCTTTTAGCAGACTTTATAAATTTAGGAATTAAAGTTGCCATTATCTGATGGATCCAAGTCATATTTTACTGTGTTCGTAGTCATGAGAATTATGCCACATGTCCACTGGCACCTTTGAATCCCTCTACTCTCACTGACCCACATCCTGTTCTGTCCTGCAGCCTAGGATGAACTGACTCAGTAACCTTCATGAGAAAGATCCTGAGCTTCCAATGGGGTTCCTCTTGGAATCATGCATAGGGAGGCTGGAGCAAGAGATGGAGGGAGAGAGAAATCTTGCTCCTTTCCTCTCTGCAGGCTTCTCATGGGGTCCTTCCTGCATGGCCATCCAGCTGTCTCTGTCCTTTACGTCTGGCAGGGATAGATTCTTGCTTTCTCTTATCACTTAATGACATCTCTAACCCATCCATTATCTGCATCCTCTGCAGTAAGATTTCTCAAATCCCCTCAGTGCCCTGCAGGGTTCCAAAGAACAGTTATGTTTGAACATCTCCAAGAATCCAAGAATTCCTTGGACTTGCTTCCCATTCTGAAGAAATTAAAAACAAACAATGAGTTCTAAGGTACTAACATTTAATACAAGGCAAAGAGTTTAGGTCTATCTAGAAAAATTTTTTTTTTGCTCTTACATATATTCTTTATGTAAAAATAAATATATATTTTTCCTATGAAAAATTTGTATATTATGTCCTTCTACTGGGGGGGGGGCTATTCCTATATTTCCTAAAGAAAAATAGTTGAAAAGATGGTAACTGGATTTTACATTTTACAAGTGGATCAAATCACTACTAAAGTCACAACTGCACAGTCTGTGGCAAACTATATTTATAATGTCAAGAGCTGGGATAAGTGGTTTATATTGGTCAATCATAATTCCGGGACAAACTGGGATGATCTCTTATTTTCATTAAGTTATTTTATTAGTCTATTGTACTACTGTGGTTCATGTGTTAAAAAAAATACATACACATGGCTCTTTGTGTATTCCTATCCACATCCCATTCCTTCTCCTCCCCACAGGAGTTAATGAGATTTGTGTAAATTCCTTCATATATTGCTATAGCATTATTCGAACTGTTTCTGTCTCCAGCCTCCTTTTTCCCCTCCCTACGTGGGAACCTCTTACCTCTTTTTACTGCTTGACAGATCTTTTCCTGCATTGTTTAAAGTCTCCAGTGCTTCTATTTTCTCTCTAGCTTACACAAATGAAAAAAAAATATGGCAACCCTTGGCTCTCTGAGACTAGCTGAACTCACTTTCACAAAATATTCTTCACTGATAACCATTTTCCTGAAAATGACATAATATTGTTCTTCTCTATGACTGAGTAGAATTCTACTTTTTTATCTGTTAATGGATACATATTTGTTGTTTACATAGAAGCAGGTCAAATATCTGGGTTTTTTACATATTTGGCTGTTGTAAATTGTACTGCTATAAACACGTATTTCCATACACTATCATAGTGTTTGACTTTAATTCTTTAGGAAAGATATCAAGGAGAGGTACAGCTAGGTTATATGACGGTTCTATTCCTAGTTTTTTTTTTGCTTTTGTGTTTTGTTTTGTTTTGTTTTGTTTTAAGAATCTCCAACTGATCTCCATAGTAGTCTTACTAATTTACAGTCTATGTGTGTGTTGGGGGGAAGGGTTTACTAGGAATTAAACCAAAGGACATTCTACTTTCAAGATACAACCCCCCCAAACCCTTTTTAATTTTTGTTTTTGAAACAGAGTCTTCCTAGGTTCCCAAGAGTCTCCTTATTTAGCTGAGGCTGGCCCTTGAACCTGTGACCCCTCTGTTTCAGCTTCACAAGTGCTGGGATTACAGGTGTGCACCATTGTGCCCAGCTCAAATTTACAATTTTAAATAGGGGTAACAGAACAATAGCCTAGTCAATGTTTGCCCTGACAGACAACATTGAATTTCCCTCCTCATAATATAAAATTTTGCCAATTCTTTGATATATTTTTTTTCTGTTTTCCTTTTGTTTTATGCTTATAATGTCAAGGCACTTTATTTTCTGTTACCTCATTATGGGCAAATTACAAGATGCCAAGCAAAAATTTGTAATCAATAGGTATACATTTCCTCTGGGTCTAGTCCTAATGCTTAGTTCTACTTTGTACCCTTGAAAACTACTTATTCTCAGTAAGATCAATACTATTGTTTTCCCAACTTCTCTGGGAAAAAATGATTTCAATATCATTTTACTTAACCATGATTTTTTCCTGTTTTCTAAAGTGGTTGAATATGTTATACAAATGCTTTTCTCTGGAAAATCAATGTAGATTAAAATACTGAGGTTTTCAATTGCCATATTTTAACTATAATATCCCTTTAAGAGTGATTTCTGGCATTTTCTTCAGATATACTAAATTCAATGTCAATGTGGACACCTGGAACTTACAAATGAAATATCTATTTAGTTAAGGTTTTATTTGGGAACAATTATATTAATATCTAGAGTATATACTTTGATATTTTATATAGTGTTATAACCTATTATACCTTTTAATTTGGTTCTCATTTACTTATAGATAATATCACATTATAGTATTTCTAAAACCATTACTTTCATTTATTTTTCAAAATTCTAAACACCGTATTTATTTTTGTTTATGAAAAAATTATTCTACCTCTGAATACACTGCACAAGGTATTCCCAAAATTTTGGAAAACTTCTGAAAGAATTTTAAGTTAAACTTATTTTTTTTAGACAAATATTTTCTGGCCAATGAAGGTATAGGCAGTTACACAGATAGTTTCCTTTTGTTGATTAAAAAAAAATTAAGAATGGCACTAAAAAGTTTTACACATTTCCTAAAGAATAGACCCTTGGAAGGTATTAAGCCATGTAAGAACCATAAAAGAGAACAAATTCAACAGGTATGCGTTCAAGACAGATGTCAGATGCGAACTCTTGCTGGTATGGCAGGATCTTCCCAAGGTGAGCCTGAGTTAATGGGTACCACCAGACCTTGAACTAGACAAGTTATACTAGGTCCTTTCAGGTAACTACAATTCATTATTGCTGTCATGAAAATTAACTGGAGATATTTAACCTTTTTGTGATTTAGACTTTTAACTAAAATAGTTATATAATTAGTTATAATTAGGGTTGTCAGATTTAACAAATAAACACACCAACAATACATTGAATATATTTGTCAAACAATTCACTGTTTACCTAAAATTCAAATATAACTATAAATCTGGAATCTTTCTGACTAGGCTAATAATTATGTGGAAAGTGTAAACTATTTTCTCATATTTAGGAGGCATGGTTGTTTAAGTTACATAAGATAAGGAATATCATTTTTCCCATCCCACATATACTTGTTTCTTCTACAATATAAGCTAAGCATAACACATGTTTTTCATCTGATTTATTAGTGCCACCGTAAAACAGAAGGAACAAATGCTAGCAGTTGCCTGAAGAGGTTTCATATTTCTTCATTATGGATATAAATGGTCTAAAACATGATATCAACAATGTGTGAGTTTGATTCTTTGTTTCTTATACAGAAGTTCTTAAATTGGACAATTTTTCTACTTCTAGGCTACATATGACTGTAGACAAGTGAAAATTTCCTTTTTTAAAAGAAACAACGATATCAAATGTGTGTTCATGTGCATACGTGCACACACACATTCAAGTAATTCTCTTGATGAGGAATTAGAAAAAACATGAAGAATAAGAAGGTTCTAGAGACAGTGAAAGAGCAGCCCTTGTGGGCTACAAGAATACTAGAGATGAGAGATCTCAAAGACGTTGGGTAAGGCAGAAGAAGTCCACCTATGCTCAAGCCTGGGGACCGACAATGAAGGGTGAATTCCAGGACACATGGACTGAAGAGAACAAAGAGCAGTTTTCCAGATACCTCAAATATGAAGGAAGAAGGTCCTTTTGAGCACTGAAAGTCCCTGCGTTGTCCTCACTATGCTGGTACTAAATACAAGGAGGGAGTGTGAGCATCCTCTGTGAGACATCACTCACTTGATCCACAAGCCTGGCTATATGACATTGATTTCTGACTGTTCCTAAGGAAAAACAGAAGAAACCATTTCCCCAGGTGAGGCTATGCTTACATTTTCATATATAGATTATATATATATATATATATATATATATATATATATATATATGCATTTATATGAAAATGGAAGCATATATATGCATATATATGACAGGGATATATGCTAGCTATAGAATAGGACTGTTTGGGGTAAAATGTATATAAGAATCAATCCCAATCTTTGCTAAAGAATTTGATGTAAACTAGGTCAAGGACAATGCTAATAGCAATTTTTCCATCACCAACACTTTGAAGTAACTTTAAAATGATAAACTGGAGCCAGTCAGGTGCTGAGAAACCAGATACTTAAAACTTGCAGGAAAATACAGTAAAGCAGTTCTTCAGCAGTAGTACAGGCAAGTTTCATCAGGTGATTTCAAAGTTTCTCTGTGTTTCCTGCCAAACTGAGATCTAACCTTGATTTAAAAGAGGCAAAATACAATTTTCTTGAAGTACAGAGCATTCAATTATTCACGCGTCCAGGATTGATTAGAATTTTTGGATGTAATATTGCACCTTAACTAGTCTCCCTGATTCCTTCTGCTATTGCCCTTCAATCCCTCAGCCACTGATACTTAGCAGCCAGGGTGATCTCTGCCTCCTTAGGAAACTTTAGATAAAACCCCCAAAAGCCTGTTTGCTTTCTTTTCCAGTGACCTTTTCAAACACATTGTTTGGTTGTGTCTGTTTCCTGCCACACTGGCTTCATTTTTGTTCCCCAAATATCCCCAATTGGTCCCCTCAGGTCATAGTGGCCCCAGGCTGGTGCTAACCTGGAGCAGTCTGTTCAGTAGAACTGCCATGGGCTGCCTGTTCAACAGGTGCCAACCTCCTTCCACACTGCATTCCACTCTGAATCGGTTACCTACATAACGTTACCTACGTATTTGCTCTTTTTTTAAGATTTTAAAGTCTGTTCCGTTCTATCCCCAAAGCTAAAGTAAAATATAAAACCACTAGTTAAATAAATAAGCAAAAATAAATTATTTTACTTTATTTTCTACTCATTTACTAGCATAGTTCATAGGTTATATGGATTTTCAAGTAAACTCCAAAGGAGGGGAAATTAATTATAGTCTCCATGAAATTTTAAATTATTGTTCCCTATCCTGCAAACCAAACCTGTGAAATTAAAATGATTTGAATTTAAATTAGTGTATTATTTAAACAAGATAAGGCTAAAAAGCTCATTTAAACATGTATCACTCTCATAATCTAATAATTAAATAAAAATTCAAGTCAAATGAAATTATCAATACTTAGCAGATGCTAGAGATTAATAAATCTGTATTTCTAGTTCTGACTCACTGGTCTTGGGTCCCAATACTTCTTGTTGCCTTTCTGGGTCACTCTTCCTTCTTCTGTTATTTTGGTCAGGATAAAATAATATCAAATTCATTAACAACCTACAAAATACTAGGCTCCCCTCAGGAACCTCACCACCAACCCCTGACTTATTAGGTACAGAAGACATCATCTGTAAAGACAATGTCCCACATCCTTCTGTGTCTCAAATGTCCATGTAGTTATAAAATCCTGATGCCACTCACTCTGAAGTGCACCATGAGCTTTTCCTTTGCTTTAAAAAGAAATTCTCATTTGAACCTAGATCTATATTCTCTAATTTTATTCAAATTGTTCTCTTTATACACCAAAGTTTTTTCTGTACTAGTCCCTCTTTCATGCATCAGCAGTGAAATAATTCAATCCTTTGACTATTATCATGCCACAATCTGATTTTAACATCCAACCCAGGCATGGCGGCACCATGCCTATAATACCAGTAGTTGGGAGGCTAAGACCAGAGGATGGCAGGTTCCAGTTCAGTTTCAGAAACTTATTGAGGCCCTAAGTTTCTTAGTGAGACCCTGTTTCTAAAGATAAAAGTAAAACAGGCCAGGTGGGGTGGAGGTAGATTACTCCTAGGTTAAATACTCAATACCCCCCAAAATTCCTAACTTTCTCAAAAACTTACTTCATATCATATTAAATATAAAATCTTTAAGGATTTTCAGTTTCTGTTTCTCTACACAAAGTATATACCTACTTCCCAGATATCAGAGAAGTGAGGGTAAATACACTCATAAAATCTGTGTGGACCCTGCCTATAGAGCCATACCCTCCTCCAGACTATAGACACTCCCTCCTACCTCACATAGGACTTGCTTTATGGTTGGCAACAACATTTATTGTGTAAGTTATTAATGTGTTGGGTTTTAGCGAGTTTCAAATTTCAAGTGTTCCAAATTCTAAGTGAAGTAGAATTTAATGGGGGAATATATTCAACTACACATATCTTTGTGAAATAATTAGTCATAATTTGCTTTCTGAACTACAAAAACCTCCTTTGTAGTATACAAGGCAGGTAATTTCATTGTAATGAGAAATATCAAATTGCTACCATTATATCATGGCACCTGTGTATAAGCCATAGTCAGGGAAGGACAGACACCTTATGAAGCTCACCTATGAAGGACAAATGATGGACTAAATATGAGGTACATAGTCAGAAAAAGGGGAGTTTCCATTTCTCTTGAGAATGGAATAAAATAGCTTCAAAATTAAAAGTTGCCCTATTGCATGCCAGAGTGTTTTTGGAGTTGCGAGCAATATCTCTGATTTATTGCTTGCAGTACGTGGATGGGGCTTTCACCCTATAATCTCTGCCTCCCATTGGTAATTATGCTAGCCATCACTTCTTTTTAATTTATTGGTGCATTGTAATCATACATCTCGATGAGGTGCAGGATGTAGAGACATACATGCACACATCACGTGTTTAGCCCTACCCCAGTTCCTACCCCATTCCCTCCTCCTTCCCTCCTTCTCGAGTTTGGCTTAGTGCTGACTTTGATATGTGCATGGACATCATGAGATTAGGGTGCTTCCCTTTATCCCCTCCCACCCTAGGTCGCCTTCATTACTCATCTAAGGTTTCTCTTTTGTCGAGAGTCCCACCTATATCCCATTTTCTCCCGAACTTCTACATATTAGTGAGAACATCTAACTTTTTACTTTTTGTGACAAATACATTCAGAACTATGAGATATGTATACAATGGAGTTTTACTCAGCCATAAAGAAGAACAAAATAGTGTCATTGCAGAATAACTGGAGAGCTTTATACCCAAAACTTCTAATACAGGTATCAGAGGAATAAATGTGAACACTAAGCCAGTATCTCATGAGTGTAACTAACAAAAATGACACAGGACATTGAAGATTTATACTAATATATTGAATAATTGATTCTGCTGTATGTGTTTGATTATCTGGTGAAAATGGAAGAATGTGCTCTCTTTAAAAAGCACCAATTTTTCATTACATAAGGAGTAATAGAAAATAAACCAATTTGATATTTAGATCACCTTATATAACACGATTAATTATTAACTTATACAACCTTATGAGCCAAATATAAATTTGATACACACTAGGAAAGAAACAAATATATTTTCTTGAATAACTGTGAAACACTTGTTGAGATTATCCTTTCTCTAATAAACTTTACTTTTTATAGAACTGGAACCCACCTTACCTTTCTGTTTCAAAATAAGTCCTTAGTTCATTATCAATGTTTTACTCATTTTAAATTGAGCACTTTTTTATTTCAATTCCCATTTTTTTCTGATGTCCTGATGTGTGGATGGTCAAGAACTTTAGGAATTACCATCTGTCAAGTCATCCCATCTCATCTAGAAGCTATAACGAGATGATGTACGTTTTCATCACTCTCTGTCAGTTCTTAATCTTATACTCTTCATTACAGCATTATTAACATAATCAACTGAGTAATATTTTCCCTGTATTATGTTATGTAGATAGGATGCATCTTCACAAAAAAAGGAAAAACTGTGAAGTTTGTTAACCATTATGACTTTGATGTTGCTATCTATTCAAATCTTCCTAAGCATTTAGGGCCTTTATGGTCTTTCCTCTTGCTTACTAAAGTAGGAAGAAGGAAGAAAAAGAAGGGAGGGGGAAAAGGAAGGAAAGAAGGAAAGAAGGAAGGAAAAAGGGGAGGGAGGAGAAAAAGCAGGATGTCATCACAAACTGAATCTGTTGTTGCCTAGACATTAGACTTTCCAACTCCAGAACTGTGAGAAATAAATTTCTCTTGTCTACAAATTACTTAAATTATGTTATTTTTACATCAGCCAAAATTGACCTAGATAGTACCCAATGAATTATTTATTAATAAGGACAAATATTTAAATATTTTAAAAAGTATGCCAAAGTGTAATAAATACAGTCTTCATGTAAAACAAAAAGAAGAGAAAAATGAAAGAAAAATGCTGCCATTTCTTCCAATGTCAATATTAAAGTAACTTAGATTATTCAGCAGAAAAAAAATTATTTCCTGTGAACAGAGAAGGAAAGGCCTTATATTCTTTCCTCCCTTGTTCTTTCTTTTCTTTCTTTCTTTCTTTTTTTTCTTTCTTTCCTTACCTTCCTTCCTTCCTTTCTTTTAATATTTGAAGCCAGGCGTGGTGGCACATGTTTGTAATTCCAGCACTGGGAGACTGATACAGGAGGATCATGGTTTTCAGACAGCCTCAGATATTTAGTAAGGCTATATGGAACTCACTGAGACCCTGTTTCAAAATAAAGAATAAAAATTCAGGCTGGGGCTATAGATTGGGAGGTAGAATGACCCTGGGTCCCATCCCAGTACCGCAAAATAAATTTAGATGATTGCAGTAATATTACAAATGTGGTTAATTAATCATAGAATAAGTTGGGAATCATTCCTCTTTATCAAACTTTCTCGTTTTGTTTTGGAAAATATTTCTGAAGACAGAAAAATACGCAATTTGTGTGTGTGTGTGTGTGTGTGTGTGTGTGTGTGTCTGTCACTGGGGATTGAACCCAAAAATATTCTACCTCTGAGCTACAACCCCCTAATGCAATTTTATTGTTTATTTGGAATCAGGGCCTCACTAAGTTGTGGAGGATATTTAGTCGCTGAGGCTAGACAAAAACCTGTGGGTCCTTCTGTCTCAACCTTCCAAGTACTGGGATTACAAGTATGTGTCACTATACCCAGCTGTAAAATTTTATACTCAATTTAAATAAAACAAGTACTATAGGAAATAGTATGGAATTTCCTCAAAAAACTAGAAGGAGAAGCACAATACGATCCAGCCATTACATTTCTCCCCGTGTGCACATGGAGACGAAATCATATCGCTGAAGAGATGATACCTGCATTCCTGTGCCCAAGTGCAGCGGCGTGCATGAGGAGAAGCAGTTAACTTTTAAGTCCAGGTTAATCATTCACCTTTCCATATACAGATGCAACACACACACACACACACACACACACACACACACACACACACACTGGAATACTACTGAACCTGAAAAAGGAAGCAAGTCCCATTATTTAGAACAAGGACCCAAATGGGTCCTGAAGAGATTATGCCACTTGGAGTAAGCCAGGCCCCATAAGACAAGGGCTGCATGACCTCATTTACCTGTAAAATTTCTTAAAAAGTCAAACTAATAGTTGTGTAGGGGGTTTATACTTTCATTTTTCCAGAGGCAAAACTCAAATCCAGTATTTTGCACAGGCCAGGCAAGCCCTCTGTCCTGAGTGAAATCCCCAACTTCCACGTGAATAAAAGCAGAGAGAGATGGTGGTCCAGGGGCTGAGAGTAGGGGAGTCGGAAGGGTGATGTTGGTCAATGGATACGAAGGCTCAGCTAGGATTGAGTTCAGGAGATCTACTACACGACATGGTGATAAGCTTAATAAGGATGTATCATATGCTTGGAAATGTCTAAGAAGATAGATGATCTCAAATGCTCTCAACAAAACATGTTGCGTATGGGAGGTGGCGGGACAATACCTGATGCAGCCATTCAGAATGTGTAAGTGTACCACAGTGCCCTGATGCACCTCATAAATGTATAAAACATTTGGTCAACTCTACCTTAATTTTAAAAAAACCACTGAAAAGGAGGTAATAGAGTAACTTTATAATAAATTCTTATTTTATATTTACAGATATATCACAAAATACAAAATATATATTTGTTTGCTTTTCACTTATATGAAGATATAAATTAATCAATTCTTATTTTTGTGACTTTATATTTAAAGAAAATTAAAAGAGGTTGCCCAGGGAAGGGTGAGGGAGGGAGAGAATTAATGAAGGAAACACTTTCATTGATGTTATGTACAAAAATGAGAATACCAATACAATCTCAATATCCTACATGGGGATGGGGTTGGGGTGGGGCGGGAGCTGGAGGTAGAGCCCACCGACTGCTGTGTACGTCTCCATCACTGAGAACTGCACTATGATGGGAGAATGTAAGACTATAGCACACCAATAAATGTACTACAAAATTAAAGTGACTAACATTCAGAAAAAAATCAAACATACCACACTACAAAAATTTTGATGAATTTTTTTCCAGTTGTGTGTATATATTTGAAAAAGTTTTCCTCCAAAATTAAATTTTAAAAACTTAGAATTCAAAAGCATGGAATTAAATTGCATAAAGTAAAGGTTAACTTTCATTGCTAACAAACTCATTGAAGAGTCAACTTAGATAAAGATAACACAAAAAACAAGTGCTTTGGAATAAAAATTAATTAGAAGTACACTTGAAAAGTATTTACTTTAAAAGGTGAGCTGAAGCTGGACATGGTGGTGCACACTTGTAATCTCAGTAAGAGATCTAAGGTAGGAGGGTCGGGGTTCGAGGCCAGTCTCAGCTACTTAGTGACGCCTTCCACAACTTAATGAGACCCTGTTTCAACATAAAAAATAAAAAATCAGGCTGAGGGTGCAGCTCAGAGGTATAATGCCCCCAGGTTCAATCTCCAGCACCCCCCCCCCCACACACACACACACGAGTTGAGGTTTAAAACAGAGGTGTATGTGTTTGCTCTTCCTCTTCTCGGAAGCAGAGCCTTCAAGTACTCAACTGCCAATACTTTTCTAGAATAATCTGAAGTGCCTGTGTTAAAATGTTATAGCCATCTCTAATGTGTTCTGTAGTGTGAGTTATTAATTAATTCAGGCTGACTCTGCTCACAACTGGCTCAAATATTATCGGCAAATATGACATCAAAGTGTTTCAGTCACCACATTCTATAGATGATCTGTCTGCAATCCTGTATAGATTATTTTCTCTAACTAATGAGTCATGCCAAAACTTCGCTGAACTTCTCTGTCCTTGTCTAGAGCTGGTAAAGTAAAAGTCTTCTTAGCCTCATAATCAAATATAAAGTCCTATTCAGTGTATCACAATTCTATTGCCAGACTGTCAGCATCTCTGAAGATGAAGATGTGCACATCACTAGAAATGGGTCCTTTCTTAAAGAACAGGAAAAAGAACCATTGTGAAAGTTTAAACAGAAAGAAAAGAAAACATACCCCCCATTGTAATGTACACCTTGCTCGTGGTCTCTTGAGAAGAGCTTTCATCTACAAGGTCTTTAGAAATGTCAATCCCGCATCAAGGTATGTGATGACTGGAATTCACACTGATTGGATGATTTCTCTTCAGAAGTGAGTCTGTCATTCTGCAAACATGTTTTTGCAAACAACACGTGCGCTGTGCGATCATTCTCATTGGCTCTGCTACGATTTGTAATTAGGTTCGGAGCCCTGTGCTTTAATCATTGCTCTGCCCTTCGGGGTCTAGATCTTGATGCTTTGAGGTCTCAAGTTTTGAAAGCTAGTTACAAAATACTGACAAAAGCCTAGAGTAAATATTTTCAAATAAAAGCAGCAGTAATGACAATGATTACAGTTTAAGCTTTATTTGGTATCAGTAGGATGCTAGGAACTAGCCTGAGAAAACTGGCAATACTCTGATATCTAAATGAGGGAGGGGACAAAACTGAGGTTAACCACACACAAATATTAATAAATTTTTACAAGATACATATATACTAATTTTGTTTGCGCACATGGACAGAGATACGTAGAGACACATGCACACACATACAAACTCACACACAGAAACACACAATCCAGATACCCTAAGAAGGCCCATGAAAGACCCCTTCCCCATACCATGTGAAGACACAGCTAGAAGGTGCCTTTCATGAACCAGGAAGAAGGGCTTCATCAGCACCTAATCTCCCAAGTGCCTACATCTTGGATTAAGACCCTGAAACTCTGAGAAATTGTGTTGCTTATAAGACACTGAGATCATGGTATTTTGTTAGAGAAGCCGAAGTAAACTAAGAGAGTGCTTAAATGCATTTTAAAATGCTTAGCCATAACTGAATTTCAAGTACTGACTTTAAAACACATTAATGAAAATGAAAACAGACCAAATGACTGGTCATCCCTCCTGGCTCAAAGACTTCAAAATCTGGGGCCATTCTTAATGGCTCAACTTGCTTGGGCATAGAGTTGAAATAATTGTTTAGACTCCCAAGAGAAACCACCTTTTCAATGCTTAAATGCTATTAAAATGGATTTGCTGAATTTTGCGTGGATTTCAGGGTTCCATAATCTTCTAGCAGAAGGATTAATCAGTTAATACCATACATGAGTGCTTTATAAAAACATTTTTTAAAGCCAAGCTAATTCACTGAAGCTTTTAATGAAAACAAAGACTAAAAATCTAGCACAGACAGCACAGGACTCTCTACCATTTACAAGAATGTGTTGAATAAGTATACCTTTAAATACCCCTGACATTTAAAATTTGTAATACCAAAATGGAAATAAGCAATAATGTAATCAAAATATTCATGAAAACTGATGTGTGCGGCTACATTTTGTAAATACTCTTAACCTTCAGAACCGCGAGAAAAAATGTAAGAACACACACAGAAATACACATGGCCATGTACACAAGAAGCCAATTAGCCAATATTTCAAGTAATCAGTGACTGATGAATGCCTTCCATCTGACAGGACTTGTTCTTGATTTTGAAAAGACATAGTTAAAAGTATGCAAAGTGCAAATGCTTTCATAAACCTATGGTAGTTGAAAATATGTACAAGTTAAGGACACAATTATAATCAGCAGAATGGGAGCAGGCCGGGAAAATCAACTCACTAGGGTAGGTCAAGGAAGAACTCCAGAGAAGTGATGCTTTGTCTAAATAAAAGATGGCCACGTGCACTGAGCCAGGCACAGTGGACAAGTGCCTCAGGATCCAACCAGTCACGCACAGAGTCTACAACAGGCGAGCTCAGAAGTAGAGAAATACTGCTTACTAGAAATGGGGACGCTTCGGGGGAGGACAGGGTGGGAAGAGGCTGATCAGTGGGTGCTGAGCAGATTGACAGCAGTAGGAAGTTCTGATGTGCTGGTGAATAGAATGGTAACTATAAATAATGATAAAACACTGGATATTTCAAAAAGTGAAAAGAAAATTTTAGAAGATCCTCCTCCTCCTCCTCCTCCTCCTCCTCCTCCTCCTCCTCCTCCTCCTCTTCCATCTCTTCCTCCTCCTCTTCCTCCTCCTCTTCTCTTCTGAGAATTGAACCCTGATACATTCTACCTTGGAGCTACACTTTCAGACCTTTTTTATTTTGAAACAGGTTTTGCTAGGTTGCTGAGGATTTCACTAAGTTGCTGAGGCTGGCCTTGAAATTGCGATCCTCCTATCTCCATCTCCCATGTATCATCACTGGCATGCATCAACAAGCCTGGCTTGAATGTTTACACCTTAAAGAAATGATAAATGTTTGAGTAGATAGGTAAATTAATCTCAACTTAAACATTATACACTGTATACACGAATTGAAACATCATAAGGTATCCCATAAATATGTATACATAATTATATTTTATATAACATTTCAAAGTAATTAAAAATTAATAAAATGGAAGAATTAATTATACATTGAATTTGTAGAAGAGTTCATAAATGACATTAAAAAAAGACAAATGCTTTTTATAAACACAAATGACATGCTTATACTCACATAACTTATATGATAGCTTTCACCCAGACATACAACATCAAAATGCAAATGCAGGCCAGGCATGGGGGCACACCCCTGTAATTCTGGTACTTGGGAGGCTGAGACAAGAGGATGACAGGTTTGAGGCCAGCCTCAACAACTTAGCAAGCCTCTCAGAAACCTAGAAAGTAAAAGTGGCTGAGGGTATAGCTCAGAGGTAGAATGTCTATGGGTTCAAACCCCAGTAGCACATGCACACACAAAAATGCAACTACATTAGCAACATTATGTGAAATGTATATTTTCATACCAAGTATGCACAGTCAAGCTAGTGTTAAATATAATTAGTATATTGTGCTCAGATTCTTTTTAGAGATGTCTTTTCCTGAATGTGAATTATAAAATATTATATACTGTTCTCAGTGACAGTAAAAAAAAGTCCTAACTATGGCAGTAGATGCTTAGTCGTGGATAGTATAAATATAATAACAGGAAATATTAAGTTCTTATTTTTCAAAGTGAATATTTGGAATTTTAAAATTTAAAGTGATGCATAATATTAAAGTTATTAATACATAAAATGTATAATCTGAATCTGAAGACTATTAATTTAATAATAATTATTATTGTTATTTTTGGTGGTACTGGGGTTCCTGGAAGCCCTTCTACCTCCGGCCTACACTCCCAGACCTATTTTATATTTTTATTTGGAAACAGGGTCTCTTAAGCCAGCGCGCGCGGCTGGCTTCGAACCTGCGCGATTCTCCTGTCTCCGCCTCCCGAGCGCGGGATTACAAGTGCGCGCCACCACGCCCGGCTTGAATTCAATAATTATTAACGATTATTATCAGTACAGGAGTGAAGAGAAAATTTAAAAATAAACACATCTATAACCATACAAAAAACCTTAAAATGATTTCTCTAGATAATTCAACTGTCTATGTTGAAGTCCCTTATATAGATATGAAACAGTAACTATTTAGCTCATTAAATATAGTATGCAAAAACTCTTCTAAGGTACACTTTTATTTCAAACACTGATTTTTATTCAGTTCTTTATTTCTATAGGAAAAAAAGTAAATTCATTAACTTTTGTTGGCACTGCAGATAAAACATAGGAACACAATCTGTAAGCTACACTTTCAGTACTTTTTTAATTTATTTTTTTATTTTTATGTGGGAAATACATTCAGACTGTGGTTGGTACCCTCTTCCCCCTCCCGCTTCCCCTACCCTCCCTCCCAACAATGAGTGTCCAGGTTAACCATGCTATCTTCATACATTTACACATATTCACATGTAGCTCCTCCATTAATCAACCTCAGCCTTCTTCCTCTCCTCCCCTTCCTTTCTGGCTTTGCTGAGGTTTCCCCTCCATTGTCTGGAGTCCCTCTGGTATTCCTAACACTCCCTGGTTTGAGCATATTAGAGAAAACATATGTCCCTTCTCTTTCAGTGCTTGGCTGATCTCACTTAACATAATGTTCTCCAGGTCTTTCCATCTTCTTGTGAATTATTTTTTATTTAGAAACAGGGCGTTGCTAAGTTGCTGAGGCTGGTCTTGAACTCGCAAGCTCTGTTTCAGGCTCTCAAGTATTGGAATTACAGGTGTGTGCCACCGCATCCAGTTGGCTCATTAATTTGTTAACCAGTTAAACACCGTATTGTAGGAATTTATGAAATCATCATAATTTACTATACACTTATAATAAAGCTTCATTCGTCTGTATAAATGGGAGAGTAGTAATCAGTCTAAATTAGAAAAATGTTTTAATGAGTTTTGTGAAAAGTTAATTATAATTTTAACAATAACATAGACTAAAATTAAAGTGGACTAGGTATTAACTAGAGTTCCTGAGAGGTGCTTTGTGATTGCCGTAAAGTACTGGTTCTAAATTAGTAGTTGCTGCTAAAATATTTGTGGATACTTCAAACAGTTTTCTAAACTAGTGTGCATAAACACCGATTCAAACATTTCCACTTTTTATAATAGTCAACATCACAGCACTGTACAGCTACCCACTAACCAGAGGCCTGATGTCCATTCCTTAATATAAGAAAAGGTGAGTATCGGTGATGCCTGTAATCCTAGTACCTGGGAGGCTAACAAAGGAGTGATCCTGTGTTGGAGACTTGCCTCAGCAATGTAGAGACAGCCTCGGAAATTTAGGAGAACCTGTTACAAAATAAAAATCTGGGGTAGAATATTCCTGGGTTAAATCCCCAGTACCCCTCCCCCCCAAAAAAAGGTAGGTGTTTCACTATTAAAAAACTAAAATTAAGCTAGGGAGAAAATGGGTCATAGAAGAAACTCTAGAAGAAGAAGGAGAAACCACAGATGAACAACTAAAGCCACCTAACTGAAGGGGATGGGAGGGGAAAAGATGGAAATTCCCTAACGTACATTATATACATCCACAAGCATATCGAAGCCAATCACTAAGCCGAACATAAGAAGGGGGACGGAGGAGGAAATGGGGTGGGAATTGGGGAAGAGCTGAATGAGTGATGTGTGCACGTATGGCTCTACCATTGCGCACCCCATTACGGTGTATGACTACAATGCACTAATTAAAAAAAAGAAAAAAGAAAAAAGAAAAATGCTGAGAACACTGAGACATTTTAAATATCATGTAAATACTAGACGTTAATTATTATTGATGTTAACAATTAAGTATTATGAAAGCCAACAGCGAGATCAAGAAAAAATGTCGAGAGTATTTACAATTAGAAAAATTGTTAACCACTCAAAAAAAAAAAACTGATGAACTACAGAAAATATAAAAGACTAATTTTAGGCACTAATTAAATTTAGTTAATTGAGTTTAAAATATAATAAATTGAGCGCTACCTAATGATAGAACTGTTTTTTTAAAGTGAATTTCTCGGATTAAGACAATGTTTTAATATGGTGGATCTGGTTCTTGACTTCTATAGTTGAATAACGAGTGTTTATTTTTACATAAAATAAACAAATTTGAAATTTTCTAGTTTCTGTATTTCAAACATGAAGATCTGAATCTTTTCTTTAAATGCTGGCTTTTATGTTATTTTCAGTAGAAGTCTTTTTTAGAGAATCAGCATTTCAAACTAGTCATCCTTTTTTTTTTGAGAAAATGATTAATGTTGTCGTTATTTGTATGAATATAAAAAAGATAAATGAGTTCAAATTGCCCATAATTTAGCTTTTTGAATATAAACGACAAGTCATTTACCAATACAGCTGCAGGTAATTTTACTAAAGAGGACTGACAATATTTTACTTTTTATACTGTGGCATTTACCCCTAAAATGTTCTATCATTTTAATCTGCTGTCAGATAAAACCTGAGTCTTTGTGGATCTCACCCCGCATTTTCATGTAAAAACAGCCTGCTGCCCTGACCAAAGATCCCTCAACATACAAATGCGACTCCACATAATTCTAACACTTAAGCCACAGGTAACATCAAAAAGAGAGGAAGAGAGAGAGACAGAGAGGGGGCAGGGAGACAATTAACTCCTTATTTTACATGAATTATTCATATATACACATTAAAATATTTCATACTATTTCCACATGAAAAAAAAATTTAAAAAAGCCCTCAAAATAACTCTACAGACCTTCAGATAGCAAAAGTTTCTTTGTTCACATTGGAACAAAGGAAATCAAGAAGCTTTGGGACTTTTGAGACAGCACAGCTTTCAGAGAAACAGTGAATCTAGATGGTATCACAATTACTGTTAGAAGCATACAAGCTGGTTACTATTCTGACTCCCATGCTATTTGATATCTTCGCATATTAATAAATATCAGCTCAGTTCTTTTGTTTTGGTATATCTGCTCATTACAAGTACTGAAAGAAAATTCTACATATACTTAAATATATCCCATGATTGTTTTCACATATAGTTAGGAGTTCTATAAAAATCAATGGAGCCTTTAAAAATCAATGGAGCCTTTAATATTAAGTTGAGTTAGAAGTTACTGGCAATTTTTTAAAAATTTTAAACAAAAGTGAATTTTGATATCACCATAGGATACAGCTACTGAAGCCCTAGGTAGCATTTTCTAAAGGACTGAACTTAGAATATTAGAATATCATATTAATCCATGCATATCCATGTTTATAGCAGCCCAGTTATCAATAGCCAAGTAACAAGCAAAACTTGGTGTCCATCAACAGATGAATATATTACAAAATCACGAGAAATACATATAATAAAATTTTAATCTGCAATAAAGAACAAAACAATTTCGTTTTCTGGAAAATGGATGGACCCAGAGAACATTACATTAAGTGAGATCACTCAGTCGTAAAAGTGAAGGGTCATATGTTTTTTTCTCATATGTGGAAGCTATAGAGTAATCAGAATATAAGAAAGACTTAGATAATGGAAGAGAAGCACAAGTAGAGTCAAGGAGGCATTTTAGGGGAGGATTGTGGCGGGAGAAATAGACTTAACAAAGGAGGCACTTTCGTTGACGTTAAGTACCTGTGTGAGAACTCCGGTGCCAATGTTAGTATCATGTTTGGGGACGTGGGAAGGGAGCAGGAGAAGGCTCACCAAGTGTTCTGTGCATGGATGTCACTATCAGTGTGAGACTATATGACTAAAATGCACCAATAAAAGTATATATGAAAAAATACTATGAATGACTGTACTCTAAAAAATTAAAGTACCTAAAATAACTGAACAAAATTCCAAATATGTATAAACTACCAAACACAAGCTTAAGAGATTGAATCAGTAATCTGCAACTCCTACCCAAGAATAGTCCAAAATAGAATGACTTTATAGGTGTATTCTACAAATTTTTCATATAAGAAACAACATGAATATTTTTTCAACTCTTCTAAATAATAAAAAGGAGGAAGGTGTATTCATTCGAGTCACCCCTCCATGCCAGTGTGGTATGGAGCTGTACCTATCTTCTGTATTTCTGTCTTTTAATAAACTTCTTTAAATCTTCAGCAAAAAAAATAAAGGAGGAAACACTCCTAGCATATTCTTCTATTTTTATTAATGTAGATAAATTATACAGAATAATGGTTTCATTGTTGCATTATTCAGACACATATAAACTACACTTAGATCATAAAACATTAAATAACAATTTCACTGATATCAATATCAAATAAGTTCATCATAGAGAAAATTTTTAATCAACTTGATAAAGGAGCTGAACATAAAAGTTAAAATTACAAATCCATGAGAAGAAAACATAGGGAAATTTATGCAAAATTAAATTTATCAGTGTTTCTCCCACATATTAAAAGAATGAGCAGCAAGCCTGTCACGGTTGTGTATGTCTCTTATCTTAACTTGTGCTTCTGAGACAGGAGGATTGCAGATTTGAGGCTAGCTCCAGCAATTATCAAGACCCTCAACAACTTATGAGGCTCTGTTTCAAAATAAAAAAAGAGTAAGGGTGAAGGTGTGGCTCAGAGGTAAAACAAACAAACAAACAAACAAAAACAAGCAGCAAAGAAAAACATAAATAATTTTGGGGGAGCTGTGTGTGGTGGTACACACTTGTAGTCCCAGCATTCAGGAGGCCGAGATAGGAGGATCTTGTTTTGTGGACAACCTCAGCTACTTAGTGAGTCTCTTTGCAACTCAGTGAGACCCTGTTTCAAAATGAAGAATTGAAAAAATAGCGCTTGGGTGTTGCTCAGAGGTAGAATGCCCCTGGTTTCCATCCCCAGTACTGCAAATAAGTAAGTAAATAAACAAACAAACAAACAAACAGAAACAAACATACCTACATAAATACATAAACACATGAATAAATTTGAACTTGAAATAAAAATGGTAGATCAAAGGACATTTTTACAATATATTGTAATAATGAAATAAGGAATTACCATTTAATTCAGGGATTTTATTTATAGGTACACATTACAATAATTCTAAAAGGAATCACCATCTATGTATTTATCTACTTGAAACTCACTCTTGTATATAATTATGATTCACCATTACAAAAAAGTGGGGACCTAGGAGTGTATCACAGTGATTGAGAACTCCTGAATACAATCCCCCCCAAGCCACTCTAAATAAATAAATATCTCATCAAAAATGTATACACAGATATTGATAGCAGCATTATTCACAACCACCAATATACACAAGCAATTCAAAACTCCATCAGTAGATGAGTAGATGGACAAATGCCCCACACTCGATGTAGCTTCCACATGATCAGAGAAGACTCAGCTATCAAGTTGCTGCTGGTGTGTGTTCAAATGTACTTGAACCTCAAAAGACTGTCGGGTGAAAGAGCAGCCTAAAATTATGCACTCTATGATTCCATTTATATAATATATCCAGAACAAGCAAATCCTCAATGACAGAAGGCCTGTTGGTGGTTGGCCGGGGCTAGGAAGCCTCAGGGTTGCAGGAGTGGAAAGGCATTGTGGCTGAGATTTTTAGTTTTAGAATTTTCCTCTGGGAAGAGGAAAATTTTTCGGAACTCAATAGGCACGATAGTTGTACAGCACTGCCAAATGTAATGAAGGCCACTGGATGGTATGCTTTGAACTGGTTAATTTTATATTATGTGGGTTTTGCCTCAATAAATAAAAGTATATAAATTTTAAACACATCTAAAAAGTTCGATGTGGTATTTGGCACTGAAGAGATAGCAATAAAAATGACAAATTTTTCTCTTTGAGGTTTTCAATCAAGTAAACCTCAGAAAAATAGCATCCCAGTAGGCATAGCTCATGTGCCGGGTGGGGTGATTGGAAAACACACTGTGGACAAATGCCCACCAACTGAATCAACACAATAGGACAACTTTTTGCTCAGTTGCTAAGGCTTCTTATATCCACAGCTGTTCTTTGGTCCTCTTCCAATATCTAGCTATCATGATCTACCTCCAATGACAGTTTCTTCAAATACCACTCACATATCCCAAGCAGCTTAGCCTAGACTGCACAGATGAATTTCCTGTCCTCCAAAACATAAAAGGACTTTCAAAATTTCAAATTGCTTACTGCACTTGATCCTCCATATGCTGGGCTGTTTCCTTCAGGGTATTTAATGCCATCACAAAATTTTTTTTTCTGATATACTCTTTATATGGTTACCTGGCTGGCTCTGTAGGTAGAGATAAATTATGCATCATTTTTATATGTGTGTGCATGTATATGTGTATACATATATGTATGTATATGTGTATGTGTGTATATGTATATGTATATGTATATGTGTATATACATATATGTATATGTGTATATACATATATGTATATGTGTATATATATTGTGTGTATACATATACATGTGTATATATGTTTATGGGTTCTGTGTACCTGGGTGTATGTGTACTGAATAAAAAAAAGGGAGGGATAAAGGAAAGAAAGCCAACACTTTCCATGTTGTATGGAACACTCTATAGGAAGGCTGCATGTGCAATGTGCCAAGCACATGCACAGAGTATCCCCCGATGTCTGAGGGAGCACACGGACTTGACCTCTCCTGGACTTGGGATCACAAGGGCCAGAGCCAGAGAAGAACATAACCCTTGAAAACTGCAGTAGCAAGAAAGCCATGGGCCTGTACTGAGAAAGAAAAATCAACAGCTCCTTCCAGCAAGACAGAGTCAACAGCAAGTAATCTCACATGGCTAGAACATACAGTGTGAGGGGTGGAGAGCTGCACAGAAACACACTGTAGACACAAGCCAGGGACTGACCCCTAATGGCCTTGAAGTCCCACTTAGGAGCATAGACTCTGGAGCAGTCATGTCAAGCAATTCAATCTAGAAACTGATGAAACACATGCTACTTTGTCAAGTGCTTTTTTCAGGCTTCAAGAAAAAAAATATTATAAAGAGCAACCCTCTTCCTAGCCAGCTTTGTGTACAGAAGAGTGAGGTCCCACCGTAATTGTAAAAAGAGGTCACTTATGCGACCATTCTGAATGGTGTACATGGTTTGACTTGTTTAGTCATCACCCTAATAGCAGTCTACCAAGGAGAAAGCTGGAAAAGAGGAGGTGAATTTCCCCAGGTAGCACTGCAGCAGGTACTTGTGCTGGGTTTCCACCCGGGACGTCTTGCCGGAGACACTGATCCACTATGCTGAGGGGTCTCCTCAGGTCTCCTAGGCTGCCAGGTGGTCCAGTCTTATTTGCTTCTTGTCTTTCTTGTCTGTGACTCTGTGGATGGAACCCAGGGGCATTCTAACTTTGACCTAAACCTCCAGCCCTATTTTATTATTTTATTTTGAAACAAAGTCTCACTAAGTTGCTGAGGCTGGCTGCAAACTTATGATCCACCTGTCTCAGCCTCCCAAGTACGGGAATTAGAGGTATGTACCACTACATTCAGCTAAAGATCTTATTTTCTAGCACTACAATTAATTTTTACAAATATGGAGGTCTTTTCAAATTAATAACAGAAAATAAGGATCCCAAAGCAATAATACTATAAAAACATAACTTTTGACTTTGTGAAACATCCATTCAGGTCTTGAATCAATTGATGCTTTTTTTTCCAAGAATTAGGATGTCCTATTTGTATCCTCTTTGTGCCAAGTAAAAGATGTTTTTATTTATTTCCACTGCTTTTTAAGTAAAATGAGAAAAAGATTTCTTGAATTTCTTATTTCTCTGGGACGTATTTACACAAGTATCTATTGTGCATTTGATGAAGGTTAATGTCTGTAAGAATGTACTGAGAAGCCAGGCATGGTGGGCATGCTTATAATCCCGGCATTTGGGAGGCTGAGACAGGAGGATCATGGTTCAAGGCCAGCCTCAGCTACTCAGTGAGGCCATTTGCAACTCAGTGAGACCCTGAAAATAAAGAATAAAAAAATAGAGCTGAGGATGTAGCTCGGAGTTAGAATGCCCCTGGGATCCATCCCTGGTACCGAAAAAAAAAAAAAAAAATATATATATATATATATATATATATATATATATATAATATATTTATTTATAATATATAATTATATATTATATATTTACATATATTAATTAAATAAATAAAAGAATGTCTTGGGAAATAAGGAAGAAAGTTCTAACCTCATGAATTCACAATTAAGAGACAGAGACAATCTTAAGGCATTTGCAGAGAAATATGACTAAAGATCTTGATATATGTTATGCAAGCACTTTCAAAATAATAAGTAACGTGTTAAAGTAGCAGAAGTTAAATTTATATTGTTGGAAAATAATTTGCGAGGCATACTAAAAATCTGGAAAGATCTTTGATAATAAAAAAATTATTTAAAAAGTAATATTAGCATTCTTAAAATGAGCAAATTGACCCAAAGAAAGAGAATAAAACAAGTAGAGCACCATATGCATGATTAATTAAAACAAACAAACAAAAAAAAACTCCAGAAAACACAAGAAAGAAAAAACGATGGGTCAACTACGCAGGCTTTACTCACAACTAAGGGCTCTCTAGAGCCTCTGACTTGTGTATTTTGTTCTTTCACTCCATCTCGGCACGTTCCAAGGAAACTGTATTTTAATCCTCAGCTTAAATGTTATCTCTCGCTAAAGTATTTGTCTGAACCCTGCCCTCCTTCCAGCCAGATGATTTGTTCATTTTTCTCAACATTCAAAATACTTTATTGTGCCTTCCTTAAGGCACCCATCTCCTGTGTGCTACATTATGCATATCCGAGTTCTCCTCTACCACTGAGTCATCTCTCTGTATCAGAGAACACCTGGAGTGCTTTGCACAGGGAAATTGCTATTGAATGAACAATTACTCTGTGCATTCCCTGGCTGCTGATATCCCCATTATAAAACAGAGGATACGTTTTTTATCTACATTTGTTACTCCAGAATTCATGGTGAACATGATCTGGTGAGACAAGTAAAATAATTATCTCATTGAGAAACACCTTGTAAATATAAGTTGTCGATGATGTGCACAGGTTTGATAAATCTCTGGAGGTGGATACAGTACAGTTTGAACATTTCTCTTTATGAAAAGTATGGTTCAAAATAGGTCCTTCATATTTATTCGAATGAGAAAACATGTTGTGTTCGGAATTTGTCTGTTGAATTTATATTTTTTCTTTCAATGTCTTTAATAGCAAAAATGCTTAAGAGGTATATAAGAACTGAGCTCCTTCAAAAAAAGATTCCTATCAAAAATATGACTTGGCCGGGCGTGGTGGTGCACTCTTGTAATCCCTGCGCTTGGGAGGCTGAGACAGGAGGATCGCACAGGTTCGAAGCCAGCCTCAGCTACTTAGGCTCTCAGCAACTTAGTGAGACCCTGTTTACAAATAAAGTATAAAACAGGTCTGGGAGGATAGCCCAGAGGTAGAAAAGTCCTCGGTCTCACCCTCAGTACCACCAAAGCATGTATGACTTCATGGAAAAGATGTACAGGAGAAGAACCACCCAGCCACACTGAATTTGAATAACTAAACACATAGGATATGTGGCATGCCTTTTCATACTTCTATGATAAAATTTTGGCCATCACATAGTATATTAATGATAACATTAATAAGATGGGATTTTTTGTGATATAAAGGGTTTTCTAACTATGATAACTTACTTAGTATGAGTCCAAACACCATACACACACACACATATACACACACACACACACACACACACACACACACACTTTACCAAGAATAAAGACAGTATATAAAATTAATTTGAAAAGTTTTAGTATCTTTCTTATATTGTGACTTGAAAAGCCTAAATTAAGCAACTAATTTTTAATGAGCCTATGCGCAGGGCGCCCACATGCTCGAGGCATGTACTAAGGCTTTAGTCAGGTAATGTTCAGCTGCTTTTCAGAGACCATAATTCTACATAGAGACCAAATTTTGTGTTTCATGCTCAACATTACTCATGGTCAAGGCAAAAAGAGTGTATTTTTAACAAAGAACACACATCCAAGAAGAAGAAAAGTAGAGTAGCTGAATTACCAAAATCCTCCGCAAATAACATAAGTACTGAAAGACAGTTCAGTCATGCCTACAAGCATCTCAGTGAAAAAAAATACTATAATTTAAGGATAATACTAAAGCTCAAATGATCTTGCATCAAGAAGAAAAGACGTTCCCCATGTGCAAGAAGCCAAAGGATACACTCATGAGTACTCGTAATATCTACCTACAACTATCTAATAATGAAGTCCAGCTCATACAGATAGGTACCTAAATGAAGGAAAGGAGGAGCTGGGATAATGAGTCACCTGGATGAAAAATTGTACTTCATAAATATATGCAAATAGTACATGTGAACTAAACAGTAAGTAATGTGTATAGAACTAATGCTTTAAATGGTGTGAAAAAGCCATGCATGGTGAAACATGCCTATAATTCCAGTACCTGGATAGCTGAAACAGGAGGATTGCAAGTTGAGACCAGCCTCAGCAGCCTAGCAAGACACTGTTTTAAAATATGACATAAAAAAAGCTGGGGATGTAGCTCAGCGGTAGAGTAAGGTTCAATCTCCAGTACCACAAAAAAAGTAAGTAAATAATAAAGATATGAGAACTGTAATTAAAATGCATAACATGAATATTAAAAACATGATACACAAAAATAATTAAAAATTTGCTTATTTTACTCACATTTCATAGCATGGAATAGAGATAATCTTAAATATTTATCTTAAATATTATGTCCAGATTTCAAAAAACAAAGATATATATGAGTCAAGGTAAAGAATAGAAACATCTCAGGAGATGAAACAGAGAGGAGACAATCGTCAGTGTAAACTGTATCTATTTTTATATGCAAATAATGCATATTCTTTAAAAGATAGAATAATTAATTGGAAGAATTCTAAGAAAAAACAAATGCTTTAAAATATTTTTCAAGTACATTCATCATCATTATAATATTTAATGCTGCTCTACAATCTGAACTTCTTTCTACTGTACCAACCATCTAAATTCTACTCAAATTCAGAGATCTGGCACACAACCATGCATTGGCCAATGATGGGCGGCATCTGCAATGGGGGTCCTATGAGAGCACACCATCTCGGGATGTCATTGCCATTCTAAAGTGTGCAAGCCCATGTTTGATTGCCCAACAACACCCTTCTCCAAATATATCCCATTGCTAGTGAATGCATGACTGCAACCTTCTAGTTCAAGGAATGTTTAAGACCTCCCCAATCTGAGTCCACAATCAAATGGAAATTCCCTTTTCTGGGTCCATAAAAACACAGCACTCGCCTCAATTTTATTATGAGTTCTACCAAATTCCACAAACGTATTACTTTAATAGATATGTCCACTAGTTCAATGCATTTTAAATGGAAAGTTCAATGTCTTACCTTTCTTTATATCTCCAATAGAGTGCAGTGCTAAAATAAATATTTGATAAGTGGGTGATTATATTGACTTTGAAACCATAGGACTTTGAGAGTGGAAAGCAATAACCCAAAACTAGTGACTGGCGATGCAGAAACGAAAAGGCTGGCTCTTGGATCTCAGTCTGTGAGGAATCTCAAGGGCCGTCCCAGCTCTAGAACTCACTGGGAAGCTGGGGCCACAGCATCAAGTGGACCAGCTTTTCCTCTGCCAAATTTTCTTTCTTCACTGTCTTACATGTGTCCCTCCCAAGAACAGTCCCTTCTACATACAGCTGTACATACACAGCCCACATATGGGGTGCATGCCTTCTCCTATTGTTTATTTGAGTTTCAACTTAGTCCAAAGAAGAAGAAATATTGTCCTTCTTTTTCCAATGAACTCAAAGAAAGAAGAATTTAAGTAACTTGTTCAACATCACACAGGGAACACCTGGAGGAATAATTAGCCAAGAAGAAAGCAGGCAGGATCAGAAGGAACAGGTACCCAGGGATGAGTGAACAACTGAAAACCATGCTACCGACACAGCTCTGCTAGCTGGGAGCCTTGTTTCCACTCATCTGAGGATGATTCTCAGATCCTGTGGCAGCTCTCACACCAAATCAGATGCAACCTCACATAAGAGACTCAGAAAACAAGTTTAAAAATCAGTAAGAACCAGATGTGGTGGTGCACACCTGCTCTCTCAGTACTGAGGAGAATGAGATAGGAAAAACACAGATTAGAAGACAGCCTCAGCAATGCAGAGACTCTTAGCAACCTGGAGAAACACTGTTTCAAAACAAAAATAAAATAAAAAAGGGGGATGTAGCTGCTGTAGCTTCTCAGGGTAGAAAATTCCTAGGTTCAGTCCCCAGTAATAAACACACACACACACACACACACACACACACACACACACACACACACAGAGGGGGGGAGAGAGAGAGAGAGAGAGAGAGAGAGAGAGAGAGAGAGAGAGAGAGAGAGAGAGAGAGAGAGAAGTAGTTAAAAGGCAAAATGAAAATTGAGATAGACTCTTCTCCACTGGAAAAGGCATAAGTGAACAGATAATCTTGCTGCAGTCAGCCTATAAAATCAGTGGCATTATCACACTGGTCATGTTTTGGCAACACTTTAGCATCTAGAAAATGTGAAGTGAAAAAATATCTATATACACATATATATTCCAAATGTGAAACTCACATTGCTCTTTCTATAATTATGCTCTTTAGTGAATTTTATGCTATAAAAGCGACTGTAGAGTTAAAAAGTTCCTAAGAAGAAACACTCTGCATTTCTTTCCAAAACACTTATATTCAAGTCTTTAAAAAGAAAAGAACATTCAGGTTTTATTCCCTTTGCCATATGTACAGATGACTCCAATGGCGGAGTCTTTAAAACTGTATGCACATTAGACCTCACTCATCCTTCTCCGAGCAAAGAACCAGAATGGAAAAAATCTTCCCAGCCACATGCTCGCTGCATTACATTTTCAAGTAAAGCATGAAAATGGGGATTATATATTTTATCTCTATTTGGGGCAAATTTTGGCTACCATTTTGGTTCAAATATATACATACACACATGTATATATACATATATGCATATATACATATATACTCACATATATATACACATATATACATACATACTCACATATATACATACATATATATGGTATTGAACTCAGGGGCATTCTACCTAGAGCTATATTCCCAGCCCTGTTTTTATTCTTTACTTTTGAAGCAGGGTCTTAGTAATTTGCAGAGTACCCTGGTAGCTGAGGCTGGCAGTGAACCTGTGATCCTCCTGTCTCAGCCTCCCAAGTACTGGGATTACAAGTATGTGCCACCACACCCAGCTTCAAATATATTTTCATTACTTTATAGTTAACTTATAAAATTTTAAGCAATAAAAAATAATGCTGATCACTTTAAAGTGATCACTAATGTGCTCAGCCACCTCAATTGCAATATGCCAAAGAACCCTTGTGAAGCGCTGAAGAGAAAGCATATTGGAAGTCAAAGTATTATGCTTTTGCCTTTCACTTAAAGAATAAAATAGTTGAAAGGACTTCACTGACTCTCAGGGAGCGAATTCACAGGAAAATGGAAACTCGCTTTCTAAGATAATTTTACTACCAGTTCAAGAAGCAGCAGCAGCCAGCTAGCACTGTTAAATGCAGCACTCATACCAGATCTCGTGGAAATCTCGGAAGAATTCTATTTCCATTTAAAATTAAGTCAGGTTTTAATATATTGACTTAGACTGGATTCAAGCCCACGAAAGCACACAGTCAAGCCTGTCACAATTAGATGAAATAAGGTACAACACAACTTTTGCTTTTAGCTACGCCAGGATTTACTACTGCCTCTTCTATGACTTATCAGTAATCAACATCACTAAAACAAGCACATCTCCCATGCTTTGGGATCAAGCAAATATATCCATTTTCTTGCAGCCTTCATTTGATAGCACCGAGTTTGCCAGGAATCATTGTACACTCTGTCTTTAATTATGAAATATTAGAAGGCAAGTATTTGGCTCCATTAAACCACTGTATAATTTCAATCCCAACACAAATAACTGTTTCTTAACAAAAATATTTAAAACATATGATGTACTTAAACAAACATATCAAAGTCAATCACTAAGCCAGGCATGGGAAGGAGGGATGGGGAGGGGACGGGTGGGGATCAGTAAGGGCTAATTGGGTGATGTGTGCATGGATGTCCACACAAGTCTTTTATCCCATTAAGATGTATGGCTACAATGCACCAATAAAAAATTTTAAAAAATATTTGTTGAAATAGCATTAGTTTAGGCTTTAAATAAAAATTAATTTTCTTCCACTAATATTTCTGAAGCTGTTTAAACTTATCAACTTTGAGCATTAATTTCTCGACATTAATACTCCCCAAATTCGTTACTGGTTGTCAGTGGTTATTATAGAATTAGTCATATTGTGAACAAGATTAATTTTATAAATCATAACTAGAAACATAATTCAAAAATATATTTCTGTATACAAAAGTGTATTTATCTACCCTTCTCCTTTTCCAAAACAGAATTATATTTAACAAGCATACATTCTTCATTAAATCTTTATTCTTTTCATTCAGTTAATTGATCATCTTGGTATTATTCAACCATTTTAGAATTAGAATGATATACTTATTTAGTTTATAATTTTACATGCAAATTTATCTTAGTAATTTATCTTAGTGATTTTATTGCAAATTCCTTTCAAAATTCTTTCCATTTCTTTGGTTATTATAGTTTAAATATATTTCTGTAATTTAAATGCTATGATTTTAAAGAAATATAATGTTTAATTGTAGGATGCTAAGAAGTAAGTCAAACAAAAAAAGCAAGATAGATCATTATCCTACATTTATGTAAGGTCTTAACATTAGGAAAAGCAGTTTGAAAGATATGCAAAATTCTCTAAAATTTCTGTAACTTTTATGTAAGCTTAAATTTATCTGAAACAAAAAAGCTACCAAATATGTAGCTTTAAATCACAATTCTACTTATAAGACATCATCCATGGGATGGAGGCCCTCTAATGCCAATGAGTACTTAAATTATGCAATATCCATAAATCCTACCTATTGGTGACTGAGTAAAATTGTACTTAAGATGAGAAAGTAAAAATTAGCTTGGACCATAAAAATCTTCCATTCACTGGGCTGAAATAAAGAAAAAGATAAAACCAGATTCAAAGTGAGCAGGAGTAACCATTTCTCCAAAGGGCAGACACACGCCAAGAACAGCACAAAGGACACCCTTTCACGAGTGAGCACTCGTTTTCTACTCATTAAGGAAAGTTTGTTGCCAGAAACTTCAGTGTCTGAAATTAAGTAAATAGGAATGAAATATTCCACTCTTTCTTGGAGTTGATCAGTCACTTTGACTCAGAAAAGCAATAATGAATCTCAGGTTCAAATAATTAGATTCTGGACAGAGTTTCTCAAGCCTATTTCGATTTTGTAATTTTAATGAAAAGGTTGGACCCTGAGTTTACATGACCATCTAGACCTATTAACTTCTTTAAACTGTTCTTCTTTGTGCCTGTCAAAAATACTAGTTAATTTATATTTTACCTAAATTCTAGATTCCCTTGAAACAATATAATAAGTCTATATTTTCTGTCACTTGGTAGAACCTTAAAAGTTTCTCCATTGTAGAGTTTTCCTGTGATGAGTCAAAAAAACTGATTTTGTTAGCAATCAGTGTTTTTATTAATTGTCTTAGGATAACGGAATTAAGACAATGGATATTCAGAAATGTTAAGTAAAGAGAAAAACTACACAAGTATATATCTGTTATTTTATAAAATAAAATATTTATGTATTTCACTGAGAGAAAAAATCTGGCTAGATTCATGTAAAAAAATGCAAAATGATAGCAATCCTAATAGGCAGCGGGGTGATGAAGGATAAGTCTAAATGCCTTGTGGTTGTCTGTGTTGTATGATTTTTATTTTAAGAAGAACAACTTATTTTATTATAAAAATAAATTCCTATTGTGTACTAAATAACTCTTTAATCCCTGAAATATAAAAAATGGTACAAAAAGTATAAACCATCCTGTTCCTTAAATCTGAATTATCCAAAATCAAGCCAGATTCGAACATTAATCACTGTCTCTTGCAGAATGCATGGACTGAAGGTGAGAGCTTAGGAATTTTCTAAACTTGGATGTTAGAAAGATAAAAGGATTCATGAAGTCAGTCACAAAGCCAAAGATGAGAAGGAGAGAGGGGGAGGAAATGAGGAAGGGCTAAATGGGTGATGTGTGCATGTATGCCTCCACCATCTTGTACTGCATTAAGATGTATGACTACAGTGCACCAATAAAAAACATAAAACTACTACCAACAGAATAAAAAAAGTAAATAAATCAATAAATAAACACAAGCTAAGACTTTTTGGACATGATGGTGGATGTTATTCCATTATAATGAAATCAATACCATATTCTTAAACACAAGGTAGAATTATTGGTTATGAAATTTCCTCTGCAGACTAGACTAAAACTGTTGGCAAAAGATGTTGGAAATTGCCCACCTATCGCTTACAGATGATCCCAGAAGCAGTTGCATGACTTTACACTCACCTGGATGTTTTTTATGGTTCTCTAGTTCAAAAATGGAAGTTTCATTAAGTAAAAAGTGGTTACTTTATCAATATTTTGTACTCAGGTGTTTCATCCTCATAGTCAGTAGGTTAATCACATTCTCACTGGGAAAACTCACCAATAAGAACAATGATCCCATATTTACAAATAGAAACAAAATCAATACTGTCTTTTTTCCTAATGTTATTTTGTTGTTGTTATATGAAGGCTCGGAAATTTTAATTGTAAAAATGAAATCATTGCATCAAACATTGAATTGTGTGATAGAAGAGGTGGGAGATCACATATTCTATTAATAAGAATATAGGCCAGGCATGGTGGTGCATGCTTGTCATGCCAGTATTTAGGAGGCTGAGACAGAATGATCACAGGTTCAAAGCCAGCACTGACAACTTAGTGAGGACCTCTGCACTTAGGGAGACCCTGTTTCCAAATAAATAAAATCTGGCTGGGGTTTAGCTCAGAGGTGAAATACCTTAGGGTTCAATCCTAATGCCACAAAAAAGAAAAAAAAAATTATATATATATACTCTTATGCAGAGGGAGATAGAGACAAAGACGATAACTCAGTATTTCCCTTATAACAAAGTCGATGTGGATATAGTCATGTGAAGCACAACCCTGATTGAGTAACTTGTGCATTTAAAAATGAAATATTAAGTACAAAATTTCAATAAACCATTTACAACATATTTTGATAGAGATATAAAATATGACATTGTAATAAACAATAAAACTAAATTATATTAAACTTATGCAATATTAGGTGAACTAGTAATATTAAAATAGTAAAATAAATTATTATATACAAACAGGAAAGAGCCACATTTCCTCTCCTTCCCAAATTAAAATTTTTTAAATTAGAAATTCTGATTTCATCTTTAATCACAGGAACACGGCCATGCTACTGAAGTGCTCTCAAAATTGTTTTTAAGTGATCAGAACAATATAAGTAAATATATTCCAGCAACATTTTTGAAGAAAACAAACATCAAATAATTAAAATATTTCTGTATTTCCTACAGAAAGTCAGACTCAGAAGTTAACAATGTATGACTTCTCTTGTGGCTGCTTTGTGTAGGTGAGCTTTCACTTTAATCCCAGATTGGTTTTGCCCAAGCCGTGTGAGGCCTTATGTCACGGACGCATTCATTTGTGTAGAGCAAGAGCCAATAAAGAAAAACTTTGATTGTGCGAGTTTCTTTTCTGAATGCTCTAGGTTTCTACAGAGAAACACTACTTATAAGTATGAATGAATCCAATGAATGCAGTAAGTCTGATAACCATTCATCGCTGAGGTAAAAAAATATAATACAAATTGACAGTTTGGGCATTTTTAGTTGAGAAAATCCTCTTTACTTTTATTGGTTTAATTTAATAAAAGGAGAGCTGAGAAATTGCTAGTAAAATTGATTTGTTTTTGGACATGTTAGAAAATTTTAGGCAAATCATTTGAATTTCATTATTTCTGATATTCTATCCAGCAAGATGAGTCATCGCAATCTTTTCTTCTTCGATGACCTATGTAGACTAATATTTTTGTTTTTACATGCAGATGTTCTAGTTATAGACTTAACTCTTTTTGAGGACAAAGGTCATATTTTTAAAATAAATGTAACTTCATTTTGAAATTCTAATTTCCACTTGAAACGTTAATTTCTGTTTGAAGCTCATATTTTAGATAATAGACGTAATCTTTCTTGAAAGAGCAAGAAAGGTAAATTGAGGTAAGAATTTCTATCTCTGAGAATGATAAGAATCATTCCTGGCACAAAGTAAATCAATATTGAGGAATGGAAGAATGAACACATTCAGTATGAGATTTATAATACATTTCTTTCGGTTCATCGGACCTATATAAACTGTGAAAAATACTTAAACGCCAAGTGAGACAATACAGAGTATAGAAGAGAAACAGTTTATGAGTTTTGTGTTTTATCATCTATATTGTACTGTATTCCTCACATTTTATATAACCTCTATTCATTAGTACAATAGAAAATATCTCAGATTAAAACCATTAGTAATTCTAAACAAAATGAAAATAGCTCTAAAAATAAGGTCAATACACTGGACTAGAATAGACAGAAATGACTAAATCCAGAAAAAAAAAACACAGTAAATTGGTTAGAACAAGATGAATCTCCTATCCTACAAACTGAAAATGTTGCTATGAATGCTTAGTTAAAATAAGAGTATTTGATGTTTCTTTTACACAATTCACTGTATTGAATTTTTATTTTTCATAGATTTTTTGAGCATTCCATTCTATTATTTTTCCATGTTATAACCATGATCTATAGTGTTCACTAATATGATCAACCTGTTAGTCATTTATATTTTCTCATAGAAAATTGTGTTTTTCTTTCAAATATGGAAGCTAGAGGGAAAATAGGAAACCAAAGGGACTTGAGAAAATTGAGGAGAGACTAGTAGAATGGAGGAAGCTGATGGGGGAGGAAAGTGGGGAAGGAAAGGAAGAAATGACGGAAGAAATAGTTCAAGTCCTGCTTTGCCCAGGTAGGTAGGTATCACTGCCAAACTATTCTGTACAGGGAGGGATGGGTAATGAGGTGGTGCCTGAAGGGGAAACGCAGCGAGCCTTGTGGGTATGTTTGTATGCAGGACTTTGAACCTCACTAAGAAATATAGTTGCATAAAATTATCTATGCAGAATATTACATTCAAAATAATTGCATAGGAGATCTGAACTGGCTTCATTTGGGCTCCCATTTCTGTATTTGTAAGTTCGAACTTGATCTTCATAATGTTTAAAACTCATGCATCACTGTGATTTCATTTTAAAAGACAAGGCATTTTTTAAACTCACATTTCTGCCAAGTGATGCAAGTTAATAAACTGATCATAAAATGTAGATGATAATGAAGTAAAGCTCTAAGGAGATTATAGACAGCTGTGGACAGGAAGGGCACAGTGGTGAGGGAGGGTATAGGGAGAGACAGTCTCTTCATACGCAAATCAAAAGGAGAACATAAGCCAGACTTGGTGGAGCACGCTTGTAATCCTAGCATTTGGAAGGCTGAGACAGGAGGATCACGGTTCACGGACAACCTTAGGTATTTAGTGAGGCCATTTGCAACTCAGTGAGACCCTGCTTCAAAAAAAAAAAAAAAAGAGCTGGGTTTGTAACTCAGGTAGAATGACCCTGGGCTCCATTCCCAGAACCGTAAAAAAAAAAAAGTAGAACATAGTATAATAATATAATAATACATAGTAATAAATAATATAAATAAATAATATATGATATATATATCTTGTTTGATATATATACATACATATCTCAAAACAAATCTCAAGAGCATAGTATTGAGAAAAAGTAAGAAATGATACTGCCTGTTGAAAAGCAACAGTATATATTATTTAAAGAAACAAAAATATAAAAAATGTTGAAAATTTGTACATAGAATAAAAAATTTGAGTTTACTGCTGAAAAAACTGGATTGGGATACAGTGTCAGCTTCAATTTTGTCCATTTTCTTTTAAAAATTAAAACAAATAGAGCAAATTATTGTTGAAGATAAAAGCTTATGTTCTTTGTGTGCATGGAATAATTCACAACTTAAAGAAACTCACAAGGCGTTCCTGCTGAGGATGTGATAAGAGTTTCTCTCCTTTGAATGGCTCTTGTTTTCTAAAGAGGAACTGGTCACAAGCAATCTAAAATCATCCAATAAATAAAAATGTGCATGTTTTACAAACCAGAAGTTCTACCTCTATCCACATACCCTGGAGAAATGTGTCCACATGCATTAAGGATAATTATGTAAGTGTGTTATTTGGTTTTTTGTTCTTGTTGTTGTTGTTGTTTTTTCAGTACTGAAAATTTAACCTAGGGTCTCACAAATGCCAAGAAGATGCTCTAAACTGAACCATACCCCCAGCACAATAAGTATGGTTTTATGCATAATTTATAATAGCAAAATTAGTGAAAATTCATAATGCCTATTAATCAAGAAATGGTGTTTTATTTATGCAATAGAGACCAAGACAATGATTGAAAGAACTAGATCTCTATGGTATTATAGCTAACTACTGAGAAAACGCTTGAGGATGACTATAGTAAGTGGTTCAAATGGATTTTCAACTCTCAAATTTTTTCCATCTTAAAAAATTAAGGGAGAAAAAAGTACTGGGTAATATTGGTAAAGTATGTGTGGTTCATGTGTAGAAGTTTATGATTCTCTGTAATTTACAGTATATTTGAAATGTTACCTTTAAAAGAAAACCCCAAATGCAACAATGGTAGGCATTGTGGATAGCTTTAAATTGCCAATTTAAGTTTAATTATTACTCAAGTTAATGAGAAACCCTGGGAAATTTCAAGAAGGGAAATTATATGTTCCAAACTGAAATTTAGAAAAATTAATGTAGCAGGGTTGCAGGGGTAATTGAACAGGCAGCACAAAAAGCCATTACAAAGTCACCGCAACCCTCCAGACTTAAGTTAGAGAAGCAAAATTTTCAATTGGAAAGACACAGAAGAGAGCAGATATACCGTGAGGCTCCCCAGTAAGATACAACATCTGTTTGGATATGAATGGGAGAGAGGAGAGTGGGCTTGTCTAATACAGAACAATTTTGAAAAGATTTTCAGTACTGATGGAAATGTCCACTTACCTGTGATTTTATGTGGCAAAGTATCTGCCTCAGGAGGAAGCACAATGTGTTCTATTTAATCTATTGTAATAAAAATATCAAGTGGGGAAAATTCTGCAGAAATCTGGACATACACAGTAACCGAATATAAGATTAAAATTTGACATAATTATGTCAGAGAAGTCTTTTAAGGAGAAAAAAAAAAAAAGGTAGGACTCAGGCCTGAGGAGTCTAAAGGAAAGAGATATTTTCCAAGCCAAACCATTGGAAGGTGCAGGATGGGGGATGGGGAGGAGGGGAAGGAAGAGATGGGCCAGAGGAAGAGCTGTCTGGAGGATAGGGGCACTCATGAATTCCTGGCAACTCAGTCTTGTGTGACACTTGGGCACCAGAGCACAGGACGCTCACTTAGGGCTCGCAATTTGCAGGGTCTAAGCAGTAGAAGATTTCAAAACGGGGCTCTTTAGGTTGTCCTGTACTGCTCCTGAGTGATGTGTACATGTATGTCTCTACCATCTTATACTCCATTAAGATATATGACTACAATGCACCAACAAGGATAAAAAAAAAGATGATGCATGGACTCAAAAGCAACGGATAAATGCACAATCAAAGTAAAAAAAATTAAGAAACAAAGTAGTACCGATAGCTATAACTCTAGCCCTTTTTAGTTTTTTTTTTAATTTAATAACTGATGTGTACCTATATGCCTCTACCATCTTGTATGCCATTAAGATGTATGACTACAGTGCACCAATAAAATAAATAAAATAACAATTATTAGTGCATTATAATCAGACATCATTACGAGGCACAGGATCGTAAAGGCATACATGCACACATCACTCATCTAGCCCTTCCTCAATTTTCACTCCATTCCATCCTCCTCCCTCCTTTTCCTGTTCAGCTTAGTGATTGACTTTGATATGTTTGTAAATTTACAGCAGGTCTTGCTAGGTTGCTGAGAGTCTTGATACCTATGGAAGCTGTCCTCAAACCTATGATCCATCTGTACTAACATTCCAAGTTCTGGGGTTACAAGTGTGTACCACCATGTGCCACGGTTGGCCCAGGTTCTCTGAGAAGATGCTTGGACTCAGTGTGGCAGAAGAGAGCCTGTGACTCAGTGTTACCTCACCTGCTGCACTTCAAGGTCCTCCCTTGTACCAGAAAAACAGTATCTGGCCTTCCTGCTCATCGCTTGTGCTAAGTTAAAGGTTAAGCCTATGCAAAAGTTTGTGTTAAACATGTAACATGTATGAGGAAAATTGATTGATACTCAAAGCTCTACTTGCCAGAAATAGTTACTGCAGGGTTTTAATTGATACACTATTTGCAATTTCATAGTAAGTGTTAAAATAAATAAATACATATAAAAGTTACAACACTAATGGGTACAAATCTTCACAGTATAAAATATGCATCTGAAGACTGCTGGCAGAGCTCAACTTTTAAAATTAGGTCACTTTTACATCAAAACCTGTCCCCTCAATTTATTGTTTACAAAAAAACTAATGCACATCATGGATATTTTTGGTATATTGTTTTCAAGAAAGCTAAACTTTAATGTTTCCAAGAGAATTTTCAAAAACTCTTTTTAATTGAAGTTATAAGATGTATTTCTGGAAAACATAATCACTGACTAACACCTTTTAGGTTGAATATTTGGCATTTCTGGCTGGTATATTTCCAATTCCAATTCCAGCCTTTGTCTTACAATTCAGCCGATAGTGCTGAAGCTAATTCCAAAGGTGAACATCGCAAAATGCTTTGTGAAGGCAGTGCCAGTACTCACGTATGTGGTGGCACCACTCTGAATGCGGACTTAATTTAACAATTTAGCAAACATGTGTTGACTGCCTATTTTGTGCCAGGCTGGTCTAGAATGGCAGTGGGTCTTCGTCATCGTTGATTCTGTCTGTGTATGCTAAATACTGGACTCATTAGTATTAATGACATTTTTAGGTTCTCTTTACTCTTTCCTTCTGATGACATTTCATGTTTGACATAGTCTTAATTTCTATGATATACCTAATAAGATACATCTTCAATTTTTTTCTCTGTGTGTAGTACTGGGTTCAATAGCCCCCAGGGAATTCTACCTCTGCGCTATACTGCCGGGGTCATTTTTAGTTTTATTTTTGAAACAGAGTCTAAGTAAATTGTGGAAGATATGGCTAAGCTGCTGAGGCTGGCCACGAACCAATTACTGGGATTACAGGTACACAGCACCACACCTGGCTTCATTAATATATATAGTTTTTTAAGTACTGGGGATGGATTTTTTAAGCCCAGTGGCATTCTACTTCCAAACTACACCCCCAGCCCTATTTTTTGTATTTTTTTTTAATTTTGAAACAGGGTCTCACTGAGTTGTAAATGGCCTCACTAGGTAGCCGAGGCTGTCCACAAACCACAATCCTCCTCTCAGCCTCCCAAATGCTGGGATTACAAGCGTGTGCCACCATGCACGGCTTTCATTAATATTTCTAGTTGAAAAAAGTGTCAAATGCATTACGGATTCTAACTGTACAGGACAACACTTGTTTCCTTCAACATTGAATCTGAATCCTAGATAAGTTGTGGGTAAATGATTGAACAAATGCTTTAGGTGTGATTACATTTCTTTTCTAAAGTGATTTTATTGTTTTCCCTTCACATTTTATGCAGCCACTGAATTGAACTGTCAGCAGAAAACATAACAGAGGCTGTCTGAGATGCTTCATCTGGGGCTTCCTGTACTTGGCATCTTGGCAGTTCTTTTATCATTTAAAATAAGAGTTGTGACTAAGTATTACCTGCAAATCACAATTTTCGGATGGGCACGTCGCTAAGCAATCCATCCTTAGCAGGAGATAGGACGTGGAATTTCATTGGGATGGTTCTGCAATTAGCCTTATTTCATGATGGTTTTTAATGTCGAGCCAATTCGAGGCTAGACCGAAACAGCAAAGGCAGAAAAGTTCTGGACTGCTGCTTGTTTCTGCACTCTGTGGAGTGTACAAACTTCTCGGCTCCTTTTAATTAAGGTGTTCTGTTGGACAAATGCCTCTTACATAAAACTTACTGCACAGAGAACACTAAATTGAAAGTGCAGTTGATTAACATTTCTATTATTCTGAATTCAGGGAGAGAGAGAGAGAGAAAGAGAGCAAGCCATAAAAAGTTTCAGCTAATAACATAACATACATAATAACTTATATACATATACAAATACTTTGGCAAGTAAAAGCCTTTTAAAAGGCTTTACCTTGCTAATATATCTTTGTTCACTACTATGTTAATAAGTTAAAGAAGCTGCCATGGCTTTACAAGAGTTTAAAAATTATTCCCATTTCATAACATTTATTTAATTATCTTTAGTATTAAACACAAGTTCTACCTTGTTTATCACTGGGGGGGGAAGGCATCATAATTTATTAGGCTTAGACAAAAATATAAAATTTATAGGATACTTTAATAAAATAATATTCATTTACTTTAAACATAAACTGAAAAGTCACTAAATTGTATGAAGAAACACCAAAACTATCTATCTAGACACAATAAAAATAAGGGTATTCTTCTAAATACTACTCACATAAGTATGATCAACATAAATTTATTAATATTTGTGCCTACTTGGCAACCAGTAAATAAAAAAGATATAACTGCCCTAACCCTGCAAAAATCTACTTTACAAAACCAAAGACAAACATAGGAAAGTTTGATAACAATGCATTCAAACAGGGCCCATAAATTGGCAACTCCAAGATGGCATTCATATCACAGTCTAAATAAATATTATCGCTGGGGTTTGTGCTGGGCACAACCTTTAGTACTTTATGTGAAGGGGCCCTGAGTTATAAATAAATACTCCAAGAGCTTATAAAGAAAAAACGTGCTAAGATGAGCAAGACAGATGAGACATTCTGGAAAAAGAAAGATTTCAGCATTTTGTTAAGTAGATGAAATTCTGAAGCTGAAACTTAGGCACTGGGGTTTCTCAGTTATTCAGAACTGAAGTTAGCTCTTTCTCCCAGTTCCTGCTGCATTTCTTGGAAAAACTCCAAGAGGATGAAGAGTCTCCACAGCAAGAGCCTCCTATCTCCAAATAAGAGCTATTTGCATGTCCAAATTTTCACGGCAATTCAGTTATCTCAATAAATCATGCTTACACTTTTATATATTTATCTGGATACTTAGGCTTTATGCAAAAACACAGATCAGCTGTTCAATGTCATTGTGGTTTGGGTTTCAGAATAACTATTATGCCACCCAGACTGTGCAAGAAAAATAGAACAAGTCATTACAAAAATCAATTGACTTCCTTCCCTCTATCCTTCCGTCCTCCCTTCCTTCCTTACTTCTTTCTTCTCTTTTATTTTTTCATCCTTAATTAAGAAAAACTTGTTTAGAAATCTAGAGAGCAGAAGGAAATGAGGTAACTATAGAAGAGAACACTGTGAAATGTGATTAGCTAATTAAATGTGATTATGTGTTAATTAAGCTAACTACAAGATAGGTTTAGTAAATGATGAGTATATTCATTAAAACATTTTATGAATATTTATTCTGTATCAAATCCCCCCAAGTTCTGTAAGCCTTGAATTAATATTACATGTTTAGTAGGATTGGACTTCATATATGAGTTGCTTAAACACTTTTTAATTTTTTTATTGGTGAACTGTAGTCATACATCTTAATGGGGTATAGGATGGTAGAGGCATATATGCACTTAAACATTTTTTACCTATGTTTTGTGACCTTCAAAACATTGGTTTCCTTTTCTTTCTTTTAAAGATCTGCTATTTGTTTATCTTCCAAAACCAGAATGTGCCTCATGATACTTTGGACATCAAGCACTGAGAATGAACCAATACATATCCACAGATGTTTTTAAAAAGTGACTTAGACACTTCTGGGAAGATAGCGACTGAGGGAAGTGGCACAAACCATTACTGCTGACACGCGCTCTCCACTGCCTTAAAAATAGCAGACTACAAAGCCAGAAAATACTCTCAGTAGAGGAATGAAACTATAGGTACAAAGCTGCAGGGGAAAACAAAAGGTTAGAAGACCAATCAGAGGGCAGTAAAGAAACCCATCAGCCTTGCGGCCACAGGCTCTATCTTACCTCACTACACCGGATTCCAAGACAAGCAGGAAAACAACCAAGGACCTAAACTGAGCAGCTGAAGATCTCTGGAGTTGTAAGCCATCAGTTTTTCCTGCGCAAACACCAACTACAACTTCCAGCAGCAGTGGCCGAACTCACCACACACTCCAGGGATCCACAGTGACACTCAACACCAGAAGAGAAACCTGCCTGCCTTGGGGTCGAAGGCGCCATAACGGCGCCATCTTGCTTCACTGGAAACAGGAAAACAAGCAAGGACCTGAAGTAAGCTGCTGCAGATCATTGCAATTGCAAGCCATCAGTTCCACCTGCCCAAACTCCTGCTACAACTTCTAGCAGCACCAGCTGAGCTCACCACACCCTCCAGAGATCCAGAACAGCACCCAACTAGACCATAATCCACAGTCCTTGAAGGAGACTGCTCAGCACGGTGCTCCCAGGGACTCTTATAATTATGATAAACTACCTAAATCTGAGACTTTGTGGTTCAATTCAGTAAAGGTGGAGGTGGAGTCTACAATTTGCAGCAGTGGCAGCCAAGCTTACCACACCCTCCAGAGATTCAGAGCAGCTTTCAACAACAACATAAGTGAAGCCACACCCAGAGCTGCATCCCCAGGAACTCTCAAAGCTGCAGTAAACTTTCTGGGTCTGAGACTTTGCAGTGCAACTTGGAGTAAGTGGGGTTAGAGTCTGCTTTTGTACATAGCAGAGGCTCAGACAGACTCAGGCTCTGCATCAATGGAAAGTGTCGGGAGAGACCTATGCTTAACAATAGACCCTAATAGCAGGATCTCAGAGATAACCACATACGACCCAATTGTGTTGAATGGGGAGAACTCAGACCAACCCAGCCCTAACTGTGGAGAACCGAGTTTTACATTGAGTTTAGTCTCAGAGTTATTCTCCACCTATAGAGGCAGGGAGAGACCAACAAACACTATCTCAAACAAAAGTTAAATCTCAATATGTAAGGAATTAAAAATCATCTCTCAATAATCACACTGAATGTAAATGGCCTCAACTCCCTGAAAAAAATAGCAAAACGGATTAAAAACCAGAATCCATGTATGTGCTGCCTGAAACAAACACACATTACAAATAAAGATAGTAACAAACCTAAAGTAAGGGCTGGAGAAATGTAATCCATGCCAATGGAAATCAAAGCAGGAGTAGCAACCGATATGAGGCATATTTGACTTCAGCCCAAGCTTATTAGAAGAGAAAAAAACAGGTCATTTTTTATTTGTAAAAGGAACAATCCAGCAAGAGGAAATAAAGATAATCACAATTTATGCCCCATGCAGGAGGAATCACAATATCTGACTTTAAACTATAATACAAAGCCATAATAATAATAAAAAATGCATGGTAAAGGCACAGAAACAGATGTGCAAACCAGTAGAGCAGAAAACAAGACTCAAAAACAAATCTACACACTTATAGCTCATTAAAAAGACAGTGTTGCCAACAAATGGTCTTGGCAAAACTGGTTAATCGTATGTAGAAAAATGGAAATTAATCCCACTTTCTCACACTGCACAAGAGTCATTTCAAGATGGATCAAAGTTTTGGGAATTAGACCAGAGACCTTGAAGGTCCTTGAAGAGGGCATAGGTCTAACACTGAAACATATAGACACAAGTAAAAAAATGTCTCAACAAGACCCCAAAGGTACAAGAAACTAAAAGGCAAATCAGTATGTGGGATTACATTAAAATAAAGAGCTTCTGTTTAGCGAAGAAAACTATCAAGAACCTCAACTGAGAGCCAACAGAATGGGAGAAGATTTTTGCCACCTACTCCTCCAATAGAGGACCAATATCTAGACTATCCAGAGAACTCAAGAGACTCAGAACTAAGAAAACAAATAACCCATCTAAAAATAAGCAAGTGAACTAAATAGACACTTCAAAAAGAAAACAAGTTAAATGGCCAATAAATGCATGAAAAACAGCTTAGTATCATTAGCAATCAGAGAGATGCAAATCAAAACTAAACTGCCCTGAGATTTCACCTAACTCCAACTAGAATGGCAATCATTCAAAACACAAACAACAACAAATGCCGGTGAGGATGTGGAGAAGTGGTAATGCTAATACATTGTTAGTGGGATTTCAAATTGGTGCAACCACTTTGGATAATAGTATGGAGGATTCTAAGAAGAATGGGAACAAAACTTCCATATGATCTGGCAATACCACTTCTGGGAATCTTCCCAAAAGAAAGGAAAGTAAACTACCAAACTAATGCATGTATATCTATGTTCATAGCTGCACAATTCACCATTGCCAAACTATGGAACCAGCCAAGATGTCCATCAACAGATGAATGGATTACAACACTGTGGGATATGTACACAATGGAGTTTTACTGTCCCTAATATATGGAAGCTAGGAGTTTTACTGTCACTGGGAAATGGATGGAACTAGAGGAAATTATGCTAAGTGAGATTGATCAGTCACAAAAAATAAGAAATCAGATGTCTCCCTAATATATGGAAGCTAGGGAGAAAAAGGGTCAGAAGAGGAACTCTAGACAAAGAAGGAGATTTTATAGATGAGAAAATAAGGCGACCTAACTGAGGATACAGGAGGGGGTGAAAGGAAAATTTTCTAATGTACATGGTATACTTTAACAAACATTTCAATGTCAATCACTAAGCCAAACATGGGAAGGAGGGAAGGGGAGGGAATGGGGTGGGAACTGGGTAAGGGCTGAGTGATGTGTGCATGTATGCACCCCATTAGGAAGTATGACTATGTGCACCAATAAAAAATAAAAAAAAAATGACAGAGCATCACACAGAGTACCATTATGGCTGTCGACGTGGAGTCTCCATCTCAGACTTTGAGTTTAGCCACTGACTGAAAACTGTGGCCAGTGAGAGACTGGGTGCCTAGAGTTACCACAGCAATACTCTTTTAAAATCCAGAGTCTTAGTGGATGGGCTTTACTTATTCAAACCGTCATAGAAGGGTACTCTTCCTCTCTCACCATGTTCTTAATGATGTGTCAAAGTCGATACTCCATAAAACAAATTCAACCTGAAATTCCTAAAAGAATTAAGACTTAGAGCAAGTCTTTTGGGTCATTTTTTTTTTCAAATGTGGTATATTGTAATCATGTGTTACAATGGGGTATAGAGAACACATATTGGGTATAGAAACACATGCACGCAACTAGAGCACTTCCCTCTCAGTCCTCTCCCTCCTTCTCCCCTCCTCATACTTGCCATTGGGATTGGCAATTTTGCATACATACGTAGTATTATTTCAGCTACATTATTTATTACTATCTTTATTTGCTCAGCCCATTACATGCATTGGCAGGTTCAGGGTACTAGGCTTTCTTCTCTCAGGGAACCCCAGCTCAGAGAGGCTGCTGGGCTGTGTGTTCCTCTTCAGTGTATTGTCCTTACTGCCCATGGGGTCTTACAGGATCTGTAAATCAATTTTTCCTTCTAAGATTTGGGAGAATTATAGACCCAGCATTATTTTTAACCTTGTAAAATATTATTTTACACAGTGCTGACTTCCATTTTACAGTCAGGAAAAGTAAGGCACATGGGTATTTGAAAACTACTATAGGTTACACAATTCAGAGTTGACAGAGTGATGAGTTAGATCCTCGTGGACTAGTTCTATATAACGGTTCCTTTCAGTTTCTCTCCGTACCACTCCAAATGTAATGATGGTCCTGATGAATTGCTTATCATAGTTTAAAAATGGAGTCACCTTGGCTTGCCTCCAATTGCATTTTTTAAGTTGAACTTATTATTTTGAGACAATGGATCTTCCATGTGCAGTAGTCAGAAATGATACAGCGAGACCCTGTATGCCCTTTCCCAATTCCCCCCATGGTAGTGTTTGGGTAAAAGTGTAATAAATATTAAACCAGGATAATGATATTAATAGTTAAGATACAGAACATTTATATCACTACCAGGACCCCTCCCACACAACACACAAATTCCAGTCCCTCCTTTGTCATAAGCTCTGGTTACTGCTGAGGTATAAATAAATACTAAATATTTGTCTCAGCAGCATTAATTATCTTAACACATTACCTCTAAAATTTAATTGGGTCACTTCTAATAATGCTATTTTATTATTCATAAGAATAAATTCCAAGCAGTGGAAATTGACTCTGGCTGATTCAGACAGAAAGGATTTTATTAAATTTTTTCATTATTTAAAATTAAAATGAAAGCACTGGAGAACCAGGCTTGAAAGTAAGCAAACATGAATACTCCCTAAAATCATTAAAGTGCGCCAAGGTGGAGATCGCCTTTTGACAGCAGGTGCACCACTTGGTATTCTGTCTACTCTTGCATCCGTAATCGATCTCTTTGAAATGATCACTCTGTTGCCCACTGTGAAGATTCCTCCACTGCTCTGCCTCTTTTGCCACTAATTCAAAGTCACCTAGGGTCATGTAATTGATAAAACCCAGCTCGCAGTCTCATGCCCTAACTACTAAGGAGAAAGGTAAAAATATTGGGGGCATTCATTTTCTATAATGCAAGGCATTGCTTGCTATTTTCCACCCACATAATATAAGGTACACTACAACTATCAAAAGGAAACTCAAATTCTCGGTTAAAAAATGTGCTAAAAATGGCCAACATAGTCATTCACATAGTCAGGTTATTTTGTTTCTGACATCACTGGGGTTATGTCATAATAGCTAATGATACATAACTTGCTTTGAAAATTGTTCTAACAAGAAGTATTTTGTTTATTCTAGAATTAGTTGGGGAGGTTAAGACAAAACCAACCGATCCAATAAAAACTTTAGAAACCTCTTCTGCAATTAAAATGTGCATCCAGGTCCAAGAAAAACTCCTTTGCTAGGTATGGTGTTGCAGGTGTGTGATCTCAGTAGTTTGTTAGGCTGAGACAGGATGATCAAAGGTTTGAGGTCAGTCTTAGCAGTGTAGCAAGTCTCTCAGCAACCCACCAATATCTAGTTTCAAAACAGAAAAATAGCCGGGTGTGGTGGTGCACGCTTGCAATCCCAGCACTTGGGAGGCGGAGACAGGAGGATCACGCAGGTTCGAAGCCAGCCGCGCTGGCTTAAGAGACCCTGTTTCCAAATTTAAAAGTATAAAAATAGGTCTGGGAGTGTAGCCCAAAGGTAGAAGGGCTTCCAGAAACCCCAGTACCACCAAAAAAAAAAAAAAAAAGCAAAAACAAAAACAACAAAAAACCAGAAAAATAAAAAGGGTCGTGGGTGTTGCTTAGAGACAGAAAGTCTCTGGGCCCAATCCTCAGTGCCAAGAGGAAGGAAAGAAGGCAGGCAGGCAGTCAAGCTTTGGAGAAAGAACTATTTACTCTCAAGTTTAATACCAGAGCTGGCTTATAATTCTCTCTTGTTTTGTTTCTCATCCTATTTTCTGTCTGGAGACAGGTTAGACCCCACACACCCACTCCCAGCATTTGAGGATAACCTGTCATCCAGATATATTCGTTCATTTTTTACTTCACTACCAAGGACTCTAGTTCTGCCTTGGAGATAGATAAAAGTTCTAACTCCCATGAGAAGGGGGGGGTCTCACAGGAGGAAAAAAAATACAGCTAATTATTTTGGCTCTTAGGGGAGTTATGAGGATCACATGACCTGTAGTTTCACACAGAGAAATAAGAAGATTTAATGAGCTGAGAAAGAATGCGCAAAGACAAAAAAAGGAGTCTTTGGGGAGCAGCCACCTTGCTGTTAAACCACTTTAGCAAGGCACCTAGCAAGCTGGCAGAAGATATGACCCACTGTCCTCAGGAAAATCCAACCTCTGTTCACAACACTGTTCAACAGGTCCGTTTCTCTACTGCAAAGAGAATTTCAGCGTGCCTTTTCAGTGTCACACTAGAAAGCATCACAGGCTGTCAGCAACTTAGAATTAGATGACTGATATATTGGATAACAACGTTCTGTTTCAGAAATGTCAGTTCTGAACTTTGGCACCAACAAGAGTGTATTAGTAGTTGAAGTAGTTTAACATATGTGTGTGTGCATATATATATATGAGTGTGTCCACACACACACACACACACACACACACACACACATATATATATTTTTTTTTCCATTGTTTGACAATGGTTACCACCTCTGGCAACATATTAAAATCACTTTAGGCAAAACCTCATCCATGCTCAACTCTAGCTAGGTCAGTTTAATGAGGAATGACTCAAGTGTAGGTATCAGGTTTTGGAGGTAACTCCAATTACACTGTCATGGTTGGGAACTATTTTTTAAATAAAGGGTGAGGTCGTGTATGTATTTTTCCAAAGTTTTGAGAAACAACAGTATGTGTGCTAAATAGCCTTCAGAGTTCTGAAGAGTTTCAAGTTTTAAAAGTCTAAAGTAGTGTATCTCACATTACACATAAATTTTGAAGCACAGAATTGTACTCAACATCATGAGTAGGCAGTAGATTATTTTGTTTGTTTAGAAGGTTCACATAACTAACATTTGAAGATTCTGAAGTGTGAAGTCATCCATAGAAGCATTAGTAACTTGACGCCAATACTTTCTGCAGCATTGCCTTAGGTCCCCTAACAAACCCAGGGATATAAATTCCTATTTTTCAGTAAGTTAAGCCAAAGGCATGTTTGTCAAAACACATTCAAATGTGTAAAAATTATTCTTCTTTTATAAGATTAAAATGCATCAATAAAAGTATTTTAAAAAGTATTTTTCTTATTCTTGAATAGTACATTAGAAAATTTATGAGTCATACAAATAAATAAATAAATAAATAAATATAGAACTTCACTTAGAGTTCCCTTAAAAATTATGGTTTTTGAACAATATAACAATTTCTCAATCTTGGACTTACATCACATCTATTTATCCAAATAAGAAATAGTGTAAGAATGTTGCACCTTAAACAATAAACATTTTTCTTGTATCCTATTAAGACATTTCATGGACATTTTCTTCTCCAGATACAAAGGTAGGGAGAGATGTAGTTATATATTTAGTGTTTTAAGGATTAATACACCATTTGGAAATATGTAAATATTATACTTAACATACACACCTTGTATTTAAATATGCATATATGTGTTTATAGTATACACCCATTGTAAAGAGTAGTGAGTAGTCAGTTAAAAGCCACTTTATATTAATAGAAATAATCACAAATATTACTATAAGCGTTTATACTTGTAACCAGTATTATACAAATTTATACATGAGTGGCATTTAGACATTTTAAAAAAGAAAAACAATTTTAAAGAGCATCATTTAAATATACTCTGCTTGATTTCAGTCCCATTTATAGCTAAGAACAACACAATAAAGAAACAAAACCCAGCCAGGCATGGTGGCGCACGCTTGTAATCCCAGCATTTGGGAGGCTGAGACTGGAGGACCGCGGTTCGTGGACAGTCTCAGCTACTTAGTGAGGCCCTCTGCAACTCAGTGAGACCTGGTTTCAAAAAATAAAGAATAAAAATGAGGGCAGGGGCTATAGCTCAGATGTCAAATGCCCCTGGGTTCCATCCCCACACCAAGAAAGAAAGAAAGAAAGAAAGAAAGAAAGAAAGAAAGAAAGAAAGAAAGAAAGAAAGAAAGAAAGACAGACCACTATCTCAGGTAAAAATCATGGTAGCTCAGTTTAACCAACTACTCCAGTCCTTGGTGGTCACAGGCTCACACTATTTATTGCATGACTGTGATGTCCCTTACCACCTTTGATGTGTCAGCTCTCAGTAAGACCTGTGCAGTTTTAAATGAATATTCTTTTCTTTAAAAAAATCTCACTTTTCATTAAGTTAATCTAAACACACTTTTTATATAACTACCTTAAATTAAAAATAAAACATTTTCAGTAAGTAAAAGGCAATGCACAAACAGATCTATGTGTTTTTAAATACTCCAGATAATGGAGGGGAAATACCAGCAAAGCTAGAATGGAAAGAGAGAGGAGGAGGAAGGCTGAACTTGATTAATGAGGGTCCACATCCGAATATGTGTAAAATTATGAATATGGCATGGTTACCCGGGACAATAATTGTTGAGAGGGGGGAAGAGAAAACAGGGGTGGGAGGGGGGAGCAGGCATCAAGTATAGTTTAAATGTATACCGTTTATGTTCAATAAAATGTTTTTTAAAATGGTTTAAATTCTACCTACACATCATCAGCTGAATTCTGGAACCTGCACTCCCTTTTTTCAAATAAGAGGTCAGCTGTGTTTGGGATCAGTCTCAATAGACTTGGGATTGTGTCCACTCAAAATGGCTTGGGGAAATATTTGTAGAGTACTTCTTTAGGGCAACAAACTCCTTATCAAGGAACACTTGTAGCTCATTCTAAACAATTTAAATCTGAGTAGTGAGGAATAATACCAGCTTTATCCCTTGTAGTCAATGGACGAGAATACATTTCCTCTGAAGAGTAACATAATTTGTTGTTACTTCTCTCCAGGTATTACAAAATGGTAAATGTTGTCTAGTAGACAATACACTGTACTTGAAGATAAAAATCTACTTTGTAGCAAACACTCAAATCCAGCCTGCATTTCTAGGACTCTGGATGACACATTTAGCCTCTTTGGGAGGTTAGTTTATGTGTAAAATGGTAATATAAAATTAAACGTTTTCATAAACTTCCTGTGAAACTGTATAAGAGAATACATATGAAAATACTTTATAAGTGGAAAATGCAAAATTCACACAAATGCAGCATAATTAGATTATATTATGTCATCTCAACCTAAGCTTCAAGCTTTGATGTTTTTGTGTTCTCAGTAATTTTACTGTTAAGCTAAAAAAAGGCTTACTTTGCAGTGAATTCAGTAAAATGGCAGAAAATATTGTGCATATGTTAAAAGTATAACCACAATTAATCAATTCAGACATCATGAATAACAACTGTTTTCTTTATTAAGTAAATTTCTATTATTTTCTTGCAAACTAATATCATTTTTATTCCACCCAATATGACTGATGGTATAATATCACATTAATATGATAGTATTATAATAAAAATGAATTAAAAGATAATTATGCTCTGTATCATAATATAGACCAAATAATTCTTTATACAGGAAGTTAAAGGGCATTTTCTCTGCCTGGCATTTCTGGGCTCTGTGGACAAAATTATTGGAGGCTGAAAAAAAAAAAAAACATGGTTAAAGTGAAAGAAAAGAAATACAAATGAGCCAGGCGGGGTGGCACACGCTTGTAATCCCCGCGCTTCAGAGGCTGAGACAGGAGGATCACACAGGTTCGAAGCCAGCCTCAGCTACTTAGTGAGGCTCTCAGCAACTTAGTGAGACCCTGTTTCCAAGTAAAAAAATATAAGATAGGTCTGGGAGTATAGCCCAGAGGTAGAAAAGCCCCTGGGTTCCACCCCTAGTACCTCCCAAAATAAAAATAAAAATAAAATAAAAATGAGGCTGAAGAAATTATGTATTATAGCCTTCTAATTACTTTTCCTTTAAAACTGCTATTTCAAAATCCATGTCATTTAGAGAATTTTTATAAATAAAGAGAATAAAAGTAAGTTTTAATTTGTATCACTTATCTTTTATTTTGTATAGTTTCTAAAATGAAGTTGATATAGTACCCCGAAATACAAGTATTTAATATTACTCAACAATATCCTCATGGCTTATGATTCAAACAGAAAAATACTAACAAAAATACCTAAGAAAAGATTATGCCCATGTGAAATACAGAGGAATCAGATTAAATGAATTATTACACAATCCTAAGTATGAATTCAATATTTCAACCATTACTGTCAATTTCTAGAAAATATTTAAGAAATTTAGGAAAGTAGATTTTAGAAAGATATGATCTCCCTGCTCACAATTTATTAATCCCAGCCATTTGAAAGACTTTTCTAACTAGAATATAATCTCTGAATCTGAAAAATGAAACATGACCTTTAAAGTTTTACCTTGAGGACTTTAAAAATCCAGCCATGTGTCTATTTTTTTTTATATAGTCAGTGTTATATTTTTATTGCTTTGGGCTTTAAGATTTTAACATTTAAAGAATATTAGATGTGCCCATATGCACATACAGGGATTAAAATGTAAAATAAATAAAACTTATCAATATAGATTTGCCAACATAGCTGAAATGTCATTTACACTAACATCCATTTGCAAATAATGTAAGGCATAGAGACTGAACTGAATGTCATAAGATGCTTTTCTACTCTAAATTTTAGGAACCAATGATATTTGTGACATATGTACAGATGTAATAATAAGTACATGCAATACACTGTTAAGAACACACACAACAGTCATCATGCAGAAAATCTAAAATAAAATAAAGAGAACAAATAACAAAATTATCATTCAGTCTATATTTAATGATAGGATAAATTATAAATAAACATGGGTATCATGGATTAGTTTCTAAAAGCAATGCCCAGGATTCACAGTGTAGAGTGAATAAAGGTTTAAACATACACTGTTCTTTATCTTCTATCCTTAGACAGAGAATTCATATCTGAGGCCATGATTCTCAAAGTTCTTTTAAGCTTTTGAACAGTCTAGAGTGCTGTTATTTATACAGTTAATAATATGTATTGAGTACACACAATTTTTGGCAAATTGATAATGCCTGCCATACAAGATACAATCTCTCTTTTAAAAAGTTTTTAGAAATTTGAGAGATCAATAAAAATTTTTAAATGCTCTAATGGACAAACAAGTTATGCACGTGTGCACACATATTCCTATTTATTTTAACGAGCAAGCTTCTATAAAAGGGTGAATGCTCAGAAACATCTCTCATGAACCATGGCTTTCTCCCATCTATGATCATCAGAGAAAGCTTTTTGTAATAGGAAATAAATTTTCAAGTGTTTTTTTTTTTTTAACAGAAATTAACCAGTACTAAGTAGGAACAGAGATACCTTGAGGTTTTAATCAAGGAGAGAGAGAGAGAGAGTAAGCAGGAGATGGACTCAACAGATCTGTTTAAGCAAATAGAGAATATTCAAAGCATAAAATCTTGAATAAATGTTCAGCTCCATAAAGCCAGCACTCATGGAAAAACTCCAAGTGCATTCCCCGAGATTTCCCCACATCCCCCACGAGCAAACAATTGGGGCTGAATGACTCAAACTGGTCCAGTGTGCTGAGTAAGGATGGGAAAGTTCATCATAAGTAATTGTGGCTTAGTACAAGTCGACTCTGTAACACACACACACACACACACACACACACACACACACACAGAGGTGTACACAACTGTAAGTACCCCATGATCATTTGTTGAATATGTAAATTTGCACACATCATCATCAGCATCATATTCTGAGGCCCTTGTTCGGCACTCCCCCATATTAATGGCAATCTTTCACCCTATTATGAGTAATAAATAGAGATAAAGTCTGCATAAAGCGTTTTTATGCCTGAGTACAAAGTGTCCATTTAACAGTCACACTGATGTATATATTAACTCTTATCCTAAATGCTTGGGACCAGAGGTGTCTTGGGTTTCCTATTTTTTATTTTTGCAATATTTGCATACACACATATACATGTCTAAATAAAAATATAATGAGATATATTGGGGTAGGACCCCAGTTTAAACTCATAATAAATAAATTCATTTATTTTCATGCATTCCTTAGATACATAGCTTGAAGGAGGTTTTATACACTTTTAGGGTACCTACATTTTGAAGATTCCCCATTGCAGGTAGTCAGGGAGGAATTGTCCACATGTGACTTCATTGTATACTCACAAGGTTTTGGATCTTGGAGCATTCCGGATTTGCAACTTTCAGATTGGGAATGCTCACCCTGTGTTTGAATGAAATTCTTTAAAAACAAGGATGTTCAGCCTGAGTCTAGGATTAGCCAAATTATATCAATTTAGGGTTTATTCAGTAATGTTGGTGGGTATGACTGATATCACCCCATAATACTGCATTTATTTTTGATATAGAGTCTATAAGTAAGGTATCAGATTATCAATGATTTCAGTGATTGGTTTCTGATTTCAGCTGAAAATCAGGGGCAGGTTGGATATTTTGCAATATAGGTTTTGCTTACTAAATTTAACCCATCAGTACACAGAAGGAATCAGGCTTTCAAGGCTAAGAGACACATGCTGCTGACCAGTATGCATTTGTTTTATTCTATTTCATTGTAGCATGAGGGATTGCATACAGGGCCTTGTCCATGGCAGTCATGTCCTCCACTGCTGAGCTCCATCTTTAACCCTTAGTTTATTACGTATTTTTTTCTTTCTTTTTTTTTTTTGGTGGTACTGGGGTTCCTGGAAGCCCTTCTTCCTCCAGGCTACACTCCCAGACCTATTTTATATTTTTGAAACAGGGTCTCTTATGCCAGCGCGGCTGGCTTCGAACCTGCGCGATCCTCCTGTCTCCGCCTCCCAAGCACGGGGATTACAAGCGTGCGTCACCACGCCCGGCATTACGTATTTTTTTCAAGATAGGCTCTTGCTAAGTTACTGAGTGTGGCATCAAACTTTTGCTCTTCCTGCCTCAGCCTCCTGAGTAGCTGGGATTACAAGCATACACCATCGCAACTGTACTTTCAATGTTTCCAGGTATTCTTTTCTTACAACAAAAACAAGTGGCCACCATGTCACCTGACAAATTAAAATACTAATCAAGCAACAGGTCGATGGAGAAAGGAAGTAGGCAATCCTAAAACTTAAGGGCTGTCATATTCTGCCAAAGATAAAATACACATTTTTAGGAAAAGAAGCCATATGATAAAAATGTAGCCCATAATTTAAAGAAATTATTATAAAACATGCGATTATACTTTTAAAAGATAATACCTATAAAATGCGTCTATATAATTTGAGAAATTTTAAAAAGCACCGTTTAAAAAGCAATATAAAATTCAGGAAAACTATTCTCTTTGTTTCTCAAAATTGTTTTCCTAAATATAAAAAAAATCAGATTGAATCAAGACCAATTGCAAAGCTAACAGTAAAATTTTCTTTAAAACTTATTTGCTCAAATGGTTGGCTAGGTACTGGAGCCAACAAGTTGCAGTAGATTCTCCAGGAGAGCCCATGACAGAGGTGATCCAGCCACTTATACCTGGAAGCACCTCTTTGAGCTGACTCCAGGCCTACGGGGCAAAAAAACAAAAACATCTTATTTCTCTCAAATACTAACTGGTGAAGACTGAAGGGTACATTAGAACATTTTATAATAAAATACATGTTTCCATATCACAGTTATCTCTGATGCAACTGGCCCTCTCTTTCAGATCTCCCCCTATTAGAATGTTATAAACTTTTCAAAATCATGAGTTCTGTTCATAAAAAGTCACACATCTATACATATCCAATTAGAATTTATTTATATTTTGAAATTCCATATGGCCCATAAACCGTACAAGAGTATCTTTTGAATTAAAAACTAGTTTATATGGGAAAGCATTTTTGAGCCAATATCATTGAGAATGTATATTATGAATTATGAAAATAAATGTTAACATTGGGCTAATTCTCATTGTTACGATGCTCTGTTTTCGTTTTTATGTATACAGTATTAGCTTAGGGTTTCTCTATTTTATGGGACCCACTGAATTTAAGCTCTTTAGAACCAACCATGTCAAGTTTTTGTTATTTACATTCAGTCTTCTGAATAATAGAGTATTCTGAGAAGTCTCCGAAGTTTTTTTTTAATGAATGTGTTCTAAAATAATTAAGAATATCGCGTATCAAAATACAACAAAGCTATTTTGACATTAAACTTTGAAGTTCACATTTCTTAACCAGAAATACAAGACAAAACAATTGTTTATAAACATGCTTTTATTTTTTAAAAAATAAGGGCTGCCCTTTACAAAGGCATAACTCTAAACACTGAGTTTAGAGAAAAGAATCTTTGTTGTAAATATACACGTTCATGGTTAGGCAGAAATGTTTCTACAGTGACATTTCAAAGGCTATTAAAGCCACAGCTACCAGGGAAGATTTCAGTGCTGTTTACTTGGGTCTTATCTTACAATTAGACTGCATATGCAGGGTTTTGTTTTGTTTTCTGTTGTTGTGTGACATCTTGAAAAGCTTGGGCAGGAGAGAACACTGTGGGCTCCATGGGCAGTTTCTTGGGTGCAATTCAGCCTCACTTTCCCATGCATGGTGACTTTAAAAGCAGAAACATATCTTTCCAGGGGTTTTAATTCATCTATTAGTTTATACAGTCTGATGTGTCAGACACAATTGGGATTTCAAGAAGGCAAAAGGACTGCAGTGATGAGCCAAGCTCCCAGTGAGAGCAAAGGGCGCCAAAGGTCAAGTGAATAAGTCCCTCTCCCTCTCCCTCTCCCTCTCCCTCTCCCTCTCTCCTCTCTCTTCTCCCCCTGACAGCTGAGCTGTGACAGATCTGACTACTACCTCCTGGCAGAGAGGAGCAATCAGCCCTCCCGGACCATCAGGCTTTCATGGGATTCTTCCTCATCTCCCTAGAAAAGAATGAAGCGCATCTTCTACTGATGTCTAGCCCATGGACCCTGGCTGCAGGGTCTGGACCCAGCGCCAGCTCCCTCTTGCCCTTTTGGGCTCACAGCAGCTCACCGTGTTGCTAGGTGGGGGAAGAGGGGGGCTTTGTTGTCACCTAGGTTTGTTTTTCTGGCTTTAAACATCCCAGCCCTCTATGGATCTGTTAAAATTCGAGAATGGGTCCTTTGTGTCTTCAGGGGTGCAGTCTAAGCCTTCAATAAGAAACCCAGCAGAGTGGCACCGAGGCAGTGTGCCCACCCCCTCTCTGCCCCCCGCACCTGCCTTTTCAAATCCCACCAGTGGCTTCGGTCCTGCTAATCCTCCTTCTGTAGATCTCTACCTTTGCTCAGCTGCCTAAGGGTGCATTTCTTTTCCTTCCTTCCTGGAAAATGAGCGAAGGTGTCTCTCTGTTTCCCTTTTCCTATTCGGAGTGTCCATTCATTGATGTGGGAATGCAGGGAATGTTCTAGCTCGAGGCCACTTTGCCTCAGGATTCCGGAGCTTTTCAGAACTGGAACTTGGAGCCCAGTGAGGCAGAGAGATGGATGTCCACGGAGAGAAGAACGCCAGCACTTTATCTCCCAGTTCAGATCGGCTTCTTTTGCCTTTCTGGACAGACCCAGATCTGTGTTTCTGGCCACCATAGGTCGGATGTTACCCTTGGTCCCCCCTGCTCAAGGCTTCTTCGCCCCCTCCTGATTGCTAACTCTGAGCAGCTCTTGGTCCAGTTGCTGGAGCCTGCTCTCCACACCCCTTCTGTCTAGACCCCAGTTCCTCTCTGGGCCAGCGCGTGTCCCTCTTACCTTCGGCCACTAGAGAAGTTTTGCACCCCCAGTGTGTACACTGTTTCTCCCCCAAGTCGGGCAAAGCATCTCTCAAGAAGAAAGTCAGAGACAGTTCTCCACAAACTTCGCTGCCGCCGTCTATCCACGTCCGCGGACAAGTGCGTGTACACACACCTGCGTGCACACGGGCACAGGTACACAAGCCGCGGAGCACACGGAGGGCGAGGCAGCCTGGCGCCGGGCAACCGCTCCACGCACAGAAAACTCGCCGGCGACCGCGGGCAGGTCCACCCGGCGCCGACAGTGCACTCAAGGACCGATTCGAAATGGGCTCGGGAGGCAGGGACCAGAAAATGGTGATTCTAAACACAGGCGAATGCGCCGGGCGTCAGCACGCACAGTAGTTCTCCCGAAAGGCGCACACTTTTGAGAGCAGACCCAGGTGGACGGCCCGCTCCGGATCTCCGGGGCTCAGCCATCTCTGGATCCTCCGCTCCCTCTGGTCTACCGGACTTCTTAGTGGCGTGGGAATCAGCCCCATACACTGGAGGATGGAGTCCTATGGGCTCCGGCAGCCCTGGGCGCTGGGACCCTCCCCGGCAGGTGCGCCCCCAGCGGGGCCCGCAGCCTGCCCGCGGGGGGAGGCCGGGTCCCTGGGCGCCGGCCCCGCGGGTCACCTCCCCGCCCCCATCCCAGGGGCCCGGCGAGCGCGGGGGACGGGGCGCGCCGCGCGGGCCACTCACCCCCAGCTTGCGGCTGCGGACCTTCACGTAGCCCTGCTTGACTATGTCGTTAAAGTTGGAGGCCATGGCCGGCGCGCCGGGGCTCGGGCTTCGGGCGAGCCGCGTCCGGGAGTCGGAAGCCGCCGTCCGCCGCCGCCGGGCGCGCGCAGGTCTGGCATCCAGCCGCCGCCGCCGCCGCCGCCCCCGTCCTCCCCAGCGCCCGCCGGCGGGGCCGCGGGGTCGCGGGGGGCCGGGGATCGCGGGTCGGGGGCCGGGATCGGGGATCGGGGGTCCGGGATCCGGGCCGCACCCCCGCCAGCCGCGGCCCCCGGCTGCGCCCACGGGCTGGCGCCTCACTCGGCGGCGCACAGCTGGCCGGAGCGCACCATCGCGGCGCCCCGGCGGGGGAGGGAGGGACCGCGGGGCGGGCCCAGGCGCCGCCGCCCCCCCGGCCCGCAGGGCGGCGGGATGAGGATGCTCCGGGCTCCATCGCGGCTCGCGGAGCTCCGCCCGCCCCGCGCGGGGTGCAGGATCCCGGAGGGCAGGGTCCTCGCCGGGCTGTGCGCGCCCCTCCCCAGCGGGGCGTCCCGAGAGGGGGGCCGGGGGCTCCCAGGGCGGCGGCCGCGCGAGCCAGACAAGTGTTTATTTCAGGGCCCGTGTGTACAGCTGGCTTTCGTGCCCCGTCCCGGCCCCGTTGGGAAGCGCACACCGACGCCCAGCCTGGCTGGTGCACACAAAGAGACCCGCGTGCGCACGCGTCTCGCCCTCCTGCCGCCGCCGAGGAGCCGCGGCCGGCGAGGCAGACCGCCGGCCCGAGCCGCCCAGACCAGCCCGCAACCTGCGACTAGGAGAAAACTTACCTGTTATCAGCGGAGGCCTCGAGACGTTCAACTTGTGAAAACAAAGGGATGAGGAACTTTCTCTCCCTGCTGCAGGAATGCGTGTTTAAAAGTAGGCTTTCTTCTTCCGGAAAGACACTTTCATATTTAGAATTATATCAGTTTTTAAGATTCAAGGACGAAGAGCGTCAGATTTTGGCTAGAGGCGATACTCGGATTTTTTATTTGTTTATTTATTTATTATTTATTTTTACATTTAGCATCTAGTGCCTAAGGGTGTTTCTAATTAAAAAAAAAAACATGTATAAAGACTGGAGATATATGGCTACCCCATTTTTAAAATTTTTATTTTATTTTTTTTTGCAGTACTGGAGATGGAACCCAGAAACATTCCACCTCCAAGCTACACACCTACCCCTATTTTATTCTTTATTTTGAAACAGGGTCTCACTGAGTTGCAGAGGGTCTCACTAAGTAGCTGCTAAGTAGCTGAGGCTGGCCAAGAACCTGAGATCCTCCTGTCTCGGCCTCCCACGAACTCCATGGTTCATACGAATTCCTACTTAATGAATGTTCAGAAGACGGTGCTTTTCAGGTTCTTATTTAAAAGGTCATAGCCTTATCTGGAATACCATCAAATTAAGAGACAAGGGAAACTGAATTTGATTGAGGGGAGGGAAATAAAAAAAGCTTGGAGAAGTAGGTAACTTGCCCTTTATCCCAACCAAAAACACATCCTAAGGGGAACATTAGCGCCATAGGTAGCCGGTCTCCATCTAGAACCCATGCAACCAATGGGAATTCTTCTGACATCCTAAAAGTCGATGCCTTCATTTATGCAGCAAGCCCTCCCCTATCCTTCCTTCCATCCTTCCTTCCTCTCTCTCTCTCTCTCTCTCTCTCTCTCTCTCTCTCTCTCTCTCTCTCTCTCTCTCTCACACACACACACACACACACACACACACACACACAGCCACTGTGGGAATACCAGATGCTGTCCAGTACTTGAATTAACATGGCAGCAGGCACGGTGACACAAGCCTGCATTCCTAGTACTTGGGAGGCAGAGACAGAGATTGCAGGTTCTCAACCAGCCCCACTCATGAACCTAAAGAAGAGGTCCTCTGAAGTTTAGTGAGAACCTGTTTCAAAACAAAATAAAATTGAACTGAGACTGGAACTGTGAGATGAAATGTCTCTGGGATCAACAACTGATACCACAAAACAAACAAAAGCATATAAAACGTTCGTTGGAAGCTGGGCGTGGTGACGCATGCTTGTAATCCCAGTATTTAGGAGGCTGAGACAGAAGGATTTTGGGTTCATGGACAGCTTCAGCTTTGTAGTGAGGCCCTTTGCAACTCAGTGAGACCCTGTTTCAAAATAAAGAATAAAAAGTAGGGCTGGGGGTGTAGCTCGAAGGTAGGATGCCTCTGGGTTCCATCCCCAGTACTGGGGGGGAAAAACATGTTTATTGGATTCTTACTCTAAGAGCAGCCCTCAAAGTCTGACCTCAGAACATTTGCATGAAGCCCCTACTAGCTCAGTGTGATTCCCTTCAAGAAGAGTCTAAGACATGTTATCTTTTCCTTTCATATGTTTCTATTTCACATACAGTATGGCTATTATTTTTTTTAGTGTGAAAACTGTTTCTGACTTGGAACTGTTTTAAGTACATTATTTCATGCAGTTCTCTGGGTAACCACTAGTGTTCAATGAAGAATAGTTGCCATTTACTAGATAAGAAAACTGAGGGCCAAGGATGTTTTCTTACACAGCCAAAATTTCAGGATTGATTTTTGAGTGTACAATAGTTCTTTTGTGCTCAATCACTCCCACTTTTCTTTATATAATAATCTGTTTCCTCAGATGTTTGAGATTGTTTTTGTCTTAGCAACAGTCTTAGGGCATGCATAATGATCTGGTATAGTAGATAACCATGAATTTTAAAGATTACGTAATGATTGTGTCTGCATTCACATGCTTATAAAGGCCTTACAGAACACTAACATGCAATTTAAATGTTCTCCTATATTTACACTTATTTATCTATTTATTTTGTGGTACTGGGGATTGAACCCAAGGGCATTCTACCTCCAAGCCACACCCCAACATTTTTATTTTGTATTTTAAAAAAGGGGTCTCCACTTGGTACTGAGATTCTTTCTAAGTTGCTAAGGCTGATCTGGAACTTGAGGGCCTCCTGTCTCAGCCTCCCAAAAAGTGAGATTATAGGCGTGTGCTACCATCTCTGCCAGATTTACTTTTTGTTTAAAAATTCCTGACATAGTGATTTGGAGGTCTCTCTGTTTTTAATGTTGTTGGTTTTCCACATGAAGAATATTAGTTTATTTGTCATGTGTATTTTCTCCATTCTAAATTTAATTGATTATATCCTTATGGCACCATTTAATAGATTCACCTAAGTGTCATATTTCCTGACAGTTATCAATACAATTTGGAAACTTGATTATATTTATTTTTTCCCAAGAGAAATTCATAGTAGATCGTGTGTATAAAACCTATTGCAAATAACTAAAGTCTAACTGTCCAACTGATTAGTTTTAAAATGTTGCTAATCTGATCTGTACATTATGAAATTATGATATATGTGTAATATAAATTACTTAAAATCTAAAATTATAAAATATTTTATTTCTGAATTTATGTGTTTTCCTTTGCAAAACAAAACAATTAATTTTTGCAAACTGAAGGATCTCCCCAAAATAAATAACATGTATATAAAGGCTAGACATATGCTTGATTTTTAGCTTTTATCAACCCATTTTCAGAAATATTGACTGGATTCTATCCAACTTAAAATGATCCTCTGTTTTTTTTGGAATCTCATTAGCCAAAAACATAGTTTTATGCATTTGATGTATTTTAATCTCTCAAAATCATTTTTTCAGTGTTTAGGCCAGAAGGATTTGCCTCAGTTGATATTTTTGTGTTTTTATTTTATTTTATTATTATTATTTTTTTTTTTTTTTTTGGTGGTACTGGGGTTCCTGGAAACCCTTCTACCTCTGGGCTACAATCCCAGACCTCTTTTATACTTTTTTATTTGAAAACAGCGTCTCTTAAGCCATCATGGCTGGCTTTGAAACTGTGTGATCCTCCTGTCTCTGCCTCTCAAGCGTGGGGATTACAATTGTGCACCACGACGCCCGGCCATTTTTGTGTTTTTATGAGAGGGCTCTATCAGCCTTCTTTTTGAAAGGAGGTATTTCAAGTTTATTTTGGATGTTTCTAACTCCTGACCCATTCACTTTAATAAAAAATTAAAATTTTATTTTCAGCATTCTGATTTCAAGGGTGTGTATGGGGAATTTTTTCTATATTTTATTTTCTGAAAATGGTTCTAAGCTTTTCTTTTAAAAGGCAAAATATTTTATCATAGAAATATACTTTTAAAAGAAAAATGTCTCCATTTTCATGAATATTTTCAGTTCCAATGAATGTGGCCAGATTCCATACTCCAGGGTTATATTTTTACCTTTGAGGTTCTCTTCATGTAAAATATTTGTGAATTTGCAAAGTCAGATCTATCAAACAGGGAACATTGAGCTCAGATGCCTGGCCCTTTCTCTCTGTATTCTGCATCTTTGTTTGGTAAGCCATTTTATTATTTTAATGAACTACAATTATTAAAAGAACTATACATGCAAGGGCATTGGCAGGCATCAGTAATCCAGAATGAGGAAAGGCACTTGGATTCCCAGTATTCTACCGGCAGGAAGCAGGCTGAGAGAATAGCCCAGTTGCAAAAATATATTAACTTTCGTGAAAAAAGTAGAGATTACTCAGAAGAACTGAGACCCTCTGGGACAGAGCAAAGAATCAGGGGGTAATTACACTCTGACCTTGAAAATCAGTTCAGGAGTTTGCAGTGCTTCTCCACCTGGGCTTCAGAATTATTATGGAACAAAAATTCCACAAGACTTCCATTTCTCCCTTTGTTCAGTAGCTATGTGCATAGGATTTGTACTATGCTTTTGTCACCATTACTTTTTGGATTTGGAAGAGGCAGAAAGCTTATCTCTCCAGCTTTATAGGTTGGGAAAAAATCTACAGTTGAAAAACTCAACCTTACACATTATATTTGTGAAGCATCATTTACACCAAGATCTGTTTCATGCATCAGGCTTTTCTGCACTTCGAGCTTACATGGTGATGGGGTAAGATCTGGAGGGTTTTGTGGAGGGGCAGGAACATTTTGCACATGAAAAGCATGAGCTTTTGAGATCCTGCGGACAGACTCTGGCAGACAACTTTTAAGACTGGTCCCAACACTCCCAGTCTTCTTTTAATCTCATTATAAGATTAGATTAGCATGGCTTCCTGATTGACTTTGATATGTTCAAGTACATCATGTGCTTTAAAGAATTTCGCTTATCCTTCCTCTTAGCCCCTCAGATGTCACCTTCATTGCTCCTCTACAGGGTCCCTCCTTCATCTCAAGTTCCTCCTATCACCCATTTCTCCCTAATATTTTGCACATTAAGAAAAGCATTTAATTTCTTATTTTTTGTGAAATTTCACTGTAAATGCCATAATTTTGTTCTCCCTTATGGCTGGGCAAAATTCTATTGTGTACATATCCCTTAGTTTTGAAATCCACTCATCATTGAAGGACATCTTGTCTGGTTCCACAGTTTGGCAATGGTGAACTGGTGAACTGTGCAGCTATGACCATGGTTGCTCATGCATTAGTTTGGTATTTTGGTTTTCATTCTTTTTGGTAGATACCCAGAGGTGGTATTGCTGGATCATATGGTAAGTTCATTTTCCTTCTTCTGAGGATCATCTATACTGTTCTCCAATCACCAACAATGTATTAGAGCTTCTATTTCTCCACACTTATTCCCACTTACTGAAAACCTGAAAGCCAGAAGGTGAGTAACTTTGACAGGGCGATTCACTTACAACCAATTTTCTTTTTAAATAGAGGTCACTTGGATCTGGAAATCTGCTAAGAGATTAGGTGAGGCAGCGGCAGTTTCTTTTGCTTCCTGGCCACACAGTTGGAGAAACCCGCTGGCCCTTTGCTGTGAAGCAGGCCCCAGTTCCAGGGCTGCTGGGCAAGAGACTCCAGGCCCCACAAGCATGGGTAGGAGGGATGGGGAGGGAAGGGGGTAGAGACTGGTTAGGGGCTGATTGGGTGATGTGTGCATCTGTATCTCCACCAGCTTTTTATCCCATTGAGATGTATGACTACAATGCACCAATAAAAATTTATTTTAAAAAATTAGGTTAGCAAAAGACTGATTGTTTTTCTAGGTTCCTTTTGACACTTTCTCATAGGGGAAATGAATAGGTTTTTTCCTTCTGGGTGTCTTCCATGTATGCTTCAGACTCAAAACACTAGACCTACCAAGTACACACCCCATTTTTGCCCCAATGCTCACTTTTAAGCCAATTTTAAAACATATATATATATATATATATCTTATTTGGAAGTGGGGGAAATGGGTTAAGATACCCTTTGAATCCTTTCTCTCTTGCACCATTAAATAGAAATATAGCTTCATAATATATTCACGTTTTAGTACTTTCTGAGATTACCTGCGAGGTTCCTTCACCTGCTAATATTTGAGTCTGAATACCAGAATTTTTGTCCCTGTGCGTCCCCTCTCCCATTTCTAGATGCTCTTTCTGAAGGTGGGACTTGTTTTGGAGTTTTTATTCCCCCTCTAGCTACGGCCCTTCTGTGATCACCTAACTTTGGGCTGTCTACACATTCATCTTTTGTCTGTCATTCCACCAGCTCTTCTCAGGTAGAGATGTGGGTCCCCTCCTTTGCGTGAGGTCTCTTCCTCCCACAACTGTGTGATTTGATGTGTTTGGGTTTTTTGTTTTAATTTTTTAGTGCATTCAGATACGACTCTTTCTGCTTTCTCCTCTTCTCTCACTGAGCATATTTCTACTATTGGTGATTTTTTTTCCTTTTCAATCTAGTTGCAACTTTTGTTCATGTGATATGTTTTAAGATAGACACATTATTTTATTGCCCACCTGAACACTATCTTACAGAGTATCCTGTATGTCTTACAAAACATCAATGACTTTTCTATTTAAGTACTTAATGTACTTACTTAGGTTTATTGGGAAGTGTTGTATGAATACTTCTTTTCTCATGTTTAATCATGCTTATTAAAAAGATCTCTGTATACTCAATTTGAATAGCCTCAAATACTGCATGCTAACAGTAATTGTTCATCCACTTCTGTTTCGTGCCTTTTATTCAGCCGAAAAGGTATATTTTTATCATAGAACTTCAGAAATTTCATTATATTTACAATAGAATTTTATTTAAAATTTTTATTTAAAAAATTTAAAAGAAATTTTATTATATCTACAATGTGCATTTAATGCAACATGTGCTAACCTCTGGTAGTACAAGTCATCACTTGTTCCAGTGTATGTATAATTGGAAATCTCCCTCCTCTTACCCTCAATTTCCCAATGGGCTTGCTTAAAACTGTATAATTATTTCAATGTAATTGAAATGTGCATGTATACCTGAAACATTATATTTTTCACTGTAGACACATGGCTTTGCTTCTGTACTAGGGATTGAACCCAGGGGAAGTCTACCTCTGAACTATACCACAGCCTAATTTTATTTATTTTGTGTGTGAGTGTGTTACTGGGAACTGAAGCCAAGGATATTCTACCTCTGAGGTACACCCCATTCCTATTTTATTGTTTTTTTTTTCTTCTTTTTTTGCAGTACTGGAAATGGAACCCAGGGAGGCATTCTACCTCCAAGCTACACCCCTAGCCCTATTTTTTTATTCTTTATTTTGAAACAGGATCTCACTGAGTTGCAAGGGACCTCACTAAGAGCTGAGGCTGTCCGGAAACCATGATCCTCCTGTCTCAACCTCCCATATGTTGGGCTTGCAAGCATGAGTCACCATGCTCAGCTATTGTTTGTTTTGAAAAGGGTCTCACTAAGTTGTACAGGGCCTCATGTTGGTGAGGCTGGCCTGGAACCTGTGATCCTCCTGTCTCAGTCTCCCAAATACTGGGATTAAAAACATTTACCACTGCACCTGGCCTAATTTTATTTTTTATTTTGAAACAGGGTCTTGCTAGGTTGCTGCGATTCTCACTAAGATGCTTAAGCCAGTAGAACTTCCAATCTTTCTGTATCAGACTTTCAAGTATTTGGTTTCCAGATGTTCACCACTATGCCTGGACTTTTTTTTTATCAAAAAATAATATTTTGTCTTTCATAAAATTTTATAACTGAAGATAATATTACAGCATTAGAAATGTTCTTACAAAAACACTACTGAAAGCTCTTTTTTTTTGGTACTAGAATTGAACCCAAGAGTATTCTACCTCTGAGATATATTCCCATCCTTATTTTATTTTTTTATTTTGAATCAGGACCTCACGATGTTGCTGAGGGGGCCTCCAGTGTATGATTCTCCTGTTTCAGCCTTCCAAGTATTAAAAATCTCTTATTTGCAATTCGTGTAAGTCAATTTTCTTGCATTTTTATTCAAATAAGATAATCTTATCTTCTATTCAGTATATTACAGAAGTAGTTTTCTAGTTTTCTTGCAATATATATAATTTCTGGAGTAATGTTCAAAAATAGATACCAAAGAAACAATTTTACACTGTTTTTGATGAATGAAAATTTGGGGACAAATTAATTAAAATGATGACTATAAAGTTATTGACCAATAATTAAAATGTTATTGATCAAAATAAAACAATATAGTCCTTTTCAGTTGTTATTTTATGAAATATTTCTTAATTAAACAAGGTCATTAAGCATTATCAAGTGCATTTTTAGAGTTTATCAGGACCATAGCATATGTTTTCTTCCTTAGGTGTGACAAACTAATTACATTTGTATTTTTATCAGTATTGGTCATCTTTATTTTCTTAAAATTCAACATGTTTGGTCCCATTTAATAATTAATTTAATCTAATTCTGTCTAAAATATCATGGGAGTAATACATTACCTATGATTGGTGGAACTAGTTTTATGTCTGTCGAAGAAAAGAAAATACCAAATGTTTTTCTCCACTTTCAGTAACATTTTAAATATATATATAATGTGATTTAATTAACATTTCAAAACACCATTTGTTCTGTATATTTGAGAATTTAATTCTTTTGTCACTTTAAACTCTTAGTTTAATATTCCTTTCAGGTTCAATTTTACTAATATATATATTAATAAATTTAAAATTAATATTTTGTTATTCTTAGAGATTTATTTGCTATAATTACTGTTTTGTTTCTAGTATGGTCTCTTCTTGTTTTTTATTTCACTTTCTTGTATATTTTATATATTTTTTCACATTAATTTACCAAATGCAGACCCACTGACTTTTTAATCAACTCATTTTTAGCACTTAATTGCAAGTTGTATGTATATTTGACGTAAACATTTAACTTAAAATATCCTACAAAATGTTTTATAAAGTTATGAACTAGTTTCTTGCTACATCTTTACTTAGATGGTTTGCTAATCTTAGGGATTAATCCATATTTTTAAATAATATGCATGCACTCTCAGTTTCTGTTCTGTTTTGATCTCTGCATTTTGGAGTGTTTCTGATATTGGTTTTGTTCAATGACAAATGAGTACTGGGCTCAGTTTCCTCAAGCACCTGACACTCTATCTGACCTGCTCAAACGGTAGCCTTTCCTTTCTTTTTTTAATTTCAATCATTGTGTTTTACAGCCGCAATTGTGTGCCCTCAAACTCCATATGCTGAATATAACCCTCAGATTCTGACAGCATTTGTAGAAGTAATCAAGTTAAAAAGAAGTGAGTACAAATCTCATACTACTGTGTTTTTATAAGTAGGAAAAATTTAGGCAAAGATCTGTAGTGGGAAAAGTTACAGGGAAAAGACATCCATTTACAAACGCTGGAGAAAGGCCTCAGAACACATCAACCAGGCTCATACTTTGATCTCAGACTTGGGCATACAGAATATAAGAGCATACCTTTTTATTTCTTTGATCCACCCACTCTGAGGTTCTCTATAATGGAAACCCTAGAAAATTGTGCACTATCTTAAGTCTTTCATACATACATTTCATTTGAGATGTCCTCACATATTTCTTTGAATTTATTTCTCGATATTTGATAATTGATTTAATGTCAGTATAGGTAGTGTTTTTCAAAATATCACTTTCAGTTTATTTTTTTTTTGTCTTTAGGTTGTAGAAATGCAATTGATTTCTTTTGAATATTGACCTAATTCTGCCATTTAGTTAAAAATCACTTATTAGGTTAATGGAAGTACCTGCAAATTATGTTGGGTTTTCTGCCTGCAGAGTGATTTTAATTAATTAATTAATTAATTAATTTATTTATTTATTTATTTATTGCAGGTCTGGGGATGGAACCCAGAGGCATTCGACCTACACACCCTGCCCTATATTTTATTCTTTACTTTGAAACCGGGTCTCACTGAGTTCCAGAGGGTCTCACTAAGTAGCTGAGGCTGTCTGCGAACCGCAATCCTCTGGTCTCAGCCTCACGAATGCTGGGATTACAGGCGTGCACCACCACGCCCAGCCACAGTGATTTTATACCTGAATTAGAAACACTTGTACTGAAACACTGGGCCTAGTCAAATGCCCTTGTAGTTCCAGCTGCTTGGGAAGGCTGAGGTGGGTGGATCACTCAAGCACAGGATGTCAAGGCCAACGTGGACCACACAGCCAGACTACATGAAAAAATAAAAAAGAATAATTGAGCTTCTTACATTTTTATGCCTTCCTTCTTATTTTGTTCCTTTTCCTCCCTTTATTCTTATTCTGATTAAAACCTAAGGAATGATGTTAATCAGATTTGATAAGGTTGGATATCTTTGCCTGTTTGCTTGCTTGGGAAAATCATTTCATATTACACCATTAATTATGATGTTACCTTCACAGATAACTTTGTTATGGAGATGCTTTGGCGGCTGGTTCTCTGTCTGACTTTGTCATGCACAGATGTTTAATTGTATCAAACAGTAAATGTGCTGGGGAGGAAACCCTTTGAAAGCATCTATATGTCTCCAATATGGTACTTAGGCTCCTTCTTATTCTAACAATTCCACCCAGTTACTCATATCCACAGTGCTGGTCTTGTTCTAGGAGCCAGGAACGTTTTCAACCTCCACATAGAAATACGTAAAGCCAAATGGCTTTACGATGAAATTGGCTGTTGGGTATGGTTGCACCACTCTTTCAGTGAGTCAAAACATCTCTTGTCGGTTGTGTTTTCTAAGACCTGATAGGTCTTCAACTCCAGAAAAACAGCTAGACTGTGAGAAAGTTACTTTGAGGTTTTTGACTTAACCCCTTATACCTCAATGCATATGCTCAGAATTCAACACATTCTCTTAGAGGGAAAACTGGCTACTTGTTTGAGGGTCTTCAAATCTCCAATTTTGTTGATACTCCAGGAATTTTTTTATCGTAATTAAGTAAATACACCTTTAAAGTATGTTATGGAATGAAAGATTCTTTCTTTTAGTGCCTTCTAGGACAGTTGCAATTTTTCTAATTCTGCCATTTAGTTAATCCCTGATAAACTCATTTAAATGTTTATAATAAATGTGTTGTCTTATACTATGTGAAAGTAAAACCAAAAATATATTTATTTTTACCTTTAAATTGTATCTTCCAAACCTCTGTTCATGTTGATATTTTAATCTTTTCCAATGAATCAAAAATGTTTTAATGGCATCTAGAATGGTCAGCCCTTTCCAGAAGGATTTTTAAATTTATTCTCTCATATGTGTCTATATATCCCTATCAACAGAAGCTATAGACGCACAAAATATACTTCTTAAGCAATAAGAGTTAAAATCACAATTATTCATTGGTCCATAGGCCACAGAATAGGTACTGTGGTAGCAGGGATAGAGACACCTTAATTCCATCCTGCACCCTCATCAGCACTGCTGGGTGACCAGATGAATCATTAAGAAGCAACATTATTTTGAAAAGAATCTTTATTTTCTTGAACTTGTTCTCAACAACAGGCTTAAAATATTCAGTAAACCATGTTGTAAACAGATGTGCTGTCTTGCAGGCTGTGTTGTTACATTTATAGACACAGACAATAGTAGATTCTGTATAATCCTTAAGGGGCCTAGGATTTTCAGAAAATGAGCATTAGTTTTAACTATAAGTCAACAGCTTCATTAACCACAGATAAGGAAGTCGGCCTGTCCTTTGAAGCTTAGCAGACACTGACTTCTCCTCTGTCCCTACAAGGGCCCTTGATGGCCTCTTCCAGAATAAAGCTGGCTTGTTCTTCTTTATTATGGAAGCATCCTCTTTCCTAAAACCGCACAAGCCAACCTCCACTAGCTTCAAACTTTGTGCATCTTCTTTGCCTTGCTCAGCCTTCATAGAATTGAAGGAATGAAGGGACTTGGAACCTTCTTCTGGATTACACTCTGGGTTAAAAGAATGTGTGATGTGTGGCTGGTTTGATCTTCTATTCAGACCACTGAAACATTTGCCATTATCAGCAATTAGACGTGCGTGTGTGTGTGTGTGTGCACACTTTTACACTCCCGCTACTGCATATTGAACTTAAGGGCATTCTACCACTGAACTATACCCCCAGCCCTATTTTTTTTTTAATTTTAAAACACAGTCTTGCTAAATTGCCAAGGCTGGCATCAAACCTGTGCTCATCCTGCCTCAGTCTCCCAAGCACTAGGAATACTCAACTGTTCTTATCATTTCTATGTTCACTGGAGTAGTACTTTTTATTTCATTTAAGAACTCTTTTCCTCTTTTCTTTTTTTGTTTTTGCATTCATAACATGACTGTATGGTGCAATAGGTCTGTCTTGGTTTCTGATGTGCTTTCCTCACTAAACTTAACAATTCCTAGCTTTTGACTTGAAGGAAGAGATAGGTAATAGATCTTTTCTTTTAAAAACTTACAGTTCATGGGAGAGCTAATAACTGGCCTTATTTCCCTTTAAGTTATGTCTTCTGGAATAGAAAGGCCTGGTTAGAGGAAGAGAGATGGGGGAAAGCCGGCTGGTGGAGAAATCAGAATACACTGGAATTTATTAAATTTGTCATCTTATGTGGCCATGGTTTGTGCCACCCTGAAACAGTAATAGGAGTGTCCTTAAAGATTACTGATCACCAAATACTGAAACAGAATCAATAAGGGAAAAGGTTGAAATAATGTAAGAATTACCAAATCTGACAGATACACAAAGCAAGCTCAAGCTATTGAAAAGGAGACACCACGGCCAGGCGTGGTGGGCACGCTTGTAATCCCCGCGCTTGGGAGGCGGAGACAGGAAGATCGCGCAGGTTCGAAGCCAGCAGCGATGGCTTAAGAGACCCTGTTTCCAATAAAAATATAAAATGGATCTGGGAGTGTAGCCCAGAGGTAGAAGGGTTTCCAGGAACCCCAGTACCACCAAAAAATAAAAAATAAAATAAAATAAAAGCGACACCACAGGACTTCTTCAGTGCAAAGTGGCCACAGCTTTTAATGTGTAAATACAAGACAGAGTATCTATAAAGTGAAATTCAGTGATGTACAATACAATGGCTTATCTTTTACTATTTATGTTTCCTAATTTTTTATATTTGTTTATTTTTCATGTTTTAAAATTCAGTGCAGAATAACACAATTTTTCCTTTTATTTTTTATTATTTGTATTTATTTATTTTTGTGGTACTGGGGATGAAACCAGGGCATTCTATCTCTGGCCCACACCCCAGCCCTATTTTTTATTCTTTTTATTTTTAATTTTTATTTTTTGTGGGTTTGGGGCATTCGACCTCCGAGCTACACCTCCTGCCCTATTTTTTATTCTTCATTTTTGAAACAGGATCTCACGGAGTTGCAGAGGGCCTCACTAACTACCTGAGGCTGTCTGCGAACCATGATCCTCCAGTCTCAGCCTCCTGAATGCTGGGATTACAAGTTTGTGCCACCATACTTTTTTTTTTTTTTAAAGTAGGGTCTCACTGAGTTGCAAAGAGCCTCACTAAGTAGTAGCTGAGGCTCTACTCGAACTGTGACCCTCCTGTCTCAGCCTCCCATGCCCAGCTTCCTTGTAAAATGATTAGGCCATCCAAGGCTACGAGCTTTCCCTGAGTTTTATTGCTACATTGCTTGTGTTATTCTCATTATGACTAATTGTTCCATTGTTGAGAAGTGAAATTTAGATTGCATTTTGATTTCAGAGCTATTTCAGAAGAAAAGATATACATATGAATAAAAAATGTAAGCTCTAGTTAGCACTTTACTGTTAGCTTAAAAATCTGTAATCAGACAATGAATTCTATATAATTAAGCTATTCTATAAAATTATAATTCTGTACAATGAAGAAATGTTTGATATTTCACCTTAGAATACTATGATTAATTTTTCAAAATATTCCCCTGATTGAAGTCAGAATTATATTGATGCATGCATGTCCAGTCTTATAACAGCACAATTCACAATCACCAAATTATGGAACCAATCTGGGTGTCCAACAACTGATGAATGGGTTACAAAATTATGGGATTTATACACAGTGGAATTCTACTCAGCAATAGAAAAGAACAAAATTATATCATTTGTAAGAAAACAAATGTACCTGAAAAAAATTGTTAAGTGAGATTAGCCAGTCAGAGGAAGTGAAGGGTCCTAGGTTTTCTCTCATATGCAGAAGCTCGGGCTTAATAATCTGGATGCAAAATGGACTTTAGGTAAAGGAAAACATCAGTGGAGTGAGGGAGGGGTCCAAGCAAGGGCAGAGAGGAGAACTGATGAAGGAAACACTTCTATTCAAATTATGTACATATGTAAGAATATCAGTGCTAATCTCAATATTATATAGGAAGGAGAAAGTGGGGAGGGGGTAGAAGAAAGCTTCCCGGTGTTGTATGCGTGTATGCACTGTCACTGTAAACTACATTTTGATGTGAGATTGTAATGCACCAATGAATGTAATCAATGCCCCCATTTGGAAAAAATATATTACCACGGGCTTGAAAAATAAATGTTATCAAAATTTTCACACGTTAAAACATATCTGGATTATTTTAGTTACTACACTATATTTTTGTCCATTCTTTGTAGACTTTGACAATGGAGTATGGCATTTTGAACGTTGTTTCTGAAAAACTTTGTTATTGCCCCAAATTATCTCTAATAAAATTTCTTTTTTTCATGGGGAATGGTAAAAGAGGTGGAGTTAGAGTTAAGGTCACTGTTGAGTCTCACATATTCTAATTTTATATATGGAGCATTGATAACCACCAGAATTATCCATGAGTCCTATATGGTAGAAGAATCTTGTTTCCAAGCCTATCAAACTGTGTGTGCTCAAGGGACATCAGATATACTTTTCTGTCTTAACAAACTTTGGTTTACTATGTAAATTTTAAGGGAATTTTATTCAGTGTATGAATTTTATGTTTTATCTTTATTTTAAAATACACTCTTGTTCAGGAAAATTGCCTTGCTTTGACATGTATTTCCTTGAGATTTTTTTTTTTGGTTTGATATTTTTATTGAGACATCTTTCTTACACTTGTATAAACACTGAAATTAATACCTCCTGTTTTATTTATATGTATGTGGATTACATTTTTCTCTGGATCGCTTATTAAATGTTTTGTGTACATTGTTTGAGTTTTCCTTAGTTATCTAATCCAAAAATCCTTTTATTTTATGAGTGATATAATTATTACTCCTACTATCCACATTATCCACATTAATATTTATTGCTTTTATACTTTTCTTGATTTTTTTTCTACTTAATATAGAGTTTAACTTTTAACAATTTTTGTCTTCTCCATCTAAATAAAGCCTGAAATATAATTTGGGTTGGATTTATGATTCCAACATAATTTTTTTACAAATTCATATTTAACTTTTTATTACATTTTATACCAGATTCATTACTAAATTTCAAATGTAGTAATTCACTCTTCTCAGATAATGGAAGGAAATATTTATAAACCTCATTTCTAGTTCCCATTAAAGCAAGTAAATAAGGTCAAGGTATTATATGGTAATATTTTATTATCAAAATTAACTTGGAATCGAAAAATCTGTGTTAATTAACTGCCAACTTGACAATATACAGTGTTGACTCACAACACATGTAATTCAAAAAAAGCAAATTATTTAGTCAGTTGGAGTTGCAGAAATTAATTCAATTTTTTTCATTGAAGTTGTCTAATTTCAAATCAGCAGTGGTTTATTTTTAACTCTCTAGGGGCATTTATTTTAATCTAGTAATGCCTTTCAAGTGAAATGACATTTTAAAGTATGGCAAAAATAAGGAAAACTAAATAAGGGGAGGTTCTATTTTACTTAGGAAGCAGGGCATAAATAAAACACTGTCAGATAATGATGGGGGTGGGTGGGGAGGCCCCTGTCTCCAAGCCCTGCACTCCTGAGCTCTGATCCCTGCATACACTTCATAGTCACACATCTCTAGGTCTGTCTCTCCATGGGAAACTTTTCAACAATCCTGTTCTGTCTTCAGTCGGTCCTTTAACAATATTTGTTGCTACCTCTTACCTATGATTTTCCACTTCTCTATTTTCTAAGAAACCATTAATCTCTGCCTCTCACATTTCATCTCTGGAAATAGCCTTGTGTCTGCCTGGGCATCAGAGCAAGACAGAATACAACTTCACACGGACCAGTTTTCTCAGGGAATGAAGGGGACATCAATAATTCAGAGATGTCTACTGATGTTAGGTGAAATGAAACCCATACACAGTGTCCATCACACAGGACATACAAAACAAATAATTGCCGTGTACTATCTTAAAGGACTCGGATGGGATTTGTCCTATCCAAATTTCTTGGAACATTATGTTTTGAAACACACTACAGAAACATACACAGTTTCTACACTGATTTACAGAAAAACAAACAGAATTAGAAGATTTTTATGTTAAGTCAGACATGGAAAAACAAAAACCACTTGTTCTTTGTCACATTTGGATGGTAACAAGTGTTGATCTGATTGTAGAAGGGAGATGACTAGTGACTTTAGTAACAACCCTTCAGATAGTGAGTACTAGTTCTAGTTTTCTACATTGGTGCGGTGACTATAGATCACAATGACTTGTTATATATTTCATGAATAATAAGAGAGAAGCTAAAAGCCTCTTATGTAATAAGTAGATAAACAATGTAATAAGTAGATAAATATATAATCTACAATGTAATAAGTAGATAAACGTATAATGACCCTAGTTCTAGCAACACATGTTGCGTTCGTTGGATTATCATACCATTCCCTATAAACATACACAATTATAATTATAGTAAAATTTCTAAACATTTATAAATAAATATAGACTTCAAAAATTAAAGTAGTGATTCAATACAAAGAGTTTCCTATCCTTAGTATGCTAATTTAAATCCCTTGAATGTAAGGAGCATAATTTTGAAGTATGTATATTTAAATTCCATTAGCTATAAATTTAACTACTGCAGGCTACCTAAAAATATTTAGAGAACAGAGGGCAGAGTACACTTACTTCACCAAAGTCTCAATTTGACTTGAATAACAATCTCAGTTTGTTATAAGAGAGTTACATAATTTATATATTCTTATTCATATGGGGAAAATATCAACCTATCATTACGGGTCCCTGAATATTAGTAGCCACTAGTAACTACAAATATAAATAATTAATTCAATAATAGCATGCAAAAGCAAAAAATAAATGAACTGAGGATTAAACCCAGGGGTGTTCAACCTCTGAGATATACCTCCAGCCCTTTTTATTTTCAATTTTGAAACGGGGTCTTGCTTAGTTGTTAAGGCTGGTCTTCTCTCTCCAATCCCCCCTGTATCAGCTTACCAAGTATTGAGATTACAGGCAAGCACCACCACATCCAGCCAAAAGGAAGTTAAAGAAGGTTTTTATAAGCAGGGAAGGCATGGTGGGACATGACTATAATATCATCAACTCTAGAGGCTGCAGCAGGAGAATTGAAAGTTCCAGGCCAAGTTGAGCATGGCGGCACAAACTTGTAATTCCAGTACATGGAAAGCTGAGAAATTCATTGAGGCATTCTGCAACTTAGTAAGATTCTGTTCCAAAATTAGAAAATAAAACAGGATTCATAGTGTAGTTCAGAGGCAGAATTTCCCTGGGTTCAATCTCCAATAATAAACAACACACACACACACACACACACACACACACACACACACACACACAGAGTTCCAGGCAAAGTTCCAGGCAAGCTGGGCAATTTAAAGAGATCCTATGTCAAAATACATATATGAAAGAATACAGATGTAGCTCAGTGGTAGATCGCTTGCCTAGCATGTAACTAGGTCCTGGGTTTAATCTCTAGTGCCAGGTATAGGGGAACGAAATGAGGGGGGAAAGGTAATAACAACATATTTTAAAAATAAAAGGAATATTGATTAGAGACAAAGAGAAGCGCTATTGGAGTTTATTCACAAATAAATAGAAAAATAGACCATGATAGGGTTTTTCCCCTTTGAGGATATTCCAACATAAACTACAGGTGAAGGACACCTGGCTCAATGAGTCATTGACTCTATAGACCAAAGTATCCACGAGAGGCAGACAAGGGCTGGCGTAGGTTATGACTCAGGGAAGCAATTTCTCACCAAGAATTCATAGACCTTGATTTGTCAGTGTTTCTTCTCCTCTTCTTTGCATATTGCAGCAATTCATACAAATTAAAGAAAGCCAGAAAAGCTTGCAGAGGTTTATCTTTTCCATGTTTTCTGAAACGTAACTATTCTTTACACCAGGTTTTTATCAGTAGATAGGGTGACGGCAGATACACAAGTCGACATGCAACCTAGGCAATAAAAGGAAAGAAGGATAATTGGAAGACATTTAAGGAAATACCTGGTCATTCATAAATATGTCACAGTGGAGGATCTGAGGCAGATAATTAGAAAAAGGAAATTTCCTTTACACTTCTGAAACCTGTGAAATGTCTTGTATTGTGATGGTTAATGAATCAGTATTGAAGATGTGGTAATTGGATGTGTATCAATATGGCATAGCCAACTCCAAGATACACTCTCTTCCCAGATGATGGATCTATACTATTACAGATAAATCTAACTACCAGCCCTTCCTGAGACTGCTGCCAAATGATCGATGTTCTTGAGGCTGTTTGGGACATCATTGTGTCTTCTGAAAAAAAAAAAAAAAGTCATTTCTTTATGCTGTACTCAAAAATGAATCATTATTATCATATAGATTTATCATTTTCTAATAGGATCATTGTCTTGCATATTTGATGTAATACATCCAGCACTCCATTAGAATAATGATTATGTCTAATTTGCCTTTTCATTTGTACAATTTAGCATAGTGACTGGGGAATGTTACAGACTCAATAAGAAGTTCCCGAGTGAATCAATATAAAAAGTTTTAAAGACAAAAAGAAAATAAGTGATAACAAGAAATATTGAGTCAGTTAAATTCTTTTTTTAAGCTGAGAAAAATTAAGGAGTTTTATTTTTATAACAATCAGGCAACTAATTTGAGAAAGGCACATTCAACATCAGTACAAAACAAACATGCAATTGTGGTTATATAATAAAGAAGGGAGGGCCAAGAAGCTCGGCAATGATACTGGCAAAGCCCATACATTTTGTAAATACTCAATAGCAAAATTCAGAGGTGCTCAAACACCTGGGTCAGATATATGCAAATAGCTCTGCTGGCCAGATCATCTTCCTGGATTATTCTCATTTTCATGCTTATTTGTTATAGTACAAACACACATCACATTCATGGCTTTGATGCACAATATATGGGTCAAAGATTAAAGGAAAGTGAGATTCAAGACTTCTAAATTAAAGCTGGGTGGCTAGGGATGGTGGGTCATGGACAAACCTACCTCTGTGCCTCATCGACCACCATGGCCTTCCTATTCCTAACTCACAAGTCTCATCCAAATGAAACAAACTGAAGTTGCTTTATTGATTTTAAAATAGAAATAGGAACAATTAGCATTACTATTGAATCTATTAAATTCTAAGAAGGGCGGGCAAGTTCTTAACATGAGTATCAGAATCTTCTGTAAATTTGCATGAAGTTGAGATTGGACAAAGTTTTGTATATAAAGTGAATGGTACAATTTGCTTCGTAGAATATAGTTTAATGTAGAATATATAGATTTTTACTAGGGACAGATGACTAGTGTGAACGTTTACATTTTTTTCTTTGAGTATTATTGATTCCACTATAAAGGATTTATTTAAGCTTTAAGGAGAAAGAGAAAGAAGGGTCTGATACAGCGGTGGTATTTGTGGAATGCTGTAATATTGTCTGTGAAGGGCTAAAGGAAATCAATTGAAAGGCGTTGTGGCAGTTCCTGGGGGAATTGTGCCACGTATCAGAAATCAGGTTCATTGCTGAGTGTGGTGGTACACATATGGGAGACAGGAGACTCACAAGCTTGAAGCCAGTCTCAGCAACTTGGTGAGACTCTCAGAAACTTAGGGAGACTCTCACAGTAAAAAAAATAAGTTCTGAGGATATATCTTGGAGGTAAAATGCCTCTGGATTAAATCTACAGTCACACAAAAAACACATCACATTCATGACTTTGATGCACAATATATGGGTCAAAGATTAAAGGAAAGTGAGATTCAAATATACATATAAAAGCACAATTATAGGTGTCATTAAGTTCAGATATTGGATTATAGAAATCAACGTAAATTATTCAAAGGACATGTGTCTGATAAAGAATTTGTTAGTTGGTGATGCTCTGTGAGTGAAAGCCATCTAGCCATGCACACAGGCCCGTACTTAAAAATATAGGCACAGAAGGGACTTTAAATGAAAATAAAGAAGAAAGAAGTAAATGCAGAAATAAAGAGTTGGCAGAGAAAGAAAGAGAAAAAGAAAGATCAAAGGAGGAACAGAAGAGAGAGAGAGAGAGAGAGAGAGAGAGAGAGAGAGAGAGAGAGAGAGAATGAATGAATTTATCCCAAATGGAAAACAACAGCTGATATAGACACAATGTCCCTGATAACAGATTGTAACATGTAGGCTATATTTTATAATATATATTTGTATCAGTTACTTAGCTAAAATAAGAATTATAACTAATTGAAAGTAAGCAATCATTTCGAATGAACATTAGGAAAATATATTGGCGTTTGAATGCAGATCTTTGGGAGGCTTAAGAGCTTTATTTTTCTCGATTTACTAAAGTGTACAGTTTGAGCTACTCAGAAGCAATCCATAAAAATCTCATGTGATCACATGTCCTTACCGCTAGAAGCTTCAAGAAGAAACCTGACTATATGCAGAATGTTGAAGAAAAAAATGCATGTACTTTTGAGGGGGTTGTTTTAGATGCTTGTAAGATCTTTTACAGACTCATGAATTTATGAGCCACTTTACAAAATTCAAAGGCATTTCATAGAGGCTGCTCAAATCTCATTGCTTGTCTTGAGTATCTCCATTCTTCTCTTCTCTCGTATATTCCTCTAAGCAAAGGTCCCTTCTGCTTTGTGAAGATAGCGTTCCTGCGTCCTTCATTATCTCCATCTCCCTCTTTACAGCTTAAAGACCTCTTCATCAACCTCAAAGGTTTAGAGAATTGCCAAACTATTACATCTGGTCTTTTGGAGTAAGCATGTCACAAGCTACATCTACTATAGCTGTGTAGACCTGCCCTGTCTCTTTATCTACTCTGTCTCCCTCAATTGACACTTGGCTCATATCTTTCCATGTGGGAGATTGTCACACCATTGATGCCAAAACAGTCTTGGCTCCAGATCTGACCCATAATTCATGGCTACCATTTCTGAATTGTGGCAAGTTGCCTCTGATCCTTATACTACCTGTTTTCCAGCATCTCATCCAGAAGCCATCTCTGGAGGTCCTGTTATGGTTGGATATAGACTGTCCCCAGAAGAGCTCATGTATCAATGTCCAGAGCTCATGTAATTGCATTATGGTGGTTGTTATGTCATCAATGAATAAGTTCACTCTAATGGATTTACTGGGTGGTAACCTAGGAGGTGGGGTGTGACTGGAGACGGTGCGTCTTTGGGTTTGTGGTCTTAGGCACTCTACGCTCTTGTCTTTGAATTGCCTTGCTTGCTGGTTCTTTATTGTTTCTCGCCTCCATTAGATCAGACTTCTCTCCCTTTCTCTTCTTTCTACTGCCATGCCATGGGAGCTCCAGCCTTGCCTGGACTGGACCTCCAAATATTCAAAAACTGAGCCAATGAACCTTCCTTTCTGTAAGTTGGTTGGTAAGTTGTTTTGAATTATGGTAATGAGAACATTGCCAGAGGTAGACCCTGTCCGTGGCCTTCAGCCTCTGTGGTGCCTTCCCGAGATCTGTCTCAGCATCTCCATTTTCCAAAGTCCATTACCAACGTGGACACAGCTGAGTCTGCTCAAGAAAGTAATGGATGGACCTAATGTTACTTGCTGAAGAAATGAGAATGGAACAAAGCTAATCACTCTAGGAGCACCCACCTTTCCTAGATATTTCCACAAGCCAAGTCATTCGACCATCCCTGACATCTTAGAAGAAAAATAGTTTATTCTAAGTTGATTGAGAAAGCTGAACTCCTGTGAAATAATTAGGAAAAGCTTTCACATTGTCTATCTTTCTACAGAATATGACGTTTCCTTTTGGCTGCTGGGCTCATCTAAGCATACTGTGGGGGAGAAAAGGCACATTGGGATTCTACCACATGTCTTTCTATAGTCCAATGATCTTCAGATAACTGGTGCAGGGACATCACATGGGGAGGGCTATGGTTTGCTTTCTTTTGTTTCTAGCCCCTGGGATGAATCACTAAGGTAACTGCATCCACTAGGCGTCTAATATGTATGTGAATGACACATTAGTATTCCTGCTGCAGCCAGTAAAGGCGTTTTTAACTCTACTGTACTATTTACTTAACATCCCTACTGGGAATTGAACCTGGGGGCATTCTACCTCTGATCTATACCACCAGGCTGATTTTATTTTTTTATTTGTAAACAGGGTTTCACTAATTGGCTAGGAGTCCTGCTAAATTGTGGAAGCTGGGCTTGGACCTGTGATCTTCTCGTCTCAGACTCCCAAGTATTAGGTTATAGGCATGTACCACCATGCCTGGCCTACTCCTTCATTCTTTTGTGAGGAATCCTAAAGTTCATTGCCATTTTCATCTTTGTCATTGGACATGACCTGCTGATAACACTTAATTATTTTAAACAAATTTAATTTTTTAGTTTAAAAGCATATTAAGGGTAGCATAACAATTAGAGACCATAAAAAAGAAAGCACATTAATACTGCCACATCTGGGAAAGCCTTGATGAAGTAGGAATGACATTAATTACAACACAGAGACTAACACATAAATTAGAAATTGTATGATCAGAGAAGAGGTCAGAAAAGTGTTATTTCCAGGTTGTCAAACACAAAGATTGTAGAATCTACGGTGCAAAAGTGGAGCAGTAATGAGTGAGGGCAGTAAAGAATGGGAAGCTGAGTAGTGCTGCTGGTTGAGGGGAGTTGACCTGCATTCCTATTACCATATTTTTCTTTGTCTATTTAGTTTTAATATTTGTAAATGAATTATATGCCTTTTAATCAGTGCCTGGAGCACTATGTCATGTAATAAGTATTCCAGAAACATTTATTTAATTGAACCCGTATTCATTGACTAATGTGGAGGTACTCAACATTTAAACATTTGTATGGGGATAATTCTTTTACTAGAGGTATTAAATTATGACAGAAAAGGCAGAGTGCTTTAATATTGGTAAACATGTAAGTGTGCTCTTGAAGTTTCTTCCTAAAAGCCCATTACTGTTTTCTTTAAGAGAGCAGTAAATTTTGAATGCATTTAGCCCTTGTTTTTCTTTGAAATGAAAATATGATAAAAAAAAAGAGTAAGGCATTTCAACTTTGGTTTTCATGAGAAAAATAAGGATTTGTCCTTTGGCTAGAGTCAATATGGAGAATAAATTGCAAATGCCACTTGGCTTTAAAAAAAATGTCTCCATAAGCTACTTTCTCATGCAAATCTGGTTCTGTGAAAAACAGAAAAGTCATTCTAAGATTAAAAACTTTGGAGATAGTTGAGGAGATGGGGTTGAGGAGATGGTAGAGTTTTAAGATGAGGATTTGGAAATAGTTCTGAAAAGAAAAGTTAACTACTTTGGATTCAGAAAAAAAAAATTAAACTAAAACAAAAACCTGTGAACCAAGTGTTCATACTTAAAACTGTGTTCAATCTATGCAGCTATCTTGGCCAATGTTCTCACTGCTATAATACAGAAGACCTGATCTCACAGGGTGGAGGATGGAATGGGAAGCCAGGGTTTTGGGATCTTAGGACCTGAGAGGAAAGCAGGTAGCACAAGGACTCTGCTCCTCAAATCATGAATGCAGGAAGAAAGAGAGAGAAAGCAAACAATCATATCAAAGACACTGGGACAATCCTTAAGGCCTTGCCTTCAGGGACCCAAATTTTCCAGTCACACCCCACCCGCCTAAGTTAACATCCAGATAACCTCATTGTAATGAATTTACCCATCTACTGATGAGATTACAACCCTCAATAAATAATGTTTTTCAGGGACATTCTTTATCTAAATATAGTAGAGCCCATATCATATCTACTTCTAAGTCTCTGAATCCATTTTCCATCTCTCTGAAGTCTTTCCCATCAGGGACCCAGGGGAACAAATACTGTTATAGTTAGCTATAAAATGTCCCCTTAAGAGCTCATTTATTAACATTTAAAATGAATATAATTGAATCATGAGAGTGGTAATCCCAGAAATACATAAGTCTACTGTAATGGATTTTTCGGTGTGGTACCCCTTGGGCCAGTAGGGTGGGGCTGGAGAAGGTGGTCCCTGCGGTGCAGCCTGGGAGATTATATATGGCCCCTCCTCTCCCTGTTTTCATTCTTTTGCTTCTGGGTCTCCATGATGTCAAAATAGCCCATGTGCTCTTTTTCCACAATGCCCTGAGATCTGCAGTCCAGTTTCATATGGATTAAACCCAAACTATAAAATATAAATCTTTTTTCTCAGTCTTATTTGGTCAGATCACTAGATTATGGCTGCAAGAATGATGACTGGAACAAATGCCCACCTCTCTCCCATAGCCAATATAACAATCAAGGTCCTCACTGTGGAAAAATATTTGAGTGTAACATATTTCTCATGAAATAACCTTTAACAGTTGGAACTTATATACCAAATAGCAAGCACTCTTTCATAATGTTATTTAACTTTGTGTACTTTAAGTTCATGAAATATTTTCATATTTTCCTGGGTAGGCACATGTGTTGAAAAAAGTCTTGACGCTAATATTCAAAGAAAAAAATCAAAATAACTTGGTGTTTCAGATCACCTTTTGGCCTTGAAAAGTGCTTGGTGTGAGAAAAACATGAAAAAGGCATAAAAATTATCATAATTTACTTTTTAGGATAAACTGTTTTGAGTGTTCCCCAGAATGATTTGTCAAGGTCGAGAGGTGTATTAAATGAAAAAAAAATTATATTGTAAACTCATTAGAAAAATTAATGGCAAGAGAAGAAAGGGTGTTAAACATCACTCTAGTAGAAACAGATCTTATAGTTAAGAAAATATCAAGATATTAGGACTAAGAAATTGAATAAATACAAGACCTGTGGCATCCTAGAAAAAGAGAGCCACTGTTAGAGCAGCCCTGGGATTAAAACTGAACATAGACTAAAGCATCCAAAGAGCTGCAGATTGGAAATGTCTCTGTTACCTTTGTAGTGCTTAAAAATATATAATATTGTTTTCTAAGTGTTTGGGATAAGATTTTTCCATGTTCATTACTTGAAAGTTTAAAAGTTATTTCAAGAATAATTCACTGTATATTGTTGGAGAAAGGAGGAGGAGATGGGGTGGGGATTGGGAAAGGGCTAAATTAGTGATGTGCGCATGTATTCCTCTACCATCTTGCACCCCATTAAGATGTATGACTACAATGCACCAATAAAAATAAATAATAAATAAATAAATAAAATATAGAAATTGTCAGAGTAGATCAAAAAATAATAATTCACTATATCTATGAGTTTATATATGTAGAAAGTCTAAACTAATTTTTAAACATTACATTATAATTTTAAAGATTGTTCAAAATACATTTCAAATGTAAAATTATTTTGTATTATTAAAGGAGAATGCTGCTTGATGCTATGACGGTGTTACATACAGCATCTCAGTTTCAAGAATTCCATTATCTTCAATAACCAATTCTCAACTTTACCCTAATGTTCTTTTAACCCTGCCAGGACCTACAGTACTCCTCACCCCTCTACGACCGCTCCACTCATGTTCTCAAGGTTCTCCTCTTCACCACGGTGTGCTCTTTACCTTTTCCAACTCTGGCCTCTTCTCCACTACTGTTTGGCTTCTTTGGGAACTTACCCAATGACATCAGAATAACATGTGATGGAGGGACCACAGTGAAATCAGGGCTTCATCATCTGTTTGACTCTCTGAGATCTTCTTCCAGTGGTTAGACCCCTTGGCCAAAGGTCAGTGCTTTTTTTCTAGAGCACCAATACTACTGAAACACAGATTTTCTTGTTTTTGCTTTTGTTTATTTTTTTTGTATCTTGACTAATTTGTGGTTGAATCCTACACATTTTAATGCTATATTGTTAAGATGTTGGGTCTTGCTGAGCATGGTGGTATATACAAGTAATTCCAGTACTTAGGAGGCTGGCACAGGAGAATTGCCATTCAAAGTCAGCCTCAGAAACTTAGAAATACCCTATGTAAAAAAATAAAAAAAGCTGAGTGTGTAACTTGGAGATAGACTGTCCCATTTTCAATCCTTAGCTCCCCCACCACCACCAAAAAAAAAAAAAAACCAAACAAAAAAATACACAAAACAAAATGAAATAAAGAAGATGGTGGGTCCTATTAGAATCCTATAGAGAATATTGATGTTTTTGCTTTAGTAGGAAATCAAGCCAGTCTTATGCAGACTCGTATTTTATGGGTTATTGTTCAAATCTCTAGTCTATTGTCAAAATCTTTTGTATGCTTCTTTTGGGCTGTTTAGTGGATTTATAAAAATTCTGAGACTGTGGTTCACATTTTAGGTCTGCAAAATTTTGATATGTTGGCTTAGTCTGTTTTGTAAAAGCATAATAGGAGTAAATCTGATACTCAGCATTCAATCCAAATAACCTTCAGCTCTCAAATTTTTTGTTGATTTTTCTGTTTTTATATGTATAACTCATGGCTGTAGATGAGACTTGAGAACACTCATCTTCAAAATTAGAGCTAACCTTCCCTGCTTCTCCATATTTTAGGATTATCCCATGTTTTCTGAAAGGCAAAGTCCTTCATTTCTCTTTTCTCTGGCAAGGACATGGAACTTTGATTGGAGTTTTAGCCATCATACTATACTGACACTCCTTTGGTGGAAACTTTTCTTAAAAAAAGGAGAACATAAAAGAAAAATCTTCTCCCATGCAAATCTTTATCCAAGTTCTACATTCTCCTCATTATTTGTTTTTATTTGTTGTTTTTAAAATCTATAGTGTTGGGAGTTTTCATAGTTTTGTCATCAATAGGAGGTATGAACTGTAATAGATTTGAACCAATGTGTGTGTGAACTGAACATGGTATACATTATACACAGATGAGAAAGGAGCAAGATGTCAACTGTTTAAAAAAGGAAGAATTGGAAGTAGCCCATTTCTCATAGCAGTGATTATATGTTGCTTCCTGGGTAGTCCCTCTGTCTTTTTCTTCTTTTGCCATATGTGACTAACTCAGTTGTTCATACTCTGCCCTAGACGCTGAGAGTTTCTTCCTTATCCACCATCCTCAATGGTCTGATCTGACGTTCATGGCAGTGTAGAGCCATACTGGAGATGGTACTGACATGAGACAGGGGGGAACATTAAGAAATAAACAATCATAGTCTTTACAGAGATTTGACAACTTCTTTGTTGACATGATATTTTCAAGCTTTGGTGGTCAATTTATATTTTCCTAATAAACTCTTTATGAAATTAATCATGCATATATTTTTAAAACCTGATGAATTTTATTTTTCATTTCTGAAGCTTGTTTTTACACCCCCCAATTTAATGATATTTACCTCAAGGTCATCTGAAATATTAGATTTATGTAAGAAGACTTTGAGAATAACTGGGATGTCTTTTAGGAAATTATATCTCCCACTCCTGGCACTACCTGGAAAAGTTAGCTTTTCCAAACCTATGAACCTAAAAATCATTGAATTTTCAGTCATTTTAAATGTGTTTTATTTAAAAAGGAGAGAATCTCTCAGGAAACCCCTATGCCCTTTCATTTTTCTCAGTAACTAGCAAGACTAGCCTCAGATTACTTCATGTTATCTAAACAGCCAAACTTCATGGATCATGTGAACTTTTCAACTTGTTAGCTGCAGGTTTATTAGATAAAGTTTCTATTATGAAATTTTCTGCTCTAACTTTAACTCTATCAGAAATTCATTTGAACCCTCCTCTCACCCTCATATTCAATCATAAACTACGTCCAACACATTTAAATTTCCAATTACTTCTCAAATGTAATAATAATTGGCTATCTCCTTCTAAACATTTGGACAAGTTGCTGAGAAGATTGCCAACTAGAAGCAGAATTAATTTAGAAAGTAAATTATTTTTTGAGAGAGAAACTATATTCAAATAGTAACTGATCATGTACCATAAGCATGTTATCAGTTTAAAATAAATCTTCATTAGTAAATTATCAAGACTGATATCCAAGCATGTGAATCAAAGACTGATGTATTAGTTTGCCAAAGCTATATTTTTCTATGGATGGATTCATAGTTTCTTTATTTAGATCTTAAAAGTGTTTACTAATATAATTTTACTTTCATGAGCTATAAAATAAAGGGATATTGAACATCATGTTTTCTGATATTGTGGATACAAATATTTATTTATTAACTTAGCAAATGTTTACTTGTATATTATGTACTCTTTTCTCTCGTGGTGCCATATCTAACATATGTGCTTGGAGCAGACAGCCAGGGATTTGTGTCTGAGAAAAAAAATAGAACTGAAACCAATGAAAACACAGATGAATGTATAATTATCAAATCAGAGAACTGCCACAGGACTAGAAACTAAAGAACACAGCAGAGAGGAAGACTTAGTGCAGACTGAGTTACCACAGATTTCTCCAAAGAAAACACTGTTAAATCAAATTTATTTTATTAGCTTAACTTAATATTCTTACACTTTATTTATTTTGGAATTGATTAATTAGCCTTCTTAAATTTTATAGATGTTTACTTTGGAATCCATTACTTAAAAAGAATCATATGATATATATTCTATGCAGGTTAAAAATCAGAAGTTATGGAGTAATTACTTTAAATAAAATTTAGATGACATCTTCAATACTATGAATTCACTTCAAAATGTCTTTATGGGTCAATAAAAGAAAACATCATTCATTATGTTATTCCCTCTGCTGATATCCTTCCTTCCCTAAAACCACTCCAAACCATTAAAATCAATGTGCTTTGTAGCATTTTGAAGATCACACAGCTTTTCTCTTTAAAGACTCACAGTGCTTCATGATAAACTTAGAATAAACCCAAATTCCTTGTTTTGGCAGACAGTGTCTTGCATGATTTGGATCTACCTACCTCTAATCATACCATCTCACTTCCTCTCCTTTACTGCTAGAGGAAATGTTATCAGCTTCAGCCCTTGTAAAAAACAATCTGGAGCATATGTTAAAAGTGAAAAAACACAGCATTCTGACCTACCCTTTTATGTACGGACAAGTTGAAATAACAGACCTCATGATAAAGACTGTACAAGGACCTTGAATGCACAAGTACTTTCTTATAGTAAAAATCAATTAGCGGGACAAAAGCAACCCTGGAAACAATCAAAATATTCATCGGTTTGGGAATAACTCTGGAAGGCTATTCTAAAGAGACCATTGTTGCCAAATATAAAAACATATTTGATATTGATTTTAGGATGCATTTGCCTGAGTATCTGAAGATGGACTTGTCAGGGCAAAGACCCGATGCTGAATAGTAAACTGGAGTGCTCACTAGGATGAAAGAATGTCTTTCTGGCTGATTGTACCAATGAAAGCCCCATTTCCCAAGGGCTTCTTTGTTAGCCAAACTGAGTCTGGCCAGTGGAGGCAGTTCTGCTATTTCCACCCATAGCACAGTCTAGCCTAGATCTACCACCAAGAAAGTCATACTTACCACTACTGAAGTGTTCGGTCAAGAAAGAAAAATGAAGCAAAAAAGAGGAAAAGGCATAGAAAAGAAGAAAAAGAGAAAAAAGAAAGCACAAGAAATAACCCAAGACAAAAAAAAAAACCCTATATTTGTTGAGTAAAAACAGTTATGCTTATTAAATTATGATGTAGTTTAAAGTTATACTGCTTATTAATAATGCAGAGGGAGAAAGGAAAAATAAAATATGATTCCGAATTTTTCATAAAATATTTTTGTCCGTTTTGGGTTTTTATAATAAAAGCAAGCAGACCAGATACTTTATGAACAATAATAATTTATTTGACTCATGGTTCTGGAGAAGGTTGAGAAGTCCAAGATGAAGGGGTTGCATCTGTGAGAATCTTCTTGCTCTATGAGGAGAAAGAGAAAGAATAGAGAGAGAGAGAGAGAGAGAGAGAGAGAGAGAGAGAGAGAGAGAGAGAATGAGAGAGAGAGAATGAATGACTATGAAAATGTGAATTGTTTTGAGGCTTAAATTTCCAACTCAGGAACTCTGAAGAACATATTTAAACCATATGTGAGGTAAATCATGAATAAAGAAACAAAACAAGGTTCATAGTTTAGATTACCTAAAGATGGGGCTAGGTTATACACAGCTATATTAGCAGCCCAGATATTAGCTCTATTACCAGAGGACTTGATCTTTTCTTCATAGATCTGAATATCTGTTGCAAAATTTTATTTTGGGCATTAAGCCAACGATTCAGGCAAAAGGCTGTACAGCCTTGAATTTGATAATTTGTATAATGACAGGCTACATACTAGGATTAAAATTAGAGTTTGGAAGATTACCATAGCAACGCTGAAGATAAATAAGGAGCAGGAATATGACGGAGGCTTAGTATTCATGGGTTCAACATAGTGCTTAAAAAGTCAGGTCAAAAATGCCTGTTTCTGCAGTAGAGTTCTCTTGTCTTCTTTGTTTGGAAGCTACAGAAGATTCTGGCAATATTTGTTCTGACAGCTTTCTAAGGCTTCAGCCGATATTTAAGCTAAATAAGATCAGCTCTCCAGACTTTTCAAAAGAGCCTGTCTATGTTTACAGATCGACTTTATTCCAAAAGCAGATTCAATGAGGAATATGTTTCTTTATAATAAGCTATGTTGTACACATTAATTTGTTTTTAACAGTGAGTTTTAAGCACACAGTGAAAAAAAACCTAAATATGACTGTGTAATATTAACTTTTTTCTGAAATTGTTTTTTTTTTTGTGTGTGTGTGTGGTATTGGGGGTGGAACCCAGAGGCTTTCTACCTTTAGAGTATATTCCCAGATCTATGTTATGTTTTATTTGGAAACAGGGTCTCACTAAGTAGCTGAGAGCCTCACTAAGCAGCTGAGGCTGGCCTCGAACCTGTGTGATCCTCCTGTTTCAGCCTCACAATCGCAGGGATTACAAGCGTGCACCACCAAGCCCAGCTGAAATTGTTTTTTTTTTTTTTAACCTTAAAATTTGGGTTAGGACTTATGCTTCCTAAAAAAGAAGTGCTTAAAAATAAAATACTAAGCCGGGTGTGGTGACTTATGCTTCTAATCCCAGCATTGGGGAGGCTGAAACAGGAAGATTACAGTTCAAGGACAGCCTCAGCTACTTAATGAGGCCCTTTGCAACTCAGTGAGACCCTATTTCAAAATAAAGAATAAAAAGAAATAGGGCTGGGAGTGTAGCTCGGAGGTAGAATGCCCCTGGGTTCCATCCCCAGTACCACACACATAAAAATAAATAAATAAAATAAAATATGAATACTTAGAAAACAATTGCTTTAATATGGTTGAAAAGGTAGGATGAGATAACCAAGGGAGATTCTGATTTGTTGGGATCTCTGGACATAGTTGTACTGACCATGGTAAGTTTGCATCTTGGGAGTCCAGGGCAGGGAAGGCATTTTGACCTGTATGCTTTGTAGAGGCCCATTTTAGACCAAGAGGATGTTTATCATTACGATATTGTCTTCCAGCTGGTGTGGTCTGGATGAAATGATTTGAATTGGTTCTTAACCTGGTATGGCAATCACAGTTCATGGTGTTTATTTTACTTTTACATTTTTCCCACAAAGGAACAGCATTCCCTTTAGAGTTACTCATGGTGTTTTCACTAAAGGCCACAGTCCTCCAGAGTGTACTGGGGTTGAATGTTGTGTGAGACTGAGCAGTATACACCAGAATCTTGAAGCCTGCTGAGTCCAACAAGAAAGTGCTCTCTATATATCAGAATATGACAAAGAAGGCAAGAAACTCAGGTGGAGATCAGGGTATCCTGTTCTGACTAATTCTCAGTATTATGTGCATGATGGCCACACGCACACACACCACAGTGCGGTGTCTGAGGATTTAATTATTGCAGCTCTGAGGTCTCTGAATTTTGCAATTTCAGTGGCATTCACGAGTAGAATGGTAATACATCTTAATAATATATAAATAGAAAGAAGTGAATCCCTTACAATACATCATCTTGGTATTGAAAGAATAATGGAGGTAAATTATGTAGATTCAAAAATTTGAGAAGTATGCATGCTGTTAATCAGAAGAATAGGAACAATGTAGGTGACAGAAGAAATGGAAGATGTTGTTGAGGAGAGAGAAAAATTTCCTAGCTAAATGTAGAGATTTTAGAATATAGGAATAACAGATTTGAAGCAAAAAAAATTACTTTGACATTGCAGGACAGAAGAGACAGATGTAGGAAAGATAAACTTCTATAATTTTATTACTTAAGTAAAAGATGTTTTTGTATGTATTAGAGCACAGAAACCTTATCCACCTTATTTATTACCCAAAGAAACTTAGCAGCATTCACAGAAAACAAATGGGAGTAATTTCTCCAAAGAAATCACGAGTCTGTACATCCTTATAAAACTGAAGACCTTATAAAGAGTAGAGTACGATACTTTAAAGATATGACAGCTTAGCCAAGCATGTACCAAAATTATTCGTGAACCTTTAAGAAGGAAATTAAGAAATATCGGTGACAAAGAGCCAAGGTCTTATTAGGTCATTTCAAGGAGGTGTAGAAGTGAAAGCAGGACATATGGTCTTGCCCTCAACAAGCTGCCCAAGGCGTTTATAAAACTCCACACACGCACACACACACGCGCACACACACGCGCACACGCACATGCACGCACGCACGCACACACACACACACCACAGTGTGTGACTACTTACTAGTTTAGCTATCTTTATAAAAGGGATGGAGGGAAGCAATGGCGAATTGTGTCCAGGCTCAGATGTGTCATGATGTGACGAGATTATGTAACTCAGAGATAAGAAGGACAAGGCTTGTTTGAGCAAGGGACTGTCCACACCTATTGGATAGCTCTAGAACACTTTACTCTGATGGCAAAAACATAGGAATATAAGGAGAAAAGAAAGGTAGGAGGTATGAATGTTAAAAAAAAGTCCTCCTGGTTCAATTAAGACTAACACTTCTATTATATATGCATATGTCAAAATATTACATTGTATGCGGCAAATATATTCATTATTATTCTTCAATTAAAATAACTTTTAAATATGGCAGGTTGGCACATGCCAAAAATTCCAGTACTTGGGAGGCTGAAACAGGAGAATTGTAGGTTTGAGGCCAGCCTAGGCAATTTAGTGGGATTCTATTTTTTTAAAAAAAAATTGGGCTGGTGATATGGTTTAGAGGTAGAATATACCTACCAAAAGAAAAAAAATAAAGAAAAGTAAAACGGAAAATCAGCTTATATTAGAGAAGAAAAGAAACTAAGTAAAAAATAAGGATTCTTGGGAATCCAGCTTAAACCTCCCAAAAGGGGTAACACAAAGGCAAAGAAATGAAGATTTCATGAGAGGCACACTTCATCACCATGGTATAGAAAATCAACACAAAGTAATGTGCTGAATTCAATGAATTCAATGCTTGGAAAATTCAGAAACTGAATAAAGAGGCATCTTAAAGAGAACGTGCAAAGGAGTCAGTTTCCACTCTGTCCCCTTTGGTACAGGTTTCAAATGCATGAAATAGCAGCTCCTGATCCAGAATCTAAAAGTATTTTTTTTTTCAAGTGAAACAAATAAGGTGAGGAAGGAGAACCAATTACCAGTCGGCAGGTGGCATCAACTTGAAATTGTATCCATAATAAGAAATAGTGGAATGGGACATTTTGGCCCAGGAATGAGGAAGGCTTCCTGGAAAAACAGTAGATAGCATCTCAGAATGGTGTGGTCAGGAAAACGGACACCAGGGACAAAGAGCAATGACCACTTCCGACTGTACAAGAAAGACCCTCACAGACCTGTCCATTGGCTGGTCCCCTATTCATTGGGATCATCTAGTCTTTCAAGAAGCTAGCAGCATGTCAATGCCAGAATATAAGACAGGATATAGGTGCATAAATCAAAGGTTTCACTCAGATTTAAAAATTGCATGAAGCAACAACAAAAAATACACCAGTATTTCACAGTTATTGCTTCTTAACAAAGGCAAGGTTTACAGAGTAAGGGTCTGAATAAGGGGGTTGGACTGACATTGTCTCCGGCCAGAGTAACTCAACGAATATGATCTATGCATTAGGCAAGACTAAGTCCTGGGTTCTGAGCCGGTAAATTTGTCTGAGATAACTATTATATTTGTGCATGATGATTATTTTGTGAAGGCTTGCAAGGGCCACAAATCTAGAAGGTCAAGAAGAGAAAATAGCTCTGTGAGATGAAAAAGAGGAAGGAGTTTAAAAGGTTTATTTTTACTTAAGTACTTTTATTTATTTAAGTACTTGGGCCAGATGTTGTTGTTCACACCTGTAAACCCAGTCCTTGGGCGACAGAAGGATCATGGATTTAAGATCAGCCTCAGCAGTGTAGTGAGGACCTCAGCAAATTTGTGAGACTTTGTTTCAAAATAAAATAGGAATATCAAACACACACACACACACACACACACACACACACACACACACACACACACCACTTGGGAGATTGAAATAGGAGCATCACAGTTTCCAGGCTAGTTTCAGGAACTTAGAAGACCCTAAGTAACATAGCAAAACCTTGTTTCAAAGTAAAAAGTGCAGCGTTTTAGCTCAGAAGCATAATGGCTCTTGGGTTCAATTCCCAGAAAAATAAAATAAAATAATTTGCATTTTATTTTTTAGCTTCTAAGAACAAGATAATGGATTTTAATTTCTATGAACTCTTTTTGTGTTTGTATTTTAGCTCGTAAAGGTTTTAAATACTTTGTCTTTAAATTCTTCCTGGGAATTTTATAATTGTATGGAATTAAAACTGGGGCACAGCTCAGTTGAAAATTTTAATTGGAATTTATGCATTGTGCTTACACATTTTATCTTAGTTTTGGTTTCTGAGTTCACTATACTTTGCTGCTGGTCATGATTTTGGATAAGAAAAGGAATATATTCTAAATGGGATGCCCGCGGAGTTGATCTCAGTAATGATCTGGAAGGCTTAGGTCTAACCTTTTCAGCAGGAGTCCTGGAAGGTAGTCTGAGGTCCAGCACTGTGCATAAAAGGGACAGGATCCTAAGAGGGAATCTGTGGACCTCAAAACTAATGGATATACTCCTCCTATTTTTTTTACAACATGAGTAATAGTAACTACTATTATTTTTTATACTGAAGACTGATCTCAGGGGCATTCTACCTCTGACCTACACCCCAAACCCTTCTTTATTTTTGAAATAAATCTCGCTAGTTTGCTAAAGTTCTTGCTGTGTTGCTGAGGCTGGCCTCAAACTTGTGATTTTCCTGTCTCAGCCTCCCAAGTACTGGGGTTATAGATGTGTGCTACCATGCCTAGAAGAGATAATTATTAGGCACAAGAATTCTCAGAACAAAAACTGTTTCAGACAGATATTCAGGGGCAGACAAATTTCCTCCTTTTTTGTTTTTTTCATGAGTCAAGTTTTGATTAGACGACTTTGAGTTTACACACCCTCTCTTTTATCTACCCACAGGAATCTGGACAACTGAGCCAACTGGTAAATTTGGAAAAACTCACCACGTGTGTACAGTTCTACCTTCAGTTTTCCTTTGTGTATTGTGTTCAAAATGAGGAAATGTTTGTTTGCTGGCAAATGTACGTGACTCTGAGATTTAGTTGACATCTGTCTCTTATGAAGATATACACTTAAATTTACCTTCAGTAATAAATCCATGATTTTGTAAGTTTAGAATCTGGTAAAAATATGTAATTCTTATTGTATTGTCTTTCCTGGGAGACTCTGAGCAATAAGCGCTATGAAACAGAAGTGCAAGGTCTAAATTATGACGTGTAAATCACAAAAACATAAGTAGAGGAACTTGAAATTGAATTATTCTAATCCTGTTCTAGAAACTAAATTCCATTTTTTTGGGTGCTGGTTATTGAACCAAAGGGCATTCTATCTCCTGAGCTATATCCTCAGCCATTAATTAATTAGTTAATTAATTAGTTTAATATGTATTCATTTATTTATTTGGAAATAGGTTTCACTAAGTTGCTGAAGCTGGCCTTGAGTCTAGGATTCTCTTGTCTCTGCCTCCCAAGTACTGGGAGGTGAGCACCATCACTCCCTGCTGAGCCTGAATTCTCATAACTATTCTGGTGAAAAGTTTATCTGATGATGATGATGATGATGATGATGATGATAATAATAATAATAATAATAGTGATGATAGAATAAGACCTCACGGGGCTCGTACAAAACACCATGGATTTGTGCCTGCATTAATGGGTTATCATTCTCTTTTGCTAATAAATTGAATTTCTCTCATCATTTTGGGGCTCAAGTTTGGCTGGGCTTAGGGATTTCCAGAAATAAGTGAAGTTTTGAGCTCCTTTATTCAGGATAAGTGTAAGAAGCTGGTTTGGGGCTTTGTTTTCTCTTCTGCAGTATGGAATAGTGTCTGGAGAATAGAGACTAGTATTAGAAAATGCTGGAAAGGAAATAGAAAATTTTAGGTCTTGAGAAGACTTTGACCCGCAGAGATTTACCATAAAGGAAGGTCAATATCAGTACATTTTGTGAATGTCTGACCTTGTTTATTCCCAAGACACTGGGAAGGACTTTATGAGCGCTGAGACTAAGAAAAATATTAAGAGTCTGTGAATAGGGATGTGCACAAAAATAGGATATGGCTGGGCAAAATGGCTCAGACCTGCATCCCCAGTTCTTGGGAAGCTGAGACAGTAGGATAGGAGGTTTGAGACCAGGTTCAGCAACTTAGTGAGACCCTGTTTCCAAATAATAATAGTGTTGATGATGATGATGATGATGATGATGATGATGATGATGATGATAATAATAATAATAATAATAATGATGGGTTGGGGATGTAGCTTGTAGGTACAATTATTCTTTACTCAATCTCCAGTACATAAACGCAAAAATAGGATAGGTAAAGTTTTGATAGCCCTTAGCCTATGGATCTTGTCCCAAATTGTATGTGGATTCTGTATTCAAGAACAATTGTCATGAGGTCTTCTCTTTTCTATTTAAGAAAACCATAAACAGTAAATAAAATTTGATGGAAGAAAAATGCAACCTGAGAAAAGCAATAATATCTAAGGGGTTTACAAGGATCCCTTATGTCCACAAATTACATAAATAATTTTTAGGGGTAAAAAATAATCTCCAACTAAATAAAAATTGGGTGATGAATTCAGGTATGGTCATTTTTCTCCCTTATGATAAGGGTTTGATAGATTAAAGTTTGGCTGAGGCTTAAGGGTTTCTGGAAATGAAGTTTTGAGTTTCTTTATTCAGGTAAAGTAGAAGAAGCTGGTTTGGATTTTTTTTTTCTCCTCTGCAGGATAGACTAGTGTCTGGAGACTAGTGACTAGTAAGGAACATTATTGATTAATTGAAGAGCTGATATAAACAAAAACATGTATGCAGATACATTCCAATATTTCTCTGTGTGTATATGTGCATAAACACATAAATATGTGCAGAAATATATACAAATATACATAAATATGCACATATATAAACCAGATAAGCAAAGAAACACAGAAAGATGTGATGTAACTTAGAATCTATTTTCTGGCAAATAATAAAATAATATTTCCACACAATTCTTCAAAGCTTTTAAGTTTTTTCTTCAGGTACCCCAAAAGCTCATAAGAACCAGAGACTTGGGGCCACGAAGTCAGCTCAGGAGGTGACCTCATAGAGAAGGTATGGGAGGGTGAGTGTGAGCCTGGGCACCGGAGCTGGCAACGATGAAGAGCCTCACTTGCTTGGATGGATCGTCTCCGTTCATCTTCCGCAGGCAGCAGACCTGAAGACAAGCATTGAAGCGGGAACAGTTAATTGGAGGTTTTTTAAAGGACCAGGTGTAGGACAATAAGAAAAACAAGATGGCAGAAGTAAAATAAGGGAACAAGGCATAAAATACCCAGCAGCTGAGGTGCTGAGGGAGGCTGTAGGACACGCATCAGAGTTGTCCTGACAGAAACCCAAGGCAGCTAGTTGAAATAGTAACTCTTAAGTTGTTTCTGGAGAGCCTTTCTTAAGAGCATAACTTTTTAGAAGATCTATTCTAATCTAGAAGAAGAGGCAGTAGCCAGGGAAAACCCTCAGTCTGAAGCAGAGGTCACTGAAGTAGATCCAGGAGTCTCAGAAATGGTTAGCACTGAGAATTCGAGTAGATATCTGGTCTACCAGTGCAACGCGAGTGGAAGTTTCATGAGGCTTTGCTATCAGTGCATAGTCTGTTACACTGGCCTTTGGTCCATTTAACTATCTTAGTCTGCTCAGGTTGATGTGATGATACATCAGAGACTCAGTAGTTCAAATCCCCACTACCTCAGAATGTGATTTTACTGTGAAATAGAGATGATGGTATCGTGGTTGTGTTAGGATGAGGTGGTACTGGAGTAGCGTGAGCTCTTGATTTGCTATGACTGATGTCCTTCTAATGAGGCAGAGAGATAAATAGGAGAGAGTGTGTTGTGAGAGGAAGACACTTTGCATCTACAAATGAAGGGACACCGTGCACTGACAGCAAGCACTAGAAGTGAGAAATAGAGGGTCCTTCCCAGCAGGTCTCACTGGGCACAGAGCCCTGCTGACCCTTGGTTTGGGATTGACAGCTTCTAGAATTGTGAGATCATGCATTTCTGTTGTTCTTAGCCACTTGCTGTGGTACTCATGGGGGCACTAGGACCTGAACCTAGGGGTATTCTTCCTCTGAGCTATATTCCTAGCCCATTTCATTTTTTATTTGGAAACAAGGTCTCACTAAGTTGTGAAGGGCCTTTGCTAAAGTGTTAAAGCAGGCGGTGAACCTGTGACCCTCTTGTCTGAGCTTCCCAAGTATTGCAATTACAGGACACCCAGATAGGACCCTGTTTCAAAATACAAAATAAAATAGGGCTGGGAGTATAGCTCAGGAACAGAAATGAGAGAGAGAGAGAGAGAGAGAGAGAGAGAGAGAGAGAGAGAGAGAGAGAGAGAAGAAGAAGAAGAAGAAGAAGAAGAAGGAGAAGGAGAAGGAGAAGGAGAAGGAGAAGGAGAAGGAGAAGGAGAAGGAGAAGGAGAAGGAGAAGGAGAAGGAGAAGGAGAAGGAGAAGGAGAAGGAGAAGGAGGGAAGGAAGGAAGGAAGGAAGGAAGGAAGGAAGGAAGGAACAGGTGAGTCTCCCTAAGAGATCATGCTAATGGCCTTGAATTTGAAATCCTATATTCTCAACATCCCAAGTATTGGGATTATAGGCATATGCCACAGTATTCAGCTGTAGTACTTTTTTTTTTCCCGCAGTACTGTGGATAGAACCCAGGGGCATTCTACCTTTGAGCTACACCCCTAAACTTATTTTTTATTTTTTTATTTTGAAACAGGGTCTCAATGAGTTGGAAAGGGCCTCACTAAGTAGTAGCTGAGGCTGTCCTCGAACTGCGATTCTCCTGTCTCATCTTCCTAAATGCTGGGATTACAAGATGCACCACCACATCTGGCTCAGAGTGGTAGTACATCTTAATAGCAGCCCCAGGAAACTAATTCAGAAGAAGTCTGCTCCATTAACACAGTTTTAGTGAAGATAAGTTGGAAAATGTTCCTCAAATGACTGGTAAACACAGTAAAGTAAGAATGAAATAAACCATTATTGTTTTTGGCCACCGAGATGTTAGAATTTATATTTTCCTACACATAACAATTTTCCTTGACTGATAGAATTTGATAACTTGAAGGAGTGTATCAATAATTTAAAATATACATGAAATATACAGCCTTTACTGTGGAGTAGAGGACAGATACCAAACTGGTATCTATCAGAGCCAAGGACAGTAGCAGAATGAGCATGTCTGTCTTCACCATTCATTTCTTTGAATGCAGTATATCTTCCTGAATTCTATTGCTAATCCTTCCCTCTAGGGTGAGAAGTCTCTCAAAACATTTTAGCTAATCATGTCCCCATATCACCTTTAAGTCTTTCAGGGAGAGTCTTCTTAACATTCATTATGCTAATCAAGTTAGTAATTTGCCCAAGCAAAATACATTTTTAGCAGTAGTGTCCAACCATAGTCTGAGATCGGTTGTTGTATTCTTCTTAATGTAGAGAGGGAATCCTGCTTCTTGAATGCTAATGTGTATGCTTCCAATAAACTTTTTGCAAAGCTTAAATAAATTCAATTCATCTGATTAAGACCAATAAATATTAACTGAGTACCCTTTATGTTCTAGGGACCCAAAATAATGAGTAGTCACAATTAGTATCTCTGTCTAGTGAAGTGCAAGAAGTGGTCAGGAGATACTACACTAACTTCATAAAAATATTATTTTTGCTGATAGAAATTATGGTAAGTGTTACTGGAGTGTTATTTTCAAGCCATAGTAATCGGTCAAGTGGACATTTTCCCCAGGGTGGCTTTTAGATTCCCAGTGGCTTGTGCAGCATTATGTAATTTGAGGGCAAGCTGCCTTAGTTGTTGTTAGCAGCTAAGATGTACATGATATATTATCCCTGTTGGGGTTTTGGTTTTCAAAAGTGATGCATGCTGGAATCTCCTAAGATATCTGGATGAAATGTGTTTGCAGAAATATGTCTATGGATTAAGGGAAGGATTTTTTGCAGGGTTGCATATTAAGGCAATATCATCAACCCTTCTTCAACATTTACTACATACATTTCCAGCCTCCACACTTAATAAATGTGTGATCTTGGGAAAATTGCATAATCTGTCAGTGTCCTGTCTGTTATATCAGGATGGAAACTGCACTTGTTTCCTATGGTTACTATGAGTATTCATTGGGGTATAGAAGCTACTCAGTACAGTATAAAAAGAAGTATTCAATAAATAGAAGCTTTCATTAATGGTAAGACAAATGTAGTGGTACTGATATCTTCATTTTGTAAGAGATGTTCTTTTATAAGTTAAAAGGAATAATTTCACAATACAATTTTTAAAGGCAGACTATTTTTAATAATGTCTAATTGTGAAGAACAATTGTTTTATTTGAGTCAAACTATAAAAATAATCTGATAGGTATTTTGATCCCTAACACTCTTTCATTAATTTTCAAAGAAACTGATTTGTTTCTAAGAAAATTATATCCACTATTATATAAAAATCAGGGTCAGTCACGAAATTATGTGAGTATATTAAAACTTTTTTATGTGCTCATAATTTTTCTTTTTACTGCATACATCTCTTGCATTTCATTTTATTATATTGTGGTACTGGGGATTAAACCCAGGAATATTCTAACTGAGCTAGACCCTCAGCCCTACTTTATTTTGAAACAGTCTTGTCAAGTTTCTGAGGGTGTTGCTGAATTGCTAAAGTGGACCTTGAACCTGCAATCCTCCTGTCTCAGCTCCCTCTAGGATTGAGATTACTCGTATGTGCCTAGATATTTCCTACATTTAAAAAATATACAAGCCGGGCGTGGTGGTGCACGCTTGTAATCCCCGTGCTTGGGAGGCTGAGACAGGAGGATCGCGCAGGTTCGAAGCCAGCCGCGCGAGCTGGCTTAGGAGACCCTATTTCCAAATAAAAATGTAAAAATAGGTCTGGGAGTGTAGCCTGGAGGTAGAAGGGCTTCCAGGAACCCCAGTACCACAAAAAAAATGCAAAGAAAACACATGAAATATTCCTGTGTATCATGTTTGTGATCAAATATATCCATATACAGAACAGTAATAAGAAGCTATCTTTGCTATATGCTCCAATAATTTACATGAAAAAGCATAAAATGACTTATTTAGTTTTCCCTAATAAGTGTCTTATCTCTTTGTTTTGAAAGAATAAGATAAATTGCAGGGCAACATGGTCAGTAGGCATCGAAAAGGAATATAATTTGACAGAATAAGAAAGAGATAATAACAGTATTTAGCATACACAGAACAATCACAATTTTCCTGAAAATTTTCTAAATATTTCATACTACTAAAAATGAATCACTTCTCTGTTAAATTATAGTGGTCATAAACAATACTGACATAGTACTTTACGAAGCCTGTGTATGGTTTACAATCTGCTGTCTCACTGTGATCAATCTCTGTCATGAGACAATTTATAGTAAAAACCAATACATTGATATAGAGTAAGAAAAAACACTTTGAGAAGTATTGCCAGTAGTTTTGGTAATACAACTGGAACAATTGGAATCATTTTTTCTGTTGTTATTGTTGTTGTTGTAGAACTGGGTATCAAACCCAGGGACATTCTACCTTTGAGCTACATCTCCTGCCCTATTTTTTATTTTTTATTTTTTTTAAATAGGGTCTCACAACCAGGCGTGGTGGCGCGCGCTTGTAATCCCTGCACTTGGGAGGCAGAGACAGGAGGATTGCGCAGGTTCAAAGCCAGATGTGGTGGCTTAAGAGACCCTGTTTCAAAAAAAAAAAAAAAAAAGGTATAAAAATAGGTCTGGGAGTGTAGCCCAGAGTAAAAGGGTAAAAGGGTTTTCCAGGAACCCCAGTACCACTAAAAAAGAAGAAAGAAAGAAAGAAAGAAAGAAAGAAAGAAAGAAAGGAAGGAAGGAAGGAAGGAAGGAAGGAAGGAAGGAGAAGGGAAGGGAAGGGAAGGGAAGGGAAGGGAAGGGAAGGGAAGGGAAGGGAAGGGAAGGGAAGGAAGAGGGTCTCACCAAATTGTGGAGGGCCTCACTAAGTAGCTAAGATTGGCCATGTACCTGGAATCCTCCTACCTCAGCCTTCCAAATACTGGGATTACACACATGAGCCACCAGGCCCAGCTACCTGAAATTTTTTAAGTAGAGTTTTCTCTCTTCTGCTCTGTGTTTAGTTATGTACAGTGATGCTTTTCTCTGTGAACCTCAACTATTTAAGCTATGCTTGCAACTTTCAGTGTTTACTGTGTTACCAAGTTCTTAAAGAAGATAATGATGAGTGCTTTAATATGGCAATGCCTGCAGATGCCAATAAAATAGCTAAGGTTATCATTTAGGACATTATTTTATATTTGCCCAAAGTTTTTTTTCTTTTTACATTGAATTTATCTTGTAATGTAATGCATAAAACACCATCTCTCTTATCATCAATTGCTGTATACTTGTATCTTCCTACCACTCTGAACTACATTATGATATGAACTACAATGCACTAATAAAAGCATATAAAATAAAAGGTAGGTGGATCCAAGAAAGAGTATATTTTAAAAAGATCTTGAAAGATACGGGGTTTCAAGCCATACCAGAGCCCCAATAATAGTAGAATTTTTGTAAATTATGGTTTAGAATTACCTCATGATAATCTTTTTGGTTTTTTTGGTGGTACTGGGGTTCCTGGATACCCTTCTACTTCTGGGCTACATTCCCAGACCTATTTTTATACTTTTTAATTTGGAAACAGGGTCTCTTGGCCAACGCGGCTGGCTTCGAACCTGTGTGATCCTCTTGTCTCCGCCTCCCAAGTGCGGGGATTACAAGTGTGAGCCACCATGCCCAGCCCTCATGATAATCTTAAAGACTATGTTTTACATCAGCTACCTTTTAAGCTTCTTGATATCAACAAACTTAAAATATGTTATTTTAGCTTTTAATTCAACATGCCTTTCTGGAAATAATTATGGATTACTTTTTCCATAATGTTTTGAAATATGAAAAAATAAAAACAAATATGTATGCTATGTGTACAGCTTAGAGTCAGAAGCAAAATTAAGAATAACATCTAGCTCCGTGTAGAACATATGAAATCAGATTGGTACTATCTAACACGATAGGCATTGCTCAAAGTTCCATATGCAGCTCACTTTTGGATAATATAAAACTGAAAGCCAGTGAAAGAATAATAAAAAAGCTAATAGATTAATTTATCAAAGGTGGCATTAAATTTTTTGTTCACCCACCTAACACTAATGGGTTAATATTTTGAACCTTTTCTTGAAAAACAATTTCTATTGGAATTGGGAGACTCAAGGCTCATTCCCCAACTCCCAGGAAAGATTGCTATGGACATAACAGGGAATCCTTTTAGGAAGCACAACTGTATGTCCACGGATCCTTTAATCATGAAACTCTGAGATCTAAGAATTCATTTAATATGAAGGCACAGAGATTTTTTTATAGGCTAAGGAATAGATCACTTAACATTACTGATCCACATAGACCTCATTAATTCAAAGAAAGAGACAAGAATTGTTAAGCTCTTTGAGAAATGCAAATGCACAAAGAGGAAGCATGTGCCCTTAATAAAAATTAATGGACTGGAAATGGAGTAAAATTTTGGAAAAAGACGAGTTTTTCAGTAAGTATAATCAATACCTTTCAAGGCAGTTGAGAGAATATGACCTTAGAGAAAATAAAATGTTCTGTGAGAAAGGATCTACATTCTTGGAAATTAGAAACATGATTGATGATCACTGAAATAACTTCTTCTATAAATAGGCTGGAAAGCATAATAGATGCCTCTGGAACAGCAAGTGAGCTGAGCTGATGGAAGGTCCCAAGAACACACTGAAGAAGGACACATTCATCGTTTTTAATGAAAGATAAGTTGTTGAGTTTGAGGTATGCAAACATCTATGATACCGTCATTGCAGTACAAAGGTTTCATATACCCATTAAAATATGTTTAGCATCCTTAGTTATGAGGCAATGGAAATCAAATCTACAGTGAAGTACCACTTTATATACACCCAGATAACTAAAATAAAACTCATGGACAACAATAAATTTTGCTGAAGATGTGTGAAAATTGTATTTTCCTTGTTCTGTTACTTGGATTATAAAAATGCCAAAGTTACTTTGGAAAACTGTTTGACAGTTTTTAAAATGTTAATCTTGTAATTACCATATGACTCAGCAATTCCTCTCTTGGGTAAATATCTAAGATAATTTGGAATATGTACACACACAAATACACACACACAAACTGTGCATAAGGTTCACAGCAGCTCTAGCTATAATAGCCAAATTATGGAATGGCCCTTGTGCATCAATTAAGGAATGATTACAAAATAAGTGACACATTCATTCAAATGAATATAGTTCTGCAATAAAAAGGAATGAATTACTGATACATGCCACAACACAGAAAGACCTTGAGAACATTCTGCTAAATAAAATAAACTACTCATGAAGATCATATGCTTTGTTTTACATATAGGAAACATCCCATGTCGTCAAGACACATAGTGTATCATTGATTTTCAGGGGCCAGGGGAAGGCAAAGGGAATGGTATGTGGCATGTCATCGGTACAGAGTTTCTATTTGGGTGTCACTAAATATTATGAAATAAGAAAGTTGTAATGATTTCATAACTCTGTTACTATAATAAACATCTCTGTTTTGTAGACACCAAGCTAGTGAAATTTATTTGTGTGATTTTATATCTCACTAAAGCAATTATTAAACATATTTAACACTTTATGTGGAAGATAAAGCTTGAATATTCTCTTAAAATATAGAGGAAATATATAGGAAAATAGTGCTAGGAAATGTGATTTTTGTAAATGACATACAAGAAATTTTATATAAGAATGATGGTAGCAAAATCAGTGGAAGGTGTAGAGATAACCTGCATTGACAGGAACTTTACCAGGTTTAAAAATATAGAGCAGTGCATTCAAAAGTTTTCCTAATATCCAGAAGAAATGAATGATGAGAATCAACTATTAGATCAAGTCACATAGTAATTTTATAATTAAACACATGGTATCAGTCAAATGATAACCTACACTGTGTATATTTTTTAACATTTACCTATCTAAGAAGTCATAGGTTACAAACTTGCTTCTAACCCCTTTCTTCTACTGGAGAAGTCATATATATATTTCATCTATATTGGAAATTTAAGGTGATGGTAATATATATTTTCTAGCAAAAGAGAAGAGATAGAGAAGTGGTATAAAGACTGAGTTTCAAGACGGCTCACTTTTTGAATTCTGAATGATAAGGAATCTTCAAAGAAGACTGAAGAACAATGGCCCTGATGCTCAGGGGGAAATCAAGAGGTGGTGCTTTATGGGGGTCAAGTGAAGAAAAGTATTTTGAGCAAGGTGGCCCAATTTTTAATTCTACATCTCTGATTGGTTGAGTAAGATGAAGTCTGATATATGAAAATGAAAGCAATGATCATGCTTTAGGTCACATAATATTGGAAAAGTCTAGTTGACATGTGACAGAGTTATTTTTCTTTATATTCATAGTTGGTGAGCTAGTTATGTGAATCAATTCATTGCTATCCTGTTGCCTGTGAGTTTTAAACTTAAAAAAGGAACCTTTCGGGATGGTATGTGACAGTCAAAGGCACAATTCTTATTCTCTCTGCTTTTCTTTTATGGTCCCTCTCCATGCTGCCCAAGTACAAGTCTTAGCATAAAATGGGTTGGTAGGAAGAAAATATTATTCCTCTGTCTATTTTATTTACTTATTTTGTTTTAAAATACTTTTATGGGTGCATTGTAGTTTCACATCATAATGTAGTTCAGAGTGAAAATGGCAAGCATGCACTCATCACTTGGTGAGCTTCCCTGCCCCTCCCTCCTGCTCTCTGTCCTTCCCCAAACATTAGTATTTTTACATATGCACATAACATTAACGAAATGCTTTTTGTTAGTTCTTCCTTCCCTGAACCACCTCCTTTGCACCATTGGAGCTCCATGTCTATTTTCTAAATTCCGTCTTGTATTTCCCTTACTTCCTAGCTTCCACATATGAGAAAAAAACATATGACCTTCTGTTTTCTGTGACGGCTAGTCTCACTTAACAGAATGTTCCCCAGACCCATTCATTTTCCTGCAAATGAAAACTTTATCTTTATTGCTGAGTAGAATTCCGTTGTGTGTCTATCCCCAAATTTTGTAATCCATTCATCTATCAGTGTACACCTAGGTTTGTGCATTAATTTAGCTATTATGAATTGTGCTGCTATGAACATGGGTATCCATGCATCACTATAACATTCTGATTGCAATTCATATGGAAATGAATGGTGCTCTGGAATGGTATAGCTCGGTCATATGCGGGAGCCATTCATAGTATTCTGGGAAATCTCCACAGTGATCTTCATAACGGTGGGACTAATTTTCAACCCCACAAACGGTGTAGAAGAGTTCCTATTTCCCCTCTTCTATTTTAATGGTATAATTCTGTTGTGGCCACTTCCCTGGCCATCACTGGCCTAGAGAAAGAGATTATAATACAGTCTTGTCCTGCATTTCATCTCAGGGTGGATACTTGGACCTGTCATAAAATCTACACTATTGCCTACTTATTTAAACCACAATGTATGTTGGACTAATTAGAAGTGATATAGAGTGCATTGAGAGATCCTTTAAATATATCTGAGGAAATTAACTTCACATACAAAATTTAAAAGCTAATTTTTATATTTAATTTTCTACAGGCAAAAGAGTTCTACCTTTTTAATTTATTGAGGCGTGAGATATGTTAAATGGTTTTGATAAATGCTTATTTCCTAGGTCATCCATTGTTAGTGCTAAATTTAGAAGCTGGAGTTAAGGACTACGTAAAAGGCGTTGAACTGAAGCATTGACTCAGAATAAGTTAGTATAAAATCTTGGTAATATTGATGATCATCCATCTTAGTCTACTAACCTAAGATGTCCACCAGTAAATGAATGCACGATTGCCAAACTCTAAACCAGCCAAGATGTCCATCAACAGATGAATGGATTACAAAACTATGAGATATGTGCACAATGGAATTTCACTCAGCCATAAAGAAGAACACAATTACATCATTTATAGGGTAATGGATGGAACTGGAGGACATTAATGTGAGGTTAGTCAGTAACAAAAAGTAAAAATCTAATGCTTTTTCTTACATGTGGAAGCTAGGGAAAAAAGGGTCATAAGAGAAACTCTAGATAAAGAAGGAGAAACCAAAGATGAGCAAATAAGGCAACCTAATGAAGGGGATAGAAGGGGGAAGAGGGAATTTCCTAATGTACATGATGTACGTTCATAAACATATCAAAGTCAATCATAGGCCAAATATAAGAAAAAGGGAGTGGGGAGAGAATGGGGTGGGATTAAAGAAGAACTAAACGAGTGATGTGTGCAAGTATGCCTTTACCATCTTGAACCCCTTTAAGATGTATGACTACAATCCTCCAATAAAACGTTAAAAAAGAAATATTTAAGCTAAAAAGGACTTGAAAAACAATTCACATCATTTCAGAAACATCAGTTAATAAAATTCTTAATGTGATATTTTATCACGCTAAAATGATACTGTCATGAATTAAAAAACACCATCAATGACCTACTTAAGGGACACTATCTGCCAAATTTATTTTGATTGAGACTAATAATTGCTCACGTTAACTTACCAGTTAAATTCCAGTGCTGATGTAATTAAAATTACTTGCATTTGTTATATGTAAATTAATTCTGTTACCTTTGGATTCTAATAAAATGGAACTACTTATGATGATTAAATACTTCTAAGTTTATTGAAATTATTACTATTTCTTTAATAATATCTTATTTTACTCTAACCTGTAAATTGATCATTAAAGTGTGATTTCAAGTGATTTTGAATTGAAATTCATTTTCAATAGCTTTAGGTTAAACTGTTGCATGTTCTAGATTCTGGATATTCATTTCCAGTTTCAAGATTTTATAATCTATATTAAAGAATTAGAGAGTAAATAATGGGTTTTACTCAATAATACTATGTTGTACTTAAATTTCTTTAAATTCCAGAGCAATATAATTGTAGCACTTTTATTATTCTTTCTTGCTCTGAAAGTCCATGAGATCTTTTGGAATATAAAAAACTTTTCTAACCCTCATCTTTGACAGTAGAACTCCAAATCATACCAAAAGAGAAAAAAGGGGACCTTTTTTTTTAAATCATTTTTGCCTTCTTAATCAAGGTAAACTTTACTTATGGTAACATCAACAGTTTATAAACATATAATTCAATGATATTTTACAAACTTATACCTTCTTAATCCATTTTGTGCTGCATGATTTATAATGAACAGGAATTTCTCACAGTTAGAGAACCTGAAACGCCCAGCTTCAAAGTTCTGGCATTGGAAAAAGCTTTTTTGTGGCATCTTTTCATGGCAGAAAGACCTAACCCATTTCCCCAAACCCCGTCATAGTGGCATTAATCTATTTATGAGCACAGAGCCTAAACATCTTTCTAAATGCTCCACCTTCCAATGTGGTTACATTGGGGACCAAGTTTCCAACACATGAATCTTGGGAGATCCATGTATACCATGACACATATATTTTCAAAACAACTACCCACTGCAGATATCAAATATCTTCATCTCCTTCGTGTTCTCATGACTACATATAGTCAATTCACACCTTCCCCCAGCATCCGCTCTTCTGATCTCTGTCATGGTAGATTAGTTTTATCTGGTGTTGAGCTGAAAAGAATGTGACAGGTGCTCTCTTATAATGATACGAAATGAATGAAGGCATATATCCCTTTATTTGTATTTTCTTTAATTTCATCCATCAGTAACCTGAAGTTTTTGATGCAGTGTAGTTTCCAGCATACTTTCCAGTCTTATACAACTTTTGGTAAAGTTACCTATCAATCTCGTATGTTTTTAGTACTGTTCCAAGTAGTATAGATTTTTAAATTATGCGTGTTTGTTGATAGTAGTCTCCATATACATGGGTGAGTAATTCTATGATTCAACAATGGAAGGATGTCAAGATCAGAGGAGTGGTTTCTGAACACCCAATATGATTCTTAATTTTAGTAAAAGCTTTATATTATTTATTAGAGTATGTGATAAAAATTTTCGAATGTGGTTATGATTCATATTTTTTGAACCTTCTAGATTATTGTTGAGTCCTGAATACAGTGGAAGAGACCCTATAGCGTTTTAACTTAGCATGCTCAATTCGTTTGCTTTTAGTATAATTGGATGGATAAAATAGTAATTTGTTGCTCAGTGAAATCACATTTTATGCAGTTTTAAGATCAAACATTCTTAAATTTCATATTTAATTAAATAATAATCTAAAATGACATGACAAGGTGTAAAACATTCTAAGTATAAAACTGTTGTGAATTAAGACCGCTTAAATATTTCATAATATAACTAGACTTTGTATATATATGATTAAAATGATTCTATAACATTTATATTTTAATTTATTATATCATTTGACTGTTTTGTTAATTTTGTATTAAGTAAATACAGTAATCTTGATTTTATAAAATAAATTCCTACTGTGAAACTGTTCTGTGCTAATAGTAGAATTCAGGTTTTGTTTATATACTTGGACATGTTTATCATTGAAACAAGGGCTTTCATCTATTTGCATTTATCAAGATATTCAAAATCACAATTGAGGCTGAATGGCCAAACTTCTTCAGACACCCTATGATTAAAAGTCAGCTGCAGTGATACAGCTGGATCATATGGTAGGTTCATTCCCAACCTTCTGAGCCCCCTGCACACTGATTTCCAAAGTAGTTGTACTAATTTGCAACCCCATCAGCAGTCTCTCAGGGTTTCTACTTCTTCACATTCTTGGCAACATTTATTATTGTGTTTTTAATTATTGCCATTCTAATTGCAGTAAGTCCAAATCTCAGATTTGTATCTTTCTGATTGCTAGTGATGTTGAACATTTTTTCACATGTTTATTGGCCATCTTTTATCTTTTGATGGACACCTAGATTGGTTCCATAATTTGGCTATCGTGAATTGTGCTGCTATATACACAGTAATTCATTTATCACTATAATGTTCTGAATTCAGTCCCTTTAGAAAGATACTCAGGAGTAAGGATTTCCACTTTAACTCATTTTAACCTAAATACAAAACTTTCAGGCTAAAAGGTACACTCGTCTAATTTTGCAGATAAGAATTTAGGGAGAAGCAAAGATTTATTAAAACAACCAAGACCACAGAGACTCTAGTAGGAAGGGAGGAATCTGCATCAGCAAGTGCTGGCCAGTGTTACAAATTCAACCCTTGACCCACTCGCTATACACATCACACTGGGACCCAGGCAACTCATTGATCCATGTACTGTCCTGATCACTGACCCCACTCTCTGTTTGTAATCACTGAGTGGCTGCTAACTTCATGAGACTGCATGGTTCTCAAAATCTGAAATGTATATTATCTGGACCTTTATAGAAAAAAACTTTTGTCCACCTATGTCTTAAATCTAAAATTCTTTAAATTATTTTCACATCAGCTGCTTTCAGTGTGCCTCTAGTGGGTCCCTGTTGGGACATTGATAGACTAGCATAATTGAATTTGAGTGAGAAAAACATGTTTCATAGTCCTGCAGCCTTTTGAAACTTAGCAAAACTTGCTTACAGACACATTATGGCCAGTCTTTGCAAATAAGTATGGCTTGGTGGAATAGAACTCGTATTATCAAGCTTTGGATTGAAGGTTCTATGTATATATTCTCTGGGGTTTGCTGCCTTTCTGCTTTTTAGTTTTGCCATCTTTTTCCTCTATTTTTTCTCTCAATTCTCTTAAAGACAGTTTGTTCCCTGAATAGGCTTTATCATACTTTTTGAATACATATATAATGTTTCGTGATGTTTGAAATATTCTCAGCCATAATTCTTAAGATTCATATTGTAGTCAATCTCTTGCTCCTTTTCTGCACACGGGTCTTACACATCTTTTTGCCTTGATGTCCTGTTTTCTATCTTCCTTGCCTTTTGCACATCTATCCTGGATAATATTTACCTCCTCCATTCTTTCTATTCACTAATTTTAGTTATATTTTCTTACTTGTAGAAGTTATATTTTTATCTTTATCCAAATTCTTATTTCCTAATGATACTCTAAATTGTATATTTTAATTGTATATTATAGTTTATTTAGAATTTGTATGCCATTCTTATTCACTTGAACTGTGTCTAAACTTGAACCCATATTATAATGCTTATATCCTGTAAATAGTGAAATTAAATCGTATTAAGTTTTCCAACACTATTCTTTTTCAAAAATATTTTGATACAGGAGACAGTTTTCTTTTTCAGTAATTCTACAACCAGATCATCACTTTTCACACAATAACTCATTCTGATTTGAACTGTAGAGGAATAGTGTGTATATTTATATAATTTTGTTATTATTTATTGCTGTGTAGAATTTCACTGTGTGACTATCCCATGATATATACATATTATTTTGCATATATAGCACATATGATAATATATAATGTGGGATATATACATTATTCATAATATGGTATGCTACATTATGATGTGAGAATAGAAGGCACCAATAAAAGTAAAAAAAGTTATATTCTACTATAAAGTAAATTAATATACTCTAAATACCAAAATACAATATTGAGTCTTTTGATCCACAGGCATGCTGTATTTCTTCATTTGTTCTTATTTTTTCTCCTGACATATTTTTAATTATCTTAGGTACTTGTCTTCAATATATTTTGTTAGATTCTTTACTAAACATTTCACATTTCTTAAAAATATTATCTAATTTCAATTTCTCTTACTATTTTCAGTATATTAAAATACAATTGAGGTGTTTGTGCCAAAATTAATCGTCATTGCTAAATTCATATCTAAATTTTATAGCTTTCATGTAGATGCCTTAGAATTTTCTACATAGATGATCATTTCTCAATTGAATAAAGACACTTGTATCTCATTCCAAACCAAATTGCGTGTGTGTGTGTGTGTGTGCGTGTGTGCGTGTGTGTGTGTGTGTGTGTGTGTGTGTGTGTGTGTGTGTGTGTTCAATCACATTCCAAAACAATGGAAACTGGTGCAGGGGTGTAGGAACTGATGAAAGTAAATGTCACTCCCTTGTTTACGATTAGCAGGTGCAGAGCACTCAGGTTCTCAACATTCATATAGTGAGCTCCAGATTTTTCATAAATGTCCTCATCAGGTCTTGTGAGCTCCATCCTTTTTTCAGTTAGAGAGAGTCATTATCCTAAGAGGATATTAAATTATTTTGAGTGAGGTTATCCTATTGGTCTTTGCTACTAGAATGTTAATACGATAAATTATATTGATAGTTTTCAAATGCCAGACTCTTTTGAATTTAGAATTTAGAATTTAGAATTTTTGAATGCCAGACTCTTTTTTGGATTTAGAATCTCCCTCTACACTTCATGCAGACAAGACAGCCATGTTGGAGGCAGAGCTTGGTTGCTAAGGAGGCTCCGTGGGGGCATGGCTTTGGGGATTACATAAGGTTCTTCTTCAACCTGTTTTCTCTCCTGCTTCTGGCACCTTCCCCCTTTTGGTGCTCAATGCAGTCACTGACTTTGGTAAGTTTGTGTATATATACCATGTCTATTGAGGTGTTTTCTTCTTCTAATTTTTTTCCTCCTTTCCCTCTCTTTCATTTAAACCCCCTCAATCACTCCATTAAGGTTTCTGCTCCACTGTCTAGAGTGCCTTCTATGCCCCAATTTCTCCTATAAAATTCTAATATATGAATTCTAATATACTTAATGCTTTAAACCTATGTGTGATATTTTATTTAAATTGAATTTCTGCTTTGTGCATTTTTGGGGGGGTGCTGGGGATTGAGCCGATGGTCAGTCTATCTTTGAGCAACACATTCAGCTCTATTTTATATTTTAGTTTGAAACAGGGCATCATTAAGTTGCTGAGGTTGGTGGCACATCTGCAATCCTCCAGTCTCAGCCTCCCATGCCCTGGAATTACAAGCGTATACCACTATGTCGGGTTTATATTTGGTTTCTAATGGTTGATTTGTACCTATGAATAAATATAAATATAAAAAGAATACATATGATATGTATGTGTATATATATTTTTCAAGAGTTTCAGCCCAAATACTCTCACAGGTTAGGCAGGATCTCTATCACTGAGATAAATAGGCAGCCCAGTTTTTTCTTTGAATTACATTATTTAAAACATTGAAATTCAATTAAAAAAATTTTTTTGCAGGTCTGGGGATGGAACCCAGGGGCATTCGACCTCCGAGCTACACCTCCTCCCCTATTTTTTATTCTTTATTTTGAAATCGGGTCTCACTGAGTTGCAGAGGGCCTCACTAAGTAGCTGAGGCTGTCCGCGAACCACGATCCTCCAGTCTCAGCCTCCCAAATGCTGGGATTACAGGTGTGCGCCATCACGCCCGGCTTCAATTTAATTTTTATATCTACTTAGTGAGGCCTTCTTCAACTTAGTGAGATCCTGTTTCAAAACAAAGAATAAAAAGTCAGCCTGGGTGTGTGAGTTGGAGGTAGGATGCCCCTGAGTTCAATCTGCAACACCAAAAAAAATTAGTAGAATTATAGCCTTGTCAATTATATTTTAGATAAATCAATTATTATTTTTCATAATATTTATGTAACATTTTATGTTTCTTCCATATCTTTTTGCTGACTTTTTTGGTTTCCAGATAAATGTTTTTAAAGTGACTTTAAAAGGGATGAGGGAAAACTAGACATTATTGAAATTTGCCTCCAAGGACTTTTCTTTTTGTTTTTTTTTTATCAAATGTTTGTATAATTTCAATGTGAAAAACTTTACATACATTTGTTATTAAAGTCTCAGTATCTGTGAAATGGGTCACAAATAAGAGGTGAACAGTGTGAGTGAGCCAGTGCTCCACACAAAATTAACTACATGGACTTTTGGTGCCGAGGGGGCACTTTTTATGGAAAGGAATATATGCGAAGCTTTTACCTTGTGGATAGCTCAAATATAGGCAGAACCCATAACAAGTGAGTTTTTGTCAGTTGACTGGGTAAGGAATCCACTTGTGTATGTCAGATCCAAGGTTCTAGAGAGGCCAGCCTGGGCCCTGGTCACCGGAACCCAGCAGCCATCATCCAGACTTCTTGGATGGCCAGCTATACTCAAGGAGAAGCAAAAAGTACCCCAAGTCTCACACCAAGATATAGGCTGACTTAGAAGCGTTCATTTCTCTTTAAATAAGACATGGGGGCAGAGGAGAAATAAATCAAGCTTGAAATATTAACACTTAGTTGGCAATCTAGCAACCAAAATCTAAAAGCCTAAGTGCCCAAATGTAAAAGGCATTAAAGAATAAACTGTATCAGAAGGGGGGGGGGACACACTGAACACAAGATACAGCATGTCTAAACATTTTGAAATTATAATTTAAACATTAAAGGTAAATGCTGAAAAACTATGCTCAGTTTCTGCTAGATTATCCAAGGACTTTTCAAATGCAAACTTTTTAAGAGGGATTGTATTTGAACATACCAAGAAATATTCTCAATAAAAATTTTGCAGAAAATATACTTAAAATGCTGTGTGCATGTATGCTGCTACCACTATTTACAACATTATGCTGTGAGATTCTAAAACTATAATGTACCAATAGAAGTATAAAAATTTGATAAAGTAAATAAGTAAATAAGAAAAAAACTAGAAAAAGACAAACTCATATGTCAACAATACAAAAGGTAGAATTTAACTCCAGGCTATGGAAGTAAAATAAAAATTTTCAGTGTGCTTGTCTTGAAGATTTATGACTAAAAAGCACTAAACATTTTCTAACATTTTTAGGTTATTTTGTTTACAATACTAGGGAGTAGACAATATATAAGGAAAGGCAGGCATGGATTCTCTGATCAGCAAGGATTCTGTTAGCATTTTGGTGCAAGATATAAAGTAATAAGTTCCAGAAAAAGAATACTAGCAAAATACGAGATATTGGGGGAAAAAAAGTGAGTTTTAATACTGAATAAATGAGGAAAGCATCAGGGAAATATAGTTTAATTTCTTCAAATGGTAAAGAGGAAGCACGCTAGGATGTAGAACTATGTAAACATTGGAAAAAATGGAAACTGAGATGCCAATAGGAGGAAAGCGATCACTTTGACAGCCCCACCCAAAATATAAGAGAAATACAGAAGGTTATTATGGAAACTCACTTAGCTCATTGGGGGAAGAACTTGACATCGTTGATGATGTTTTAGGGAATAGGTCTTGATTCAGAAAGGGACAAGTAATTGGCTGGGCATTGAGTCAGGGAGGAGCATAGGAGAGATTTACTTATTTTTTCCAAGGTCAAACCATTATGTGGGGTAGTTTGAAGGATGACAGTAACTAGGGCGAGTAAACCCCCCCCACATCTGTTACCTTCACTCCATCACTCCTTTCTTTATTTTTCTCTCTCTCCCTTCTTTCCTTCCTTTCCTTCCTTCCTTCCTTCCTTCCTTCCTTCCTTCCTTCCTTCCTTCCTTTCTTTCTTTCTTTCTTTCTTTCTTTCTTTCTTTCTTTCTTTCTTTCTTTCTTTCTTTCTTTCTTTCGGTGGTACTGGGATTCCTGGAAGCCCTTCTACCTCTGGGCTACACTCCGAGACCTATTTTATACTTTTTTATTTGGAAAAAGGGTCTCTTAAGCCAGCGCTTCTGGCTTCAAACCTGCGCGACCCTCCTGTCTCTGCCTCCCAAGCGTGGGGATTACAAGCGTGCCCACCGCGCCCGGGCCTTGATTTCTTTAAATGCCATCAAAGTTCAAGTTTATGTCTTGATTGTTTTAGAAAGAAAACAAATGATCTAAGACTACAAAGCTGCTTTATTGAACTAACAAGAGTAAAACCTCTATAAAATACCAAAGAAGGTAAAGAAGATTTACTGCCCCCTCCATGGCCACTGTGAATATTTAACCAGTTCTTTGTGAAAACCAAAATAACTGGGCATGATGTTGTACACCTCTAATCCCCCAAATGAACAGGAGGATTGAAGTTTAAGGGCAGCCTGAGTAACTTAAAGAGACCCTGTCTCAATTTTTTTTTTTGTAATTATAAAATGGCTAGGGATGTAGCTAAGCTCTAGAATACTTGTGTAGCATGCACAAGGTTCTTGAGTTTAATATGAAGTATGAATACACACACACACACACACACACACACACACACTGGGTAAAGCAAGAATAGATAAAACATGAGCCCCATAATCCTAGAAAATAAATTCTAACCCGATTTCAGTAAACTTTTAAACTTTTGCCTAGTTGCGGCTGACCATGAGACTATTCTCACTGTCAAGATGATGAATGAGCCCCGATGTTCCATATATTTATCATATCTTGACTTAGCCATTTTAATGTACTTTATCGGAACATCAGCACAGCATGCAAATAAAATTGCAGTAAGCAGAAAATAGATCTGCTCACCCTCCAGGCACATGCTCACCACTACTGCTGTGATCGCCACCACGGCCACCGTATATAAGGGGGTTGGTGTAGTCAAAGATGCCTGATGATTCTTTTCTGAGTGAAGAGTGTCTGCAAGGGCATAAAATCTTTCATCTCATAATGAGCTAGATATTTTTCAATTATAGAATCATGTACTCCAACACCATTCTTTATTAAGCAGGGGTAGTCTATTTTAACTTTTTAAAATATTTTTTTATTAGTGCATTGATGGTAGAGGCAGACATGCACACATCACTCTCTAGCCCTTCCCCAGTTCCCATCCCATTTCCTCCCCTGCCTTCCTTCTCATGTTTGTCTTAGTCATTGACTTTGAGATGTTTGTGATTGTACATTATGTCCATTAGAGAATGTCCCCCCTCTTCCCATCCTTCTCAGTTAGCTCACTTTATTTGCTCCTCTATGGTTTCTCCTTCTTTCTCTAGAGTTCCCTCTATGATCCTTTTTCTCTCTAGCTTCAACATATTAGGGAGAGCAGGCAATTTCCTACTTTTTGTGAAAAAAAAAAATTTCATTTAGCAAAATATTCTCCAGTTCCATCCACTTCTCTGCAAATGACATAATTCTGTTCTTCTTAATGGCTGAGTGAAGTCCCATTGTGTACATATCCCATGGATGTAATCCATTCACCTGTGGATGGACATCTTGGCTGGTTCCATAGTTTGCCAATTGTGAATTGAGGTCATACATCTTAATGGGGTACAGGATGGTAGAGGCATACATGCGCACATCAACCATTCAGCCCTTCACAGTTACCACACCATTTCCTCTTCCCTTCCTCCTTCTACTTAACCTTAGATCATTTGCAGGAAAATAAATGGAACTTGAAAATATTATGAGAAGGTAGGTTAGAGGCATAAGAAGGGAAAATAGAGATACAAAGAAGGTAACAGTTTAAAAGATGCTATGTGTGATGCTATGTGTGTATGTTAAATTACCAATGCCAATCTCCAAGACATATAAGGGGAAGGGGAGGCAAGTGGGTGGGACCAGGAGGAGAATACATTATCAGTTTTTGCATGTATATTTCTATCACTCTGTATCTCTATGAGATGTAGAATAGCATGAACAAATAAACAAAATAATGAACTCAAATGTCACCAATTAAATAATACTATGTAATTTTCCCCAGTCTTTCATAAAATAACCATTCTAAATTATATCAGTTCTATTTATTTGTACTATATAAAAAGTTTTTTTTAAAAGACAGTAATAGTTCTTCTCTGTTACAAATCATGCGCAGAGGGTGTAGGAGTGAAAAGTTCCCTGTAAATAATGCCATTAGCCAATCTGTAAATCAAAAGAGCTTTTTTTTTTCTGGTCAATATTACAATAAACCACATAGATTAAAATTAGGGCTTATCAATTCTCATCATATTTGTTCTTATGTAAAATATTTAATCAGATTCTCTGACTGATGAAAGACTAGGTTGCCTTCCACACCTCCAGGTTTTATGCTGGATGTCTGTACACATTAGGAGGCTGGATGGAAGCAAGTTTGGTATTTGGGAGCCTCTATTAAGGGAAAAGCTATATCTGATATTCTAAGAAGCACAGTCACATCTTCTCATGGCCCAAGTACTGTATTATTGCATATATATAACTCTGAGAAATAAAGAGTATTAGCTAATATTTAGTGGAAGTTTAATACACCTCAGTTGTGGGTAGAAACAAAGTGAATATTTTTAATAATATTGAATAAAATAATATAGTTTTTCATTATGTATTATGTTAATAGATGTGTTATTAAATATATGCCCCTGAGGATGTGATACACATATTAAAATTGTAAAAAAGAACTTTGTAGAATATCCTCATATAAAAAACCAAGAGCCATTAATGTCTATAGAATATTTATATCATTCTTAATACTTTTAGGGTATCAGTTTTTTTTCCATGAAATTGTTTCAATTATTCATACTTTAATGACATTATAAAACAGGCCGATAAAGGTTTTTTGCAAAGGTCTCACTGAATATTAATCACAGAGCCAGAAAAAGAACGTATGTTCTGACATAGAGCCCAATTGTGAAAAACAATTATTGTTCTTTATATTTTTCTTACATAGACAATATATTTTTAGCAATCTATTCAATTTTGGTCATAATTTATGTACATTTTTAAACATTGTGAGACGTAACCTTTGGATATCTTACAATGTAGTTCCTGACAACAATTAATTTTATTTGAACTTCTGGTCACGGTAGAATCAGAGACATTATTAAACATCCCATTATAATCAACAACAACAACAACAAAACAAAAAAACCCAAGAAAAAGAAAAACAAGTAACTTTTTTTTTTTAATTAGGAATCAGAAAGCAAGCTGTTTTGTGTTATGCTCACTGAGAAAACAAACATAAAATAGGATTATCACATGCCTGTAATCCCAATACTTTGGAGGCTGAGAAAGGAAGATCACAGGTTCTAGGCCAGCCTCAGCAACTTAGTGAGACACTCAGCGGTTTAGCAAGACATTATTTCAAATTTTAAAGACTGGGGTAGAATAGCCCCTTAGTTCAATCACCAGCACCATGGATAAAACGTGGTTGCTTACTATTGTGTTAATCTTTCTGGATACACATCCTAGGATGCCAAACAGAGAAAGCTCCAAACAGTGAACATCAGTGTCAATGAATAGAGATCACACGTATGGACGCTCAGGCAGGCCAAGGTAGCTTGGACCCAACTACAGAAGAGACACTGTAGTGATTACAGTGATTTACATAGTATTTACAGTGATCGCAGGAATTTGGAGGCTGAGACAGGAGGATCGCAGTTGATGGACAGCCTCAGCTAGTGAGGCCCTCTGCAGCTTAATGAGACCCTGTTTCAAAATAAAGAATAAAAAGTGGGGCTGGGGATATAGCTCAGAGGTAGAATGCCCCTGGATTCAATCCTCAGTACTGAAAAAAGTAAAAGAAAAAAGCAGCAGTTAGACTGTGTCCTTCCTGCAGTTTGTATTCCAAAGGACTAGTCTAAAAGGTTGAGAAAAAAATGAAATACTATGGGCTGGATATTTCCTCAAACAAGGAACTTGGCTTCTTATTTTCCATATGGGAGAGTCTTCATTATTCACTTGGGACAGTCAGTAGATAACTGAGACGAGCATCCTTGGGCAATGGACTGTCTTCTCCCCTACTGTCGGGACTTCCCTTATCACCCAGAGAGTCTTAAAAGACTCAGGATGATCACAGTGAATGAGAAACAACATCGCTGTTTATCATAAAAAGTCCCGAACTCCTTAAAGAAAATAATGAAATCCTTTTATTTAACAATAAGAAAATCTCAATGCCTCAAATTCATGAAAAGTTTGCTGTCTATACTGACAAGTGTGTCCTATGACCATGAGAAAAATTTCAGATTAAAAACTTGGAAAAGTGCTTAGCAGTTGTTGAAATACCTTCAAATAATAAAAGAAAAACATAAACATAGTAAAGAGGGATTAAAAAATTCAATAAAGATTCAAATGAGACATTTGGCAACTAAAAATTAGGGATCAATAGCTAATTAGACCAGTAAAATCTAAGAGTATCTGGGCATGGTGATGCACGCTGTAATCCCAGCATTTGTGAGGCTGAGACAGGAGGATCACGGTTTGCAGACAGCCTCAGCTACTAAGTGAGGCACTTTGCCACTCAGTGAGACCCTGTTTCAAAATAAAGAATAGAAAATAGGGCTGGACATGTCACTTGGACGTAGAATGTTCCTGAGTTCCATCCCCAATAACCCCCCAAAATAATTTTAAGAGTAAATAGAGAAAATCCTTAAAAGTCACAAATTAACAATATTGAAAATGGAAAAGTGCTTCTTCATTGTATTTGTCAGAATTATTCAGAAAGACTAACAACAGGATATACATCTGTACACACATATATATAAAGGGAAGTTATCACAGGATTGCCCCATGTCATTACAGAAGATGAGAAGTATCTTGGCTCAGGCCCCCCCAGAAAATTAAAAAACAAGGGGACCAATGGCTGAAGACCTGAGGACTGAGGACCCAGGGCTTGCTGGTGCAAGTCCCTAAGTCCAAAGGCAGGCAAACCTGGAATTCTAATACCCAAGAACAGAAAAAGAGGGTCCTCCAGCTCCAAGACAGAGAGAAAACCACCTCTACCTGATCCACCAGCCAACAGGATAAGGTCTGTCCACATTGAGGACAGAACTTCCTCAGTCTGCTGACTCATACACTAGTCTCCTCTGGAAACGCTCACATGTACACCCAGAAGTAATGCCTTACCAGCTCTCTAGGTATTCCTTAATCCAGTTGAGTAATCAGAGAGATGCAAATCAAAACTACCCTGAGATTTTACCTTACCCCAACTAGAATGGCAACCATTCAAAACACAAACAACAAATGCCGGCGAGAATGTGGAGAAGTGGAAACTTTAAAACGCTGTTGGTGGGATTACAAATTAGTGCGACCACTTTGGAAAACAGTATGGAGAATCCTCAGAAGAATGGGAATAAATTTACCATTTGAATACCACTTCTGGGTATCTACCCAAAAGAAAGGAAACCAAACTACCCAAGTAATGCATGTGTATCTATGTTCATAGCTGCACAATTCACCATAGCCAAACTATGGAACCAGTCAAGATGTCCATCAACAGATAAATGGATTACAAAACTGTGGGATGTGTACACAATGGAATATTACTCAGCCATTAAAAAATACAATTGCAGCATTTTCAGGGAAATGGATGGATCTTGAGGACATTATGCTAAGTGAGAATAGTCAGTCGCAAAAAGTAAGGAACAGGATGCTTTCCCTAATATGTGAAAGCTAAGGTGAAAGGGGTCATAGGAGGAACTCCAGGTGAAAAAGGAGATCCTATAGAGGAGCAAACAAGGCGACCTAACTGTGGGGATGGGAGGGGGAGAGGGAAACGCTTTAAAGCGCACGCTGTACATATTCATATCATAGTCAACCATTAAGCCAAGCATGAGAGGGAGGGATGGGGAGGGAGAGGGGTGGGGGCTGGGTAGGGGCTGGCTGGGTGATGTGTGCATTTATGTGTACACACGTTTGTTTGCTTCACTATGAAGTATAAATAAATGCACCAATAAAAAAATTAAACAAAAAAATAGCCATCACACCATGGTATCACATACATTAAAGTAGTTGAATAAGTCTTTTCCCAGAGTAAGCTTCAGGCCTATATACCCAAACTCTCTGGAAAAATAAAAATGCAATGCCTTTGGGTTAATATAAATAGTCTAAAATTCAATTGAAATAGTAGATTTACCAGATTATACATTTTTTAAAAGTCATCATATTGTACAATTAAATGAGTATGGGGCCTGAAGTTATAGGAGAGAGAAAGAAGAGAGAGGGAGAGGAAAAGGGATAGGGAGAGGGAGAGAGAGAGAGGGAGAGGGAGAGAGAGAGAGGGAGGGGGGGATATTCTTAGCATGAAGCTCTGGATTTGATCCTTAGCATCCTAGGCTAAGTAAAAATAAAGGTATGGGTGGATTGTACAATTCAGAAAGTTGATAAAAAAATTAAATGTTGTAATCAGGTGTGGTGGCACACCTAAAATCCCAGTACTTCAGAGGCTGAATCAAAGATTACAGAATTGAGGACAGCCTTAAGAATTTAGTAAGACCCTGTTTAAAAAAAACAACAACAATAAAATAGGGCTTGCAGTGTAGCTCAGAAGTAGAATACACCCAGGTTCAATTCTCAGTAACACACACACACACACACACACACACACACACACACACACACTTATTAAATGTTGTAAATTGGTTTAATGATGGGTTTAAATAACTTGTGCTTGCATGATTATAAATAGATTTAAAAATATTAGCTGGTGCTATTGATTTTACATTTAAATGAAGTTTTATTGTAACTACTGCTAAATTCTTTATAAATATCCCAAGAACTTAAATACAAAATAATAGGGTAAATAATAAAATTACTACTTGTTAGGGTGTGTAAGTATGAGAAAATTTATATATTGGAAAGCCAAATAAGACTGAAAAGAATCTATGAAATAAGTATGCCACATGCTATTGTTATGGCAATTAAATGGAACATATTTCAAAAATTGGCATTATATAGAGTTTAAATAGTCTGTAAAACTATTTATGAATGCAATTACATAGACTTTCACAAAATTTCCCCATACTAGTGATATACCAAAAGTATAATTTGTAGTCAGATTTTTCTACTTGTATTTCAAGGTACTTTGGTGGTTTTGATTCATTGTGTGTGCTTGTAGTCTTCTGAGAACTAGCCTTCATCTGTCATTGTCTATTTATTTCATCAAATTCCAGACATATTGTTATCTGACCTCAAGACTGGTCAGGGCATTAGGTACATGACTGTCACCGGAATCAAGTAGTGGAGATGTCTCTCTCTGCGACATGTACGTGCTGGGACAATATAGATGCAAGTAAACTGCAGAGCGTTGTCTGGCCATTTCACAAGCAGAAGGATGCCCACGAGGACATCTTTCCTAGGTCTTTCTATCTCTATAAAACAGCAGCTACAACTTATATTCTAAGCAGCCACCAAAATAATTCTTTTCTTCCTACACAGGCATGGTTTTTCTCTATCCTTTCTTTCTCATATCCTAAAATGATTTTTCTTTCGATATGAGGGGCATTTAAATGCATATTTGATCGATTGCATTTGTATCTAACAAAACTGAGTTAAGGAAAGAACGGTTATTATCCACCCGGAAAGTCTAAAATTTCACCATAATAACCATTATATAAATGCCTCCAATGACAGTCTCTGGCCATAACTTTTGATTTTATTCCATTAGAAATGGATGAGTACATTTTCACTTACTGTGATCACTTGCTTAAGTCTTTCCCATTATATTATCTTCATCTATTGCACTGGCTCAACTCTATGTGTCCTGTTGTGTATCATTTATTTCTACCCATAGTAAAATACCTCCTTCAAAAGAGCATTATTCTTCTTAATCCCATTTTATAGTAATTTTTAACTTGTTTCTTAGTATTTTATAAAGGTAAAGTAGTTATTTACAGAATAAATATTTTACTAAAATAGTATCTTTTTAAATCCATGACTTCAATACACAACATGTGCATACTTAAATTTTATATTTACTAGCTAAGCATGGGAAGGAGGGATGGTGAGGGAATGGGGTGGGGATTGGGTAAGGGCTAATTGGGTGATGTGTGCATGTAAATCTACACAAGTCTTTTATCCCATTAAGATGTATGACTATAATGCACCAATAAAGCAGGGCGTGATGGCACAGGCTGTAATCCCTGCACTTGGAAGGTGGAGACAAGAGGATCACGCAGGTTCAAAGACAGCATCCCTGGTTTAGGAGACCCTATTTCCAATTAAAAAAAAAAATTAAAAATAGGTCTGAGAATGTAGCTCGGAGGTAGAAGGGTTTCCAGTAACCCCAGTACCAACCAAACAACCAACCAACCAACCAACAAACAAACAAAGAAAAACAGAAAAATATAAAATAAAACAATGCACAATAAAATATTAAAAAACAATTTACATTTAATTACCTAGTTTAGAATGGGAACATTTTAAAATTAATATTGTCATTTATTTTAAAGCCAAAATGTAATTTTTCAGAAACTATTTTACATAAATTTTTGAGGTAGGAAATCAATATAAAATATGTACCAGTATTAGCTATGGCGTAGGGAGATTTGAGAAAGCTCTGATTATTAATAGATATATTTAAAAAATAATTGTGTCAAAATGGCAGACCTGGGGAAAGGAAGACTTGGTCGTGGTTTTGGTCAGGAAGAAAACAGCTATTGAAACTTAGATTGACTTAGCTAAAAGTAATTAGCAAGTCCATGGGAGAGGGGAGCTAGGACTTCCTTTTTCTAAAAACAGATCTACATTTGTGAAAGACACCTTGGCGGGGTGGGGGGCGGAGGAACCTTACAGGGACATTTACTACGTCAAAATTATGTAAACAAGGTGGAGGTCATGGGTATAAAAGGTCTGGTCCATGTGTTGTATCTTTGGCGGGGCATTCGCTCGAGCCACCCCCGTATGCCATTCTTGAATGGCATGGGGCTGTAACTATCTTCTGTGTTTCTATCTTTTTAATAATCTTCTTTAAATCTTCAGCAAGAGTCCGGGCTATCATATACTTATCCTTAGCTCAGGACAAGAACCCGCATTTTTAAACCTTTTTATCTTATTGTGGTTTGAGGAAAATTGTGTCCGGGACCCTAACAGGGGTCTCTGGGGACAGTTTCCCCAAACCATAACAGAATAGAATTGCATTTATTGAAGATGCCACAGAGGTTATTCCTGTTCTTGCCATCAACACATCTTCCTGGGTAGCTGATACTAGAATTCTAGAAAACAAAGATGGATAATTTTCAGAGCTTAACATTTTTAGCCCGATTATAAAATCCTGCAAGACATTTAACTAGGTATATCAAGATATATGCAAATAGTGTGTGTGTGTATGTGTGTGTGTGTGTGTGTGTGTGTGATCGAAGCTATGTCTACATGATCATGACCATGTAGATTTGAATCAAGATTGACACTTGGCCAATCTGTTTGGACAAAATTAGCCCAAGTGACCATTATGACCAGCATACACATATTTTACACTGAATGTGATTTCTTAGCACTGATAAAACAGGTTTGCCATTTTGGAATAAAGGAAAGTTTCCAAATCTGTTCTATATTATCTCTATATTATCTTTCAAATGCAGGCCACAGTGTTACTGTTTATTTTTTGTTTGAATTATTATAATAAATTATGGTTAGTTGAGCATTCAGATTTAAGTAGATGATTAATATAGAATATATTTTAAATGATGGATTGTAGTGCTCGATAATTGTAGTCCTTTATCATCATGATTTATCTCATCTTTGCACTAATGTAGTAACATTTCAAAAATATATAACTTTTGGACAAAAAGTATATGTTTTATTATTTTCAAAAGAAAAACAACATATAGTACACCTTTGAGGCTATGAAAAATGACAGTGTTTTGCTTTGAATAGGAATACCATCCACTGACACGTTCTACTCTCTCCTATTATAGGAATATAGCAATTTTGCTTATCTTGAGATTTCGGCAAGAACGAAAAGGGCTTATAGATTACATTTCTTTATACATATAGGAATTCTTTTGTTAAAATTATTGGTATAGTCCTTCCTATTTTTTCCTTAAAATGCACTTTAGAATTAGAATAGTCATTCCATATTTATTCTAATAGTAAATCATCTAAAGATTTGACATTTTAGAGCATTTTCACTTTTATAAGTTATATCCAGTATTCCCTCTTTGTGCCCCAGATAAGAAAAATTTGAGAATAGAGTGATCTGAACTCACTCATGTATATACACTGCTATTATTTTTTAAGTATTTAAAATTTTTTATTGATGCATTGTAATCATATATCTTAATGTATATGTGCACATCACTTACTTAGTCCTTCTCCAAAACTATGGGTAAACATTTAATTCTATTTATTGGCAAGCATTTTGTCTTCTTTCCTTGCGGTGTATTATGGATTAATTTATGTGAATCCTAATGCCTATCTTCCTTAGGAACATACTGATATGGTAACTAAGCATTATTTTATAACCCTGGATATATCAATATTCATCCTTAGGAAGCTCATTTATGAAAACAGGTTTAAGGAAGTGGGAAAACTATATCATCAAAAATTTTAACCAGGAGTGGTGGCACGTATTTGTAATCCCAATACTTGGGAGGCTGATATAGGAGGATTGTGGTTCAAGGGCAGCCTCAGCTACTTAGTAAGGCCCTCTGCAACTTAGTGAAACCCTGTATCAAAATAATGAATAAAACATAGAGATGGGGGTGTAGCTTGGAGGTAGAATGCCCCTGGGTTCCATCTCTGGTACTGCAAAATAATAATAATAATAATAATAATAATAATAATAATAATAGTAATAGCCATGGTAAAGTAACTGCCAGCATCTTAATTAATCCTCCCATTCTTTAAATTGCAAACTTTGTATAAAATACATGGCTTTTAATAACAAATAGAGATAATCCACAACTATCGCTACAGACAGAGAGATACACAGTAAATGCCACATCACTCCATAATTTACTTTGTACATTCTCACAATTTCAGAGAAACGTAGAGCCAGATTAGAACACAGAAGTAGGAAGGCATGTATAAGTAATAAAACAGATGAACTTTGTGGGGAAGAAGAATAGAAGGAAGCTCATGTGCGAAAGTAAACCTTTAAATTTTTTCATAGATTTTCTATAATAGTTTTTGGCAGAACAGTAAGCTGTTTGTACTCTAAGCAAGCGCACACAAAACCCAGTGTAGAAGAGCCTCTAGGGAGCTTTGAGACGAGCAGTGATGTCAGAGGTCAAACATTGGCAAAAAATAGAATTTTTCAAACAGCCATCCACAGAAACCCAGATAGACAAGATCTGGGATAATGACCACTTTATACCAGTCCTAAAGAGCTACAAAATAAAAATAAATAAAAATAAAAAAAGAGCTACAAAATAAATAAAACTGAACAGTACATTAACTGCCTATTGAAATAATATTCAATACTAATTAGAGGAAGAAAACAAAAACTAAAAGGTTAATCATGTAACATTTACAATGTCCAGCATATAATAAAAGTGACTATACTTGTAAAAAACACAACTGGGGGAAAAATGATCATAGCAACCAAACAGCAATTAATCTAGATACTGAAATTGGCTCTAAAAGGCTAGAGTTATTATTAATAGCTTCAAGGACATGAAGAAAAATAAGACTATAGTGAATTTAAAATTTTAGTAGAGCAAAAAATACAAAAATTAAAATGGAAGATGTCAGTATCTGAGAAAATTTCATCATGTAACATCAAAACAAAATTTATAACAACATATTATTTATTTATTTATTGGTTCTTTTTTTGTTGTTGTTGTTTTTTGTGGTACTGGAGGTGGAACCCAGTACCACCAGGCTATACTCCCAGACCTATTTTATACTTTATTTGGAAACAGGGTCTCTCTAAGTTGCTGAGAGCCTCACTAAGTAGCTGAGGCTGGCTTCGAACCTGTGTGTTTCTCCTGTCTCAGCCTCCCAAGCACAGAGATTACAAGCGTGCGCCACCACGCCCGGCTTTTATTTTTGGTTCTAAAGGTTGAACCCAGAGGCATTCTACCTTTGAGCTACACTCCCATCTCTATTTTATATTTTGCTTTGAAACAGGGTTTTGCTAAGTTGCGAGGGCTAATTTTGGACCTGGGTCCTCCTATCTCGCCCTGCTACATACTGGGATTACCTGGCTGTGCCATCAGGCCCAGCTTTTTATGTACCTTCATCATATAACCATGTGAAATTTTGTAAAGTAGAGAGCATATTCTCCAAAATCATTACACTATGAAGGAACTTAGCTTTTTTTGGGGGTATGTGTCTTTATGAATTTTTCTCTTTTCTTGAGCCTTTTAAAAAAGTACACATGTAGCTGATTTTTTTTTTTTACTATTGTTCATGCACATATATTAAGGCCAAAATTGTCTTTGGTTTACATAGTAATTATAAAATAGAAATATTTGCATTTTTACTCATCTAGTGACATATAAAATGCATATTTACTCACATAATTGCATATGCAAATAAATATAAGATTTTTTATTTATTTACTTTTCTTTAAAAGTTGACTTACAGGGACTACTTTATATCTCTTTTACTCATTAATGCTCCACAAAATCCCTTTCAAATCTCTAAGTGAAAGTATAAATCATTATAATTGGCTGCATAATATTCCACCAAATCAGAGCCTAATTGTTTCCAGGTCTTGTCACTGTAGATCATTTTGCATTAAAAATAACATCTATGATATACTTACATCATTTATGTATATACAAATATATTTTTATGTACGATGTATGTTTTATATACACTTTTTATGAATATATCACACTATTCAAATTTTTTCTTTGATGCAGTGTAAGAAGTAACATTTTTGAGAAAGAGTAACATGGGCATTGTTAATATTAATAGATGCTCTCTGTGAATCACTTATTCATAGTCTGAATGGTTTTATTAGGGAATTGGTATTTTAAAATTAATTGTATTAAGTATTATACATAAGCAACAATCACATTTTTCTTCATGTGAGATGAAAATACATTTTTCCTCAAATGATTTTCTGCAATACCTTCAACAGTGTATGGGTGTGTCTTTGTGTGTGTGTGTGTGTGTGTGTGTGTGTGTGTGTGTGTGTGTGTGTGATAGAGACAGAGACAGAGAGACAGAGACAGAGTGAGACACAGAGAGAGGGACAGAGAGAGATCACTGTATCTTCCCATAATTTATAAGATTTTAGTCTTAGTGTAGAAAATCTTCTCCACCCTTAGTTAAATCATTAAACCATCTGGAACTTGTTTCTGATATTGTGCGAATAAGAGTCCAAATTATCCTTACCCAGATGGATAACTAATTGTGCCAACACATCTTATTAAATGCACCACACTGCTCATACTTGCAATATCACATTTTTCATACAATACATTTTGATGTATAATTAAGTTATTTCTGGGTTGAGTATTATGATATATTTGTCTCTTGGCATGACAGTATAATACTTATTTTGCTATACTTATTTTTCAATCAGTTCTGATATCTAGATTGGTAAATAAGGAAAAATGACCTATTAACTTTCATTAAATTCATTTTCCCCTAATATTCCCTGATTTCCATACCTTTTAACATATTATGATTACCTATTTGCTTACTTTAAATAAAATACATGAAATCATCCTTGACTTTTCTGTTTGGGTTGTAAGCAAAACAAATACAGTGTGCAAAGTATGTCTGCTGGTTTTACCTTCAAAATTTTTTCTGAGTCAAGTCACCAAGACTAATAGCAGCACAATCATTTCTGGCTGGAATTCTTCAGGGTTCTGCCCACTGTGTTGTTCCCACCTTGCTCCGACTCTGTCCTTCCCTGGGGACGGCCATGGGGCTTACCATGCACTGCTGCTCACGCCAGACCCTTCTCCTGGCCCTGGCCTGCAAGAGCTCAGTTCCCCCATGCCATGCATACTTAAGGGTCAAGATGTACAGGGTGTATGTCATTATGTCATGGTTTAGATTTAGAATGTCCCGCTGCACCTCACCTAGACAAAGCAGCCATGAGGAGTGGGGCTTGGTTGTGGAGAACAGGTCCCTGGGGTGGGTGGGGCCTCAGGGATTAAATATGGTCCTTTTTCTCCTTTTACTGTGCTTTCAGCCTCTGTGATAGGAGAGTCGGAGAGAAGAGCACCAGTGCTTGTCCTCTCTCTCTCTCTCTCTCTCTCTCTCTCTCTCTCTCTCTCTCTCTCTCTCTCTCTCTCTCTCCTCCTTCATTTCTTGCACAGAGCCCCAGACATGTTGCCTGTACGAACATGGACTGAACCCTGAAATCTTCAGAACTGTGAGCTAAATAAATCTCCTTCCTCTAAGTTGTGATGGTCAAGTGCTTTGAATCACGGACGTGGGGATGCCTCCTGATGCAGTGTGGGATCTGGCTCTCTCAGAGCCCTGGTTCTTGTACCTCTTCTCCCCGCTCCCTCCTTCTGCGCTGCTGTTGTTCAAACACAGAATGCTTACCTCAAGCACTGGGACCCACTGCTTATACTTCTCTCCTCCATGCGCTTACAGACCTTAACGGCTCCATGGACTGCACTTTCATCTTGATTTAAATGAACTTCCTCAGAGAGTTGTTTTCTGAGCACCGTGTCTGAAATAAATCTCTTAAGTTATTTTGCAACTTTTCTTATTTCTCCCTCTTATTTCTTATTCCTACCTAACCTCATGTGGTGTAGCTTTAAGACGGACTCCCTTTAAGAAGAATATAAATATTACTAGGGCAGAGCCTCTGTCTGTTTTATATGTCTTTGCATCTTGAATAACGAAATAATATCAGGAATGGTGCTAATGTTGAAGGAATACCTGGGGAAAACAGATCAACATTTTTCCAATAAAAAATAAAATGTTTTTAATAAATTGCATTACATGTAGTTATAGAGGCTTGTGATAATTTATATCATATGGTTTAAACTTTTTATATCTATAAAATATTTTCCAGTGTGTTCTTATCTCTTAGTGGTAGTTTTTTCTTTTACACAGGACTGTAATACATATATTTATAAGTTAGGTGTGTTGGTGCACACCTGTAATTCTAGTATTTAGGAGGATGAGACAGGAGGATCACAGGTTCGTGACCAGCCTCAGCAATGCATTAACTTATATTCTCTGCAGCCTAGTCAGATCCTGTTTCAAAATAAAAAATAAAATATGACTGGGAAGGTAACTCAGAAGCAGAATGCCCCTGGGTTTGAACCTTAGTACTATATATATATATATATATATATATATATATATATTTTATATATACACATATATATGTATACATATATATGTGTATATATTTCTAAGTATGCCATGATTTATATTTTTACTATAATAGAGTATTTTCTCTTTTTTCTTTTTATATTCAAACATTTAAACAAAATATCTAACTTTAATTTCACATATTTCTTTTCTTTCTTTTTTTTTTTTTTTTTTTTGGTGGCACTGGGGTTCCTGGAAACCCTTCTAACTCCGGGCTACACTCCTAGACCTATTTTATAGTTTTTTATTTGGAAACAGGGTCTCTTAAGCCAGCGAGGCTGGCTTTGAACCAGCGCGATCCTCCTGTCTCTGCCTCCCAAGCGCTGGGATTACAAATGTGCACCACCACGCCCCACTCACATATTTGTTAGATTTTTTTTTTGGTGTGTGTGTGTGTGTGTGTGTGTGTGTGTGTGTGTGTGTGTCTTTTATTTTATTTTATTTTATTTTTATTTATTTATTTTTTTATTAATTTATTTTTTAAATTGGTGCATTGTAGTCATATATCAATCACATTGGAGTACAAGACTTGAGAGGATATACAAGCACACATCATCCAATTAGCCCTCCTCCAGCCCCCATCCCATTCCCTCCCTCTCCCTCCATCCCACGCTTCTTTGGTGATTTACTTTGATACATTTGTTTATGTACCTCCTGCGTTTTAAAGAGGCTCCGTCCTCCAGTATTACATACCCTCTGATTGGTCACATTAGTTGCTTCACTATAGAGCCCTTTCTATAGCTCAACCTCTTCCTGTTGCCCCTTTCCTCCTAGTTATTGCTGATTAAGAGAAGCGTCTGATTTATATTTTCTGCGATATTTCTCTGTGCATGCTGCGTTGCAAGTACCGATCCCACTCTTGATGGTCCCAGTAGTGGCCTGGCTACTCAGTGGACTGATCCAGACCTCGCTGGCTCAAGCAGCGGCCTTGCCTCATGGTAGGCCCCAGTTCTGGTCTCGCTGGCCCCTGCACCCGTCTAACCCCTAAGCTGGCTTTGGTCCCAGCCTTGGAGGCCGCAGGAGTGAACTTGCCTCACGCCAGGCTCCGATGCTGGCCATTGGTCCCTGCACCGGCCTAACCCCTTGGCAGGATTCCAGTCCCGGCCTCGGAGGCCCCAGCACCGGCCTAACCCCTCCGCAGGTTCCGTTCCCGGGTTAGGAGGCCCCAGCACTGGCCATGTCTCACAGCAGGCTCCCATGCTGGCCTCGCCTCACGGCAGGCTCCAATGCCGGCCTTGCTGGCCCCAGCACCGGTCTAGCCCTTCGGCAGGTTGTTATCCTGACCTCGGAGGCCCCAGTACCGGCCTTGCCTCACGGCAGGCTCTGATGCCGGCCTCGCTGGCCCCAGCACCGGCCTAACCCCTCGACAGGCTCTTATCCCGGCCTTGGAGGTCCCAGTACCGGCCTTGCCTCACGGCAGGCTCTGATGCCGGCCTCACTGGCCCCAGCACCGGCCTAACCCCTCGGCAGGCTCTTATCCTGGCCTCGGAGGCCCCAGTACCAGCCTTGCCTCAAGGCAGGCTCCAATCCCGGCCTCGGAGGCCTCAGCACCGGCCTTGCCTCACGGCCGGCTCCGATGCCGGCCTCGCTGGCCCCAGCACCGGCCTAACCCCTCTGCAGGCTCTTATCCTGGCCTCGAGGCCCCAGTACCGGCCTTGCCTCAAGGCAGGCTCTGATGCCCCAGCACCGGCCTAACCCTTCGGCAGGCTCCGATCCCAGCCTTGGAGGCCCCAGCACTGGTTATGCCTCACGGCAGGCTCCGATGCCGGCCTCGCTGGTCCCAGCACTGGCTTAACCCCTCGGCAGGCTCTTATCCTGGCCTCGGAGGCCCCAGTACCGGCCTTGCCTCACAGCAGGCTCCGATGCCGACCTGGCTGGCCCTAGCACTGGCCTAACCCCTCGGCAGGCTCCAATCCCGGCCTCGGAGGCCCCAGCACTGTTCATGCCTCATGGCAGACTCCGATGCCGGCCTCGCTGGCCCCAGCACCGGCCTAACCCCTCTGCAGGCTCTTGTCTTGGCCTCGAGGCCCCAGTACCGGCCTTGCCTCAAGGCAGGCTCTGATGCCGGCCTCACTGGCCCCAGCACCGGCCTAACCCCTCAGCAGGCTCTTATCCTGGCCTCGGAGGCCCCAGTATCGGCCTTGCCTCACGGCAGGCTCCGATGCCGGCCTGGCTGGCCCCAGCACCGGCCTAACCCCTCGGCAGGCTCTTATCCTGGCTTCGGAGGCCCCAGCACCAGCCATGCCTCACAGCAGGCTCCGATGCCGGCCTCGCTGGCCCCAGCACCGGCCTAACCCCTCGGCAGGCTCCGATCCCGGCCTCGGAGGCCCCAGTACCGTCCTTGCCTCAAGGCAGACTGATGCTGGCCTCGGAGGCCCCAGCACCAGCCTTGCCTTACGGCAGGCTCCGATGCAGGCCTCGCTGGCCCCAGCACCGGCCTAAACCCTCAGCAGGCTCTTATTCTGGCCTCGGAGGCCCCAGTACCGGCCTTGCCTCAAGGCAGGCTCCGATGCCGGCCTCGCTGGCCCCAACACCAGCCTAACCCCTCGGCAGGCTCCAATCCCAGCCTTGGAGGCCCCAGCACTGGTCATGCCTCATGGCAGGCTCCGATGCTGGCCTCGCTGGCCCCAGCACCAGCCTAACCCCTCGGCAGGCTCTTATCCCGGCCTCGGAGGCCCCAGTACCGGCCTTGTCTCATGGCAGGCTCCGATGCCGGCCTCACTGGCCCCAGCACCGGCCTAACCCCTCAGCAGGCTCTTATCCTGACCTCGGAGGCCCCAGTACCGACCTTGCCTCATGGCAGGCTGTGATGCCGGCCTCGCTGGCCCCAGCACTGGCCTAACCCCTCAGCAGGCTCTGGTCCCGTCCTCGGAGGCCCTAGCACTGTCCTTGCCTCATGGCAGGCTCCAATGCTGGCCTCACTGGCCCCAGCACTGGCCTAACCCCTCGGCAGGCTATTATCCTGGACTCGGAGGCCCTGGTACCGGCCTTGCCTCACGGCAGGCTCTGATGCCGGCCTCACTGGCCCCAGCACCGGCCTAACCCCTCAGCAGGTTCCGGACCCGACCTCGGAGGCCCCAGCACAAGCCTTGCCTCATGGCAGGCTCCAATGCCGGCCTCGCTGGCCCCAGCATCGGTCTAACCCCTCGACAGGTTCCAATCCCGGCCACGGAGGCCTCAGTAGTGGCCTTGCCTCACAGCAAGCTCCGATGTCAGCCACTGGCCCCGGCGCCCGCCTAACCCCTCAGCAGGTTCCGATCACTGTCTCTGTGGTTATTATTTCAAAGGTTCCAGGTGTAATGTATCAGATCTCTGCCTCCCCTGAGTATTGGCCACTGGCATTGCCACTGCCTCCACCGTTTCAAATCCTTCCCAGGCTCTTTTTCCACTCAGAATGTTGTCCAGTGTTCCTAAGCATGCGTGATGGTAGCATTCGACATTTGGTGTAATTTCTCCAAAAAAAATAAAGTTGGTAAGATCCGGTTTCTGCTTCTCCTGAATACAAGTCTCCACCACCATCGGAGAACTCTTTCAACACCGCATTTCTCCTTGGTCTCTGCTAAACTGTCTCCTTACAGGTGATGTCTGAGATTCTTAACAATATAGAGAAATAGCAGTCCTCTTTCACGGCGAATTTTTCCATAAGTTCCAGTGCACTTAGATAAGTTTTGTCTGCATCTCCAGTGTCCTGGCATCCATAACGGCTTTATTACCTCCTCTCCGATATTTTTCTTTATCTTTTTCTGTTCTGGGCCCGGTTTCTCCAGGGGTCTGCCGTGCTACTCGCAGTTCGGCCGGGGCCCAGAGTCCTGCGACCCGGGCCCCAGCTGGCGTGCCCTGCGTGCGACCCCCGCCCAGAACCCAGCGTCTTACTGGGCCCGGTTTCTCCAGGGGTCTGGCGTGCTATGCGCAGTTCGGCCTGAGGCCCAGAGTCCCGCGACCCGGGCCCCGGCTGGTATTTGTTAGATCTTTAAAAATAAAATGTTAACGTTAGAAATATTAATTTTCAGCTGGGCGTGGTGGTGCATGCTTGTAATCCCAGAATTCGGGAGGCTGAGACCCGGAGGATCGCGTTTCACGGACAGCCTCAGCTACTTAGTAAGGGCCTTTGCAACTCAGTGAGACCCGGTTTCAAAATAAAGAATAAAAAATAGGACGGGGGGGTGTATTTATTCGAGTCACCCCTCCATGCCAGTCTGGTATGGAGCTGTACCTATCCTCTGTATTTCTATCTTTTAATAAACTTCTTTAAATCTTCAAAAAAAAAATAGTGCAGTGGGTGTAGCTCAGAGGTCAAATGCCCCTGGGTTCCATCCACAGACCCGCAAAAAAAAAAAAAAAAAAAAGAAATATTAATTTTCATCAATAATTATCGTTTTGTTTTCTAATTATTTTGCTATAAATCTCTTGGATACATTGTGGTCCTGGGAATTGAACCCAGGGACCTTCTACCTCCTAGCTACATCCCCAGCCCATTGTTTTTATTCTTTAATTTGAAACAGGATCTCATTGAATTTTGGAGGGCCTCACTAAGTATTTGAGGCTGGCTGCCTTGTATTCTCCTGTCTCAGCCTTCCAAATACTGGAATTACAATCATTAGCTACCAAGATGAGCTTCTCAGATAATTTTTAATAACAATGGTACTCAAGCCATGTGCTTTTATCTTCTTTACAATTTTTTTCTACGGCATGATGAATTTTACCATGGATTCTTATAGGCTTTAGTTTTGGGTTCTATAATTATCATACAATAATGTAGAATACCTGATGAAATTATTTTAAATTGTGTCTTTTTTTATTTGAAATATAAAAGTAAAAATATTTGATTTCCAATTCCTTCTTCCCTCCTCCTTTCTTTTGTTAGAGACCACCTGACTTCAGAATTCATATTGCATTCTTTCATGGTGGGCCCCAGATGGGCTATTCTCCTCAGCATGCCCTGTGGGGCTGTGGTCCTGGAGTAGGAGTGCCTCCTGCAGAGTGAAACCAGTGAATGGGGCTGAGGTGTGATCTTTCTGTTGTGCTTGCAGTCTAGGGGCCTGCAGGTTGAAGCAGAGGAGGATGCTTCTCTGCCACTCAGAACACTTCTTAGGCAGGTATTGATTCCTACCAGCAGACAGACCCCAAGTACCAAGGTATGTCAGACTCCACCAGAGGCTGAGGTGTTCATGGCATGTATGCATCTCTTGGGGCCAATCTCACCAGGCTTCACAGTCCATTTCTTTCCTGACATGCTGCTTTCTAGAGTCCGACTCTCTGATCTAAAGTTCATCAATGGCCCTTTCAGAGGGAGCTGAGTTTTTATTCATCCAGCCATTTGCTTAGGAGATACACGGATGCTTGACTTAGAACAGTACCTGGACCCCAAATTCTCTTGCAAAGGCAAACTTTTCTCTATTTTAGAAATGCAAGAGTATATAGAATTTCCAAGCTTGCATAAAATTTAAAACAAGACACTTAGATTTAAGTTTATTTACAGTTACTTTATGCGACAGATGACACTGTAATATTTAACATGCCCTCATTTGCACCTTAGATATGTAATTTCCTAAGCTTAAGCTCAATAGTGACTTAATGTGAAATTGAGTAGCTACAGTGATACTTGATGTTAACAAAAGCAGCTGAATGATCATTTTGTACATGAACTACTGATTTGTAGTTTAATTTTTAAAGATGAAAAATTAGAGTTTATACTTAAAAGGATGAATTACCAGAACACTAACTGGAAAACTTCAAAAATCGGCCCAACTTTCAATAAGTTTTAAGATGTAGCTATAACCAAGTTACCAGATGGCATGATTACAGGAAGTAATCAAAATTTTATGAGCATGTAGTTGGAACTTTAGGAGCTGTTCTACTGCCGTTAACGGCGCTGGAGATTTTAGTGAACCGTTAATTATAGATTTGAAAATAAATTAATTTTAGGAATCCTGGGATTTCTCCCTGTGGGTTATAGCTTAATCTCACGGTAGAGTACAACTTTAAAATATCATTATGTATGATATCAATAATGTCTTTGTTGAAGAAAAAGAAGTACTATAAAGAATTTAATGTCTCAGTGTGAACTAAGAAATCTCCCTTTACCATGGTGCCCTGGACTTCAGGTGCTTGTTATATTGTGATAGACGATGGTCTTACTGTTAATTAATTAGAAATATTAAAGACATGGGGCTGGAGACATGCGTCATGTTCGATGTGAGGACTCCTTGTCCCCAGGATGTCTGTTCCTCCTCGGGAGCCCTGTTGGGCCCCCCTTTAGATGCTTGCTGATATTGGGAAGCTCAGCAGGAGGTAAAGCTGAGCCAAATTTAGTCACCTGGATCTGTGATCTGTGCCCTCTGACTACCAAGGGCTGACCTGACATCCCTGTTAGCTGATTTTATACCAGTTTGGTGTCAAATTTTATAATAAGTCCTCATAAATAATTACAGTACAGCAACACCCACTCTGCCTCTAATATTTCAGAAAATAGAGTAGTTCTCACAGAACCTTGGCTCTGAACTACTACATTTTATGGAAGTATTTATCAGGATTTTTGTTCCACAGTTCCTCAGCTACCCTTTTGCAAAATACTTCCATTAAGGTTAACTGAAGAAATTTTTGGAAAGCAAAATTTCAAAACCACTTGTCAAGTATGATTGATTTTGGCAGCCCCAGGTAAAGAGTGATTGTAGTTGAAGTTTTATATTAAAACTTTTTTCTCCCAAATAACTGCAAAAAAATCAAGAAGGAGGGAGAGGGAGGAAATTAAGTGGGAATTGGGGAAGGGCTGAATGAGTGATGTGTGCATGTATGCCTCTACCATCTTGTACCCCATTAAGATGTATGACTACTAGGAGGCGGAGACAGGAGGATCGCACAAGCTTGAAGCCAGCTGTGCTGGCTTAAAGAGACCCTGTTTCCAAATAAAAATATAAAATAGGTCCGGGAGTATAGCCCGGGGGTCTACCAGGAACCCCGGTACCACCAAAAAAATATGCATGACTACAGTGAGACAAAAAAAAATTTAAAAACCAACATTCAAAACAAAGATTTTTTACAATGGTTCAAGAAATCAAGACCACCCATTTTGAAGAGTTCATCTGTGTTCTCGTGTTGTCCATTTAACTGGCACACTTTTTTACATTTATAACCACGTGTCAGAATCCATCACCAGGGTTTCTGGCTAGAATATTAAGATAACCTTTGCTAGAGTGTCACAGATAAGGGGATCACTATTTACTTCTTTTGAGTCTTCTCCACTTGTTGAGGTTAACCTACCCAACTGTACTTGCTACCTTCTATCTTTGATGTATATCCTGACTCACTGTTGGTCTCAGAACTTGCTGGAAAACAGGAAGCAATTACTCAAATGCTGTCAGGAAACAAGTCAATGAGCAATGCATTTTCTCTGACAGGAGCAGATGTGATTCTGAGAATGCACCTATTGACAGAGGCAGGAGGAAAATGAAGAAATAACAGCAGAGGTTACACTCATCCATGCTTCAAAATTACAAAATCCAAGTACTTGCAGACAAGTTGTAAAAAAAATATTGGTAAAGAAGTGATATCAGAGCATTATTTCCCGCATAAATGTCAAAGAAGAAAAGATCTCTTAAAATCTCATTTGTCTCTGAAGGGATAAATTACTGCTACTCACATAAAAAAGAATGGCTAATTTTAAGAGTATATTTTAAATTTAAGGATAGCCTTAGGTATGCAGAAAAGTTGCAAATATGTTGTAATAGATGGTGGAATAGTGGAAGAGAGGGTTTTGGTATGCCTGTACCTCGTGCCTTTTTTCTGTTAACACATTCTATTACTATGGAACTTTGATTACAGTTAGAAAACTGATCTTGGCACATTATTACTAACTTATTCCACACTCAAATCACATTTCCTTACTGTCTACCCAAAGTCATATTTCTATTGTGGATTTATTCCAGCACCACATTTAAGTGGGTGGTTGGCTTTCCTTAGCTTCCTAGGATTTGTGAGAATTCCTCAGATTTTCTTTGTTTAAATCTACAAAGTTGCAGAAAATTTTCATATTGATCAGAGATTTTGATAATAATGACAGTCAGGTATTTAGTTCGGGTGGGTTTGTGTAACATTGTTCTTATGGTCATACCAGGGTTATGCACTTGGGGAATGAAGACCACAAAGGTAAAGGATTCTCACCACAGCACCAACAGGGTTGATCTTAGCGTGATTTGCCACTGTTGAGATTCTCTTTGCTTACCTAACTAAGCAGTGTTAGCTTCCTCTCTATAAAGCTTTTTTTTTTCCTTTCATAAGCAGAGGGACTACTTAAGTCCTTTAAAACTAATTAAAGCATAAGGGTATCACAAAATGTAAGAGGCACTCAATAGGGAAGACTGAGTCTTCTGTACTCTGTATGTACTTGGGAGGGTGTCCTTGTATGGCTACTGTGGGGAAAAAAATCTGGAGGTTTCCTAGTCTTACTTTTTTAAAGATTTTTAGAATACTCTTCCAAAAGGATGTTGCATGCTCTAATAAACTTAGAAAATTCTTATGTTCAAAGAGATAAAAGAACATATTTACTATGAATATGGTTTCAAATAATAAAAAAGCATTGATTTAGTACTATATATTGTTTTTAAATATTTAATATTATATGTATATATGCAGGCAAATCTATCTTCTTCATGAAATTTTCTCTACTTCTTAAAACTAACCAAGGTCCTCATCAATTTTTGAGACACTTTAATAATTTTTTATGAAAAAAAAACACAATAAGATATGCTATTTTGTTGTTGTTGTTGTTTGGTGGTACTGGGGTTCCTGGAAGCCCTTCTACCTCCGGGCTACACTCCCAGACCTATTTTTACATTTTTATTTGGAAACAGGGTCTCCTAAGCCAACGCGCGTGGCTGGCTTTGAACCTGCGTGATCCTCCTGTCTCTGCCTCCCAAGCGCAGGGATTACAAGCGTGTGTGCCACCACCCCCAGCTAAAATATGCTATTATGAACACAGCTACAGACAGGCTTGGAAATCTGTATTTTAGTTAATGAAGTTTTACCCAGTTATTTTTACAATATATCTGTTATTTTTAAAAAGTCAGAATATGAAATCACAACGAAAAGGATAAGAAACAATTTCATCATTTAGCGCTCTTTTATTTATAATTTAATTTGTTTTGATCGGCATGATGTATTGAAATGGACAAAGATAAAAACAAAATTATTCTTTTTTGGATGATGGTAGTGATGAATTAGAATGAATGAATATACTAAATTTGTATTTTCAAAGGATGCTTCATAATATTAATAACATGTCATACCTGAGCTCACGAAAGAACATGGAAGGGAGTCAGGACCTGCCTGTGTGCATTGCGTGCGGGGTGATTGTTCTTGGTTAACTGAACACAGCAAAAGCTGAGGTGGCAACTGCACATTTTTTACTTTTTTGACCCTTTCACCATTAATACTTCACAGTCTTTAACAATCAGTTATGAAGAGCAGAGAACAAAAAATGAAAGTTTTAATGACTTTTGAGGCATATGACATTGTAGGTGAAGAACTTAGGTGAGGGGACAGCAATTTAGTGTTTTTAGGTGGGAGTTCAATTGTGTCCTTCCAAGAGATGCTTCTGCAGCCATGATTTTTTATTGAAGGCTAAGAATTATCAAGTAAATATTAAAATCCTGTGATTTGAGGTTGATGTAAGAGTGACGTGTGTAGAAGAAATTTGAATTACTTATACAAAAGAAGGGGCTTCGTAAAGAACACAAATATCTTATGTGATTGTACCAGCAGCAGCTTATGAAAAGATACTGATGTGATAGGATGTTTTTATGTGGTTGGAGAAGAAAATATAAATAAAGGGATAGATGATACCCCAAAGTATTAAATTTCAAAAGGAAAAGAGAATGAGAGAGAGAGAGAGAGAGAGAGAGAGAGAGAGAGAGAGAGAGAGAGAGAGAGAGAGAAGAGAGAGAGGACACCTAGTATTTATATTTGCTAGGGTAATGATTACTATATAGTAACAAATTTAGAATTCGTTCTAAATTTACATCCAAATTTTCATGTTTTATGACTAGCTAATCTCACTTAGCATGATATTATCCAGTTCCATCCAATTCCTGCAAATAATCTAATTTTATTCTTCTTTATGGGTGTGTAAAATTCCATTGTGTACTTATCCCATAGTTTTGTAATTCACTTATCTGTTGATGGACATCTTGGCTGGTTCATGCAGCTATAAACATAGATATACATACATTAGTCTGGTGGTTTGGTTTCCATTCTTTTGGGTAGATTTGTGGAAGTGCTATTGCTGGGTCATATAGCAGGGTCATTCCCATTCTTCTGAGGATCCTCCATACTGTTTTCCAAAGTGGTTGCACTAATTTTCAATCCCACCAACAGTATATCAGAGTTCCCACTTCTTCACATCATTTCCAGTATTTGTTATTGTTTGTGTTTTTAATCATTGACATTCTAATTAAAATTGGATGAAATATCAGGGTGGTTTTAATTTGTATCTCTCTGACTGCTAACGATATTGAACACTTTTATACATATATTGGTCATATAAAATACTTTTGTGAAGTTTCTATTTAGCTTACTTGCGCATGTTTTGATTGGATTCTTTGTTTTCTTAGTGGTGAGTTTCTTGTGGTCTCTGTATATTCTGGCTAATAGTCCTCTATTGGAGTAGTACCTGGCAAAAACTTTTCCTATTCTGTCAGCTCCCTGTTGAGGTTTATAATAGTTTCCTTTGCCGCAGAAAAGCTCTTCATGTTAATGTAATCCCAAGTATTGATCCTTCTTTTAGTTTCTTGTGACTTTGGAGTTTTGTTGAGCAAGTTTTACCTGTGCCTATGTGTTGAAGTGTCAGAGTTATGCCCTCTTCAAGGTGCTGCAAAGTCTCTGGTCTAATTTCTAGGTCTTTGATCCTTTTGGAATATTTTATATAAATTTCAGCCCAAATACAAATACTTATTTAATTATTTATTCCCATAGGGAACTCAGTAGCTTCTATCTTTGTTTTATAATTAGATGTCCCATAGTAACATAAGAACCTTTAACTCAATGATATCAGACATATTTTATAAGCTAATTTATCTGAAATAACTTTGTCAAATTGTTCTTCCCTGGTTATTTATATTACTAGCTTTTCTTGGCTTTGACTCAGGTTTCAAACTTATTCTCAAGTAAATGTGAAACAAATGCTTATTAATTAATATTATAATTTTAGTGTTTCAGCTCAGAGATTATAGCTTATTAAATTCCAAATTTTAAAAGGTTAAAAAACTTGATCATAAAAACTGATACTGAATTTTCTTCTATTCCATGTCCTCATAAATAAAAGCTATGATTTTGAATATATTTCTGTGATAAGATGCTTAAATAATTTTGCTTGTTGCTTAAAACTCAGTTATATAAACATGATAAAGTTTGCTAGAGTTATTAATTAAGCAGCTGTATGAAAGGTAGAAAAAGAAACTGTCTCAGAATATAGGACTTTTATCCTTCAGCCTCTGGGATTTCTCAAGGTTATTTCATTTCAGAGGTATCTGTTAGTGAAGAAATTCATATCCTTTTACAGGATTAAGGTCACATTAATGATCTGTTGATGGACATGTGGCAGGACAGTATTGCTGAAGTGTGTGTCTATGCATGGACATCTCCACCAAATCAACCAGAGGAATGAACATCCAACATAAATCTGGTAGAAACCAATTACTTCAAGTGCCATGACATAGCCTCACACTCTAGTATCCAGTTTTCCAAATAATATCAGGTTCACATTCCACCACCAAAATAGATACAGATACCACATACATTCATGGCTAATGTTATAAATAAAATTAATGTTTGGTCAACTGATGACTGCCAGGCACTGCATTTATGTCTGTGTGTGTGTGTGTGTGTGTGTGTGTGTGTGTGTGTGTGTGTGTTACTGCAAATAAAACCCAGGAGCATTCTACATCCAAGCTACACCCCAAACCCTATTTTTTTAATCCTTTATTCAGAAATAGGGTCTCACTACGTTGCAGAGTGCCTCACTAAGTAGCTGAGATTGGCTGCAAACAGGTGATCCTCCTGTCTCAGCCTCCCAAGTACTGGGATTACAAGAGTGTACCACCATGCCGAGCTTGCATTTATGTGTTCTAAATTTTCTTTATCTATTATAGTTTCAACAATCAATTACTAATGCAGTTATCTGCTCTTATCTCCCCTTCATTAATAGTAGAAACTGAGTTTCTCAGAATAATTAACGAGACCCAAATTGTACTTAATATTTTTATAAAGCCCCTTTCCCATGCCACCAGATCAAGACATACCGTTAAATCACCATAACTCTGTGTGGCTTTTACCCCAGATTGACTTTTTTATATCTCTTGAATTAATGTAATTTGTTTAAGACTCACTGCAAACATCCAAATCAACTTAAGTACTTTTGCCTTAGTAAAATCCTTTTGAGTTAAATGGTGAGTCTTTCTTTATAACTCTTAGAACATATTACATTTCATAATAGTTTCAATATATCTGAATTTCATTTAAAAAGATTAAAAATTTTTTAGAGGCAGTGTTGTATGTCGATTTGATTTCCATAATATTTAGCATTGGTTGAAACAAACATACTAATTTTTAAAAATTATCTGAAAATGAAACTATTATCATTATCCATGATGTCTAGGTATTAAATGTGAAAGATTAAATGAAAATTTTCTTTATGTTCGTTTAAAAAATATTTTCAATGTATTGTGTGTTGTGGGATGGTGCATCAAAAAATATGTAGAAAATATATCCAATGCTTTAAAGATTAAAACAGGAATATGTGTTCCCACTTATTACTGATATGATAAAAAACATCAGAATATATACTCATCCCAAGACCCTTTCATATATCAACCAGTTAATCAATAAACAAATATAAAAGTGTTCAATGCATACATGTATATCTGCATTACATGAAGTCCAATCTATGAAGTCCTAGTGTACCACGCAGCCCCTCGTATTACGAGAATAGCGTCCTGCACCAAATGGGTTCCTTTCACTGAAAGCCTTTAGAGCAAGCATGGGAGGCAGGCTGCATTTTCTGCTTCACCAAGAGATGAGAGTAAGTGTGATCTGGAGTTCAACAAGAACAGCAGTCACCATGGCTGCATTTGGAGCTGCTTGGATTGAAGGAGTTCCCAGCTAACTTCAAGGAAACAACCCTCAGGGCTCAGTTGGGCCTATGGGGATAAGGGACCTGCTGGGTGGTTATGTAACTCCTGATGTGTTCTGCCCCCCCCACCCCCCCCCAGTTCCACACTGGTCTGAGAATCGAGAAAAAGAGTACCACGATACATACTGGTACTTCAATGGTTATATCTGACTAAAAATGAGGGTTTTATAAATATAAAATTATTTTTTCTAAATGAATTTTGGAGCTGAGTTTTATTACTCTGGAGAAATATCTGATATGTATGAAAACTCATGCACACAAAAGCCCCTTGAGTAAGGCAAATATTTTATTTCATATCTCTTCAAAATAATGAGGATTTCCTGAGATCAGATGTTTTACATTCCCTTTAATATCACCACCACAGTTTGAATTAGGGCATTATATAAAAAATTCAGGGTTTTTTTTTTTTTTTTTTACTACTTTGGACAAGGCATGCTTCTTTTTATAGATTCCTGCAGATGATTTAAGTACGAATGCTTAGGTGTTAATGGGAATTTTGTTTCATCAAAATGCTTAATCCTTTCATTTCTATGTTAAAATGTAAATTTTGTGCAATATGCAAACATTTGCATACAATGATTTCTTACTTATAGAGATAAAAATTTCCAATTTATATCTATCAATAAAGAAATTACCATAGTTTTCCAAAGAGGAGTATGTATGTAATAACTTATAATGTTTTAAACACCACTGAAAATATTGTAATGAAAAATGAGATTTTATTTATTGATAATAATGTACTAATGCTATCTAAAATTGAGAATGATTTAAAAACCTTTCATAAAAATTCTGTTTATAATTGTTTCTTTGCTTATTATTGAAAAGATAAAATCAATATTATCACAGATTCTTCCTGGGTTTGAATGAGTATATTTTCAATGTGGAAAATAATTTTCTGTGAGTAGAAGAAAAATGAAATTTAATCTGATTAACTTGGAGAATAAACTCTACAAAGATACTTAAGCAATAGAACTAAACTTTCACTCTAAATGTACTGGTGAAGTTTTATTCTTTATGAAACCAAAGTACAAAGAAACATGCTTAAGTTCTGAGAAAAAATTTGAGGAAAATATTTTTTGTTTCTCTGGAATTGAACCCAGAGAAATTTTACCTCTGAGTTATACCTTGATCCTTATTTTATATTGTATTTTTCTTTTCTTTTTTTATTGGTGCATTGTAGTCATTCATCTTAATGAGGTACAAATGGTAGAGGTATCCATGCACACATCACTCATTTAGCCCTTTCTCAGTTCCCACCCCATTCTCTCCCACCTCCCTCCTCATGTTTGGCTTACTGATTGACATTGATATGCTTATGAATGTACATCACGTACATGGGAAAATTTCCTCTTCCTCCCTCCCGTCCTCTCATTTAGGTCACCTTTATATTGTATTTTAAAGCAGCGTCTCAGTAAATTGCTGAGGCTCTGCTAAATTGTTTAGGCTGGCCATGAACCTGTGATCTTGTTCCAGCCTCCCAAGTACTAGAATTATATGCATCCATCACCTTTCCCCGCTAAGAGGCAACAACTCTAATAATCAAAGCACACTAATATGATAAAGGCAAAAGGATACAAAATACCCAACCTGCACAGAAACTTTTTTATAATATGCTATCCTTGAGTTTTCAGTTCTCAAATCTCTCCACATAGTTGGCCCATATTGGCCATATAGTTAAGATTTAGAATTGGGCAGAAGGCACTGCAGATAAGAAATGTCAAATTATTTTATCATTTATGTGATACAAATGGAAGAAGTGTGAGACTTGGTGGTTCACGGATTCATCTTGATTCATATTTTCTTTAGCTAAACTACAGAACTGTAGATGTTCTTTTAAACAGTGCAATGACATTCTTTATTAACTTTTAAATAAAATTTGTCTGGTGTATCATAACTAACCACAGCACTAGAATCTATTGTGATATAGAAGTGTAAGCATATGACAAAATTTGGTCAATTTTTTCCCTGTACATCCCTTTTTTCTCCACTACATTTTTTGAATGGTCTCCTTCTTCTACTCCATTTTTCTCCCTTTTATTTTTATGAGAATTGCTTTTTTTCCTTTTTCTCTCTCTCTATTTTCAACATATATGATAAAACATTTGTCCCTTGGCTTATTTCACTAAACATGCTCATACATTCGATCCATTTTTTCTGCAAATAAAATAATTTTATTCTTCCCTATTATTAATATTTCATTGTGTGTACATATCACATCTTCTTTATCCATTTATTTGTTGATGTATATAGAGACTGGTTCCATAACTTGCCTACTGTGAATTGTGCTGGTACCAACATGTGGATGTATGTATCTCCATATTGTTTTGACTTTAATTATTTTGAATTAACAACTAGGATTGGTATGTCTGGGTTATATGGTGGTTCATTTTCTATTATTTTAATGCTAGCCATGGCTTCTGTCTTCACTACCACAGATAGAGAACAAATGCCATCACTTTTTGCTCAGCTTTAATCCTCAAAGTTTTATCTGCTTCTTTATAAGGTGTTACCTGAAGTTCACATGGAATTTCAAATTTTCCAAAGGCTTCCTTTATGTTTAACAGTGATTGAGATCAGAAATTGAGCCCATCAATACTACAAACCCGAACGTACTTTCTGACATCAGAAGCAATGCTACCCTTTCTACAATCCAATACAGGTCTTCTTTACCATCTGGAGTCCTCAGAAGTTACTTTTCTGAGATCACCACAAAGTTATTTTTTTCTGGCTTCTATTTCCTGATGACTAATATCTACAGGAATTATTATCAATAACATGAGCAACAACAACTTCTTTGGTGGTTACAACAGGAAATTCAATCAACCAGTATACTGGGTAATCAGGATTTCTCCGGTATTTTAAAAACACCTTATTATAGAACATTAATCATGATATATGCTTTAATTTTATCTATAATAAATCCTTCAAAGCAAACTTTTGCAGAAATTAACTATTCCTCAGACTACTGTGTGTCACTTAAAAATCACTTTTTTTTTTTTTTTGGTAGTACTGAGGTGGAACCCAGGGGCTTTTCTACCTACTGGATATACTCCCAGACCTATTTTTTAATATGTTTTGGAAACAGGGTCTCACTAAGTTGCCCAGAGCCTCACTAAGTAGCTGAGGCTGGCTTCGAACCTGTGTGATCCTCCTGTCTCAGCCTCCCAAGCACTGGGATTATAAGCATGCGCCACCACGCCAGGATAAAAATCACTTTTCTTGAGGTGGATAAAACTAACATTCCTCCACAATGCCAAAATCTTTATAGACAAGAACCAGTTGCTATTCTTCTGCAAACCCATACAATTAGATTCATTGAAAACTGTCTCCTCACATTTTCTCTTGAGAGAAATTTTGATTCTATAACAACTAAAAGTTATAGCTCATAATTATATTTATAATTGTAGATTTTTCTTCCAATGATTCTTTTTAGTGGCATTTTTGTGTGTGTGTGCTGTGCTCTGTTCCTTGGAATACAGGAGAACATTTATTTCCTGGACTCTAACAATTCATAGGCTTTTCACCTCATAGGTTGTGCTTTGATAAATGTTTAGTTCCTTATATGTCACTGTTATCTTTAGTGGGTTTGGGAGCAGTGGTTATCCTGGGAAGAAAAAATCTAGAATCTCAAAATGTCAGTTTGTCAGACCTCAATTTTCTTGTGGTTTATACGATTTTTAAGAATCCTACTTTATTTGAACAAACGTGGGTCTCAGGAGAAGCAATTTAACATTAGGATGTTAAAAATGTCCTTGCTAGTTGCAATCGTGAAAGCATGTGAGTCCAAAGGAGTCAATCCCCTTCATCCCCTTGGAAGTCCTATAAGGCCAAGACGCAGGCTATGTAAAGATGAAGGTGAGTATTAAGTCTGTTGAATTTTAATATGAAATTCCCATCATTCAATGGTCCTGCTGGCGGAATTTCTGTCTCATTCAAAGTTGGAGAAAAGTGCTGAAATTAAGTAACAGATGGAAACTAGCTAAAGTAATTAAGCATTGAGAATTCAGTTCCTCTTCACATAGCTGTACGGAATGTTAAATTATGCATTTGACCAATGGCATCAGGGAAAGAGAGAAATGCATTTCTGCTCACAATAATCTACGTAGTTAATGTGTTTAAAGCACTCCTGATGTAGGACATAGACTCTAGGTATCACCATGGTAAAAGTAACTATTTTATATCATTAAGTCCTCAAAACATGCCTGCAGAGAATGTTGAATTCTAAAAGCAATTATTCTATTATTGTTTGTTTTCAGCATATTATATTTTAGTTCAAATATAAAGAATGCTTCTTTAGCTATATCTATTTAGGCAATTCAGCTGCCAAACAGTAAAGTACATGGAAAAAGAATAAACTTGTTCTTATTCAAACAGGTGACAGTGAATAAAATATTCCAACCATAACATTGCTCAGATAGCACTTTTTTATGAATTTAAAACAGTTAAATTTGTAATTACAAAAGTCTGTAACTATGACTAAGGAAAAACATGCATTCAAAACCTAATATAATTTTTAATTGAAACAATTTTATGTAATACCTATCTCTACAGATGTAACCTTTGTACTGCATTATTATGAATAATTTAATTAAAATATTTTAAAGTAGCATTATCTTCTAATAACATATTTTTGATCATTTGGAACAAATAAATAAGCAAAATTCTACTTGGATTTTATTCACTTTATCCATGAGTTGATACTAATATAAATCAATAGCTGAATAAAAATAAATATATGAGTATGTAAATCTCACACTTAGAAGAATTTCCAATAATTTATGTTAAGTAGATTTTTCTTTACGGAGGAAAAGCCTAACTTCCTACTCATTACGTATGGGCTGGGTATAGTGACTTCTTTGCAAAAAAATATAGCAAGGAAGTATAACTTTGCAGAAGAGAAATATGACAAATACTATCTAAGTTACATGACAAAGCTCAATATTAATGTTGATAAATCATAGAGAGAAGTAGGAACCCTTGATATGACATAATTAATATTAAACTTTACTTCTAAGGTCTTCTTCCAAAAACAGATCACTGTCCTCCAGTACTGAGAAAAACATCTGAAAAAATTTCACTGAAAGGGCATCCCACAAAACTGACCATTACTCCTGGATACTAGCAAAATCATCCCAAATAAACATCTATTAATTGCCACAGTCAAAAAGAGCCTAGGGGTGCATAACAAGTAGATATAATGTGGTAGCCTGGAAGAGATATTGGGACATACAAGGACATTTTTTTGTGGTACTGAAGATTGAACCCAGGGGCATATTACCTCTGAGCTACATCCCCAGCCCGATTTTATTATTTATTTTGAAACAGGGTCTCACTAAGCTGCGGGGGACCTCACTAAGATCCTCCTGTCTCAGCCTCCCAAGTACTGGAATTACAAGCATGTGCCACCATGCTCAGCAAGACATTATTTTAAAACTAAGGAAATCTGAATAAAGCATGGATTTTAGTTAATAATAATGAATTAATTGATTAATTTTAACAAATGTATCATATTGCTATAAAATGTTAACAAAAGCAGAACTCAGTGTCATATGCATATACTAGCCATTCAATTTTCATGTAAATCTAATACTGTTATAAAGACTATTTAAATTATAATAAAAATAAATTGCAAGCACATATTTAATTTGAAAAATTCACTTGGACAAGTGAGCAGGTATAATAAGCAAAATACCCAGAGAAGAGCAACTCAGTAATCATTAGCTTATGCTCTCAGCGTCATATGTATTTCTTCTTCAACTGATAACCATTCTGAACTTCTTAATTTTTCATGGATTACAACACTGACCCATGATAAATCACATTAATGTATGTATTGCATGCATACGTTACATAACGAAGAGCTAAATTTTATTTTCTGACCACTAGTTAAAAAGCATCCTTTGAATTCTCAGATTTGGGGCTTCTTGGTCAGTTTCCACTTCAGTGTATTATAAGGATAATTTAATTACTTCTGTCTTTCTCACTGATATGTCATGAACAGAATTCTCTGCTTTGAACAGCCTTGAGATATGAAGCAGTGTGTAGAATTACTTGTGGGGAGGGCTTGTCAGTTATAATAGAGTACCATTTCATCATATTAACACAATAATATGCTGGTTGATCTCTCTCTCTCTTCAAAGCTCCCATAGCACATCAGCGCTAATCATATTTGAGGGCTAATCACTGTCACCTTTTTTTTCTGTTTTTATGCTCCCACTTCCTTCTTTGCATTGGTGATCATTGCCTAGTCCCCAGAAGCTAGCAATATGGTAGGCCAAATGGCAAAAAGGAATTCAGGTTGGAGTTGAAGTTGAGAACTCCAGCCTTAATGTAGGAAATATTATGTTGCATTATTTCTGTGGGCCATTCATAACTATAAAGGACTTTAAAAACAGAAGAGGAAGACTAAAGGAAATTCAGAGGGAGCTGACTAATGAAAGGGGAACTGGGAAGGGCACCCTTGCAGCTTCAAAGGCGAAGGGTGGGTCACAATCCAAGATCTGAGGCGAGCTAACATAAGGTGAGCTTGGAAGAAGTGGTCTCCCCAGAACCCCCAAGGGTCTGCTGACAGGCCTTAGCTCACTGAGACCCAGTTTCAACTTCTGAACTATAGAACCGATCGATAATAACTTGTAACGTGTTCACAACTTGTTTTTAATATTTTTTAAAATTTTTATTGGCGCCTTGCAGTTGTACATCTTAATGGGGTACACGATGGTAGAGGCATGCCTGCACACATCACTCATTTAGCCCTTCCCCAATTCCCACCCCATTCCCTCCCCCTCCTTTTGATGTTTGGCTTAGTGATTTTCCTCTTCCCCCTCATCCCCTTCAGTTACGTCGATTTATTTGCTCATCTATGTTTCTCCTTCTTCATCTAGAGTTCATCCTATGACCCTCTTTCTCTCTAGCTTCTGCATATCAGGAGGAGCTTCCAGTTTTTTTTACTGTTTGTGACTGGCTGATCTCACGTAGCATAATGTTCTCCTGTTTCATCCAATTCCCTGCAGATGACATCATTTTGTTCTTCTTCATGGCTGAGTAAAATTTCATTTTGTACATATCCCATAGTTTTTTAATCTAGTAATCAGATGATGGATTCATAGTACTTTCTAAAATATTGAAGGTTAGATGATGATGATGATGATGATGATGATAAAAATAGAATTATAAGCTTTGTCCAGCCTCTACAGAACAGGAAGTATGTTTGTACCTTAACTATCCACATCAACAGTTGCCATTAATGTCCTATTTCTAAATTATACTATGTCAATACTTAGTCAATACTCAAACGTTTCAAAGTGGGACCTCCTTAGAGTACCGTAGGATGCTCTAAGCCCCTTCCCTTTACCATGAAAACCCTGTCTTTCATTGGTGTGTGCAGGATCTTCATTTCCACTGACCTTCTCTTTTGCTGATTCTGAAGGAATGCAATGCTGCTCCTTTAAAGTTACCAATGTTACCTTCAGCTTAGAATTTACAGTGAACTCTAAGATTAAAAGAGCCCGCCATGCTGGAAAAAAAAAGTTAGCCATCATTGACCAAGTTAGAAAAACATCTTCTGGAAGCAGGGATCTAATTTCCTAAAATCTCATCACCTATGCAGCAGATATCCTGTGCCCTTTAGAGTCTAACTCTGCTGTTCCAGGTACTCAGCACATCGTTCTCAGGACATAGAACATCCTTGACCCTGGGAAAATAAGCAAAGTTCCAACATATCTTATCTTGGCAAAAATGTAAGTTTATAATGAATTTTTTTTCTTATAGTATTTCAATTTCAGCATTATTGTTAGATATAATCAGTGTTTTTTAAAGTATGTTGAGATCTTTTAGGCATGCCAGTCAAGTATGTTGAGATCTTTTAGGCATGCCAGTCTGTTACGTGCCATCTTTTTATCATATGACAAACTAGACAGATGAATTTTTATATTCAAAGGGAACAATTATATGAGGGCTGCTAAATGCCTTCTGATAGGGTAATGCAAACATCAAATTTATAAAAGCAAGCAGTTTTACAGTTCAAGTTATAGGAATGACACTTGATGGCCAGTATTTGCTCAGAATTCATGTTCACATTTTCACAAAGATGTGTTTGTCATTTAGATTATTTAGATTGAGGCAATTTCATTTCAGATTTGCTAGTTCACTTAACCTCATATTATCTTCTTTAATGTTTTGTCATTTTTCAAATTTTCAATTTCTATACCATCCCTTGGCAGCAATGATTCACTGCCTAGGACAAGTTTGGAATATATTATATCCTAAGCAAAATTTTCACATTATTATTATTTTCTTTCATTACATTCTTTTTTTTTTCTAGACGCTTTAATGCAAAACTTATGGCAGTACTGAGGACGGAACCCAGGGACATTTTACCTCCAAGTTACACACCCAATCTTATTTCCTATTTTTTTATTTTGAAACAAGATCTCACTGTGTAGTTGAGGCTATCCACGAACCCTTGATCTTCCTATTTCAGCATTGTAAGTACTGGGATTAAAACGTGTGCCACCATGCCTGGCCAAACCTTACTTTTTAGATCATATCTAAATTTAACTGTTAAATAAAAATTATTTTTATTTACTATTTTTGTGTGTATGTGTGTGCGTATGTGTGCTATTGGGGTTTAAACCCAGGGGGCTTCTACATCTGAGCTCCACCCCCACCCTATTTTACGTTTTACTTGGAAACAGGGTCTAGTTAAGTTGCTGGGAACCTCGAAACGTTGCTGAGGCTGGCCTCGAACCTGTGATACTCCTGTCTCAGCCTTTCAAGTACTCGGATTACAGGTGTGCACCACGGCAAACAGCTTCTACTTACAATTTCTACTTACATTCCCCCATGCATGGAATATATTTACAAAGTACTTTAAGTAAGCTTGCAAAAATGATTCCAAAAGTCAAACTAGTCATTTATAGTATTGATAGTAAAAAGTAAGATTTACAAGCTAGGTATTGTCAACTGTTTCATTAAATGCAGTTGGGTAGTATGCATCTTAAATGATTAAATAAATCATCATTTTTAAACACACAGACAAACGGAAAATCTAATAGTGCTACCATATTTTCTTAGTGAGTTTTGATGATCAGGTTAATCTTTGCCCAACTTATTATCTACAAGTCCCACTAAACAGTGTGTGGTCTCTTTCAGTTCTTTAGTATCAAAGTGTACGAGTACTCAGCACACACTTAAAGAGGAGAAATGTCTTAAAATACATCTTAGATAAGTATATTTTAGAATCTGAGGAGTACTTTTAAATTTTATTCGATTGCTATTTATTTATTTATTTATTTATTTATTTATTTATCTATTTATTTGTGGGTCTGGGGATGGAACCCAGGGGCATTTGGCCTCATAGCTACACCCTTTGCCATATTTTTTATTCTTTTTTTTTTTTTTGAAGCAAGTTCTCACTAAGTTGCAAAGGGCCTCAACTAAATAGCTGAGGCTGTCCACACATGGCAATCCTCCAGTCTCAGACTCCCAAATTCTGGAATTACAAGCATGCACTATCACACCCAGCTTTATTTATTTTTTACTTTATACTTTTATTGGTGCATTGTAATTAAACATCTTACTGAGGAATAGAGCAATATGGAATATATATACATGCAACGTTTGGTATATTTCTCTTTGGATTCCACTTCTTCACTCCCCTTCCCCATACAGAGTGATACTGATAATTTCATATACATACCTAGCATTATGAAAAACATTTGTTTCTGTGGTACTTGGGATAGAATGCAGGAGCCTTTTACCTCTGAGCTATACCTCCTGCCCCATTTTATCTGAAAACAGGATCTCACTAAGTTGCTGAGCCTGTTTTTTTTTTTTTTTTTTTTTTTTTTTTTAGAGTTGCTGAAGATTTAAAGAAGTTTACTAGAAAGATAGAAATACAGAAAATAGAAATACAGCTTCATACTAGACTGCCAGGGAGGGGTGACTCGAAATGAATACACCCCTGAGCCTGGTTTTGAAAGTGTAAACCTCCAGTTTCAACCTCCCCAGTACTGAGATTACAAGCATATGCCACTATGCCCAGTTTGTGTAGAGCATTTTAAAAATAAGGTACTTAGCCTTTGGGAGAGATTTAAGATCTTTTAATAAGACTCGCCAGGATGGTGTCGATAGTTATTGCCAGCCTACCAAAGAGAAATACAGGGCTAAAGGAAGAGCGAAGGTTAGAAAACCGTGTCTTGAAAAGTCTCTCAGCCCAAAGTCAAGAAGGTCTCTAATGAGGTAACCTACATAGTTTGATTCTTGTTTCCTAGAGTTTCAAATATCTGAAGAACCAATGTTCACCTCTTACCTGAAAAACAGACACACAAGAAGTCGTGATCACAGGAGAAAAAGATGTTAGATGTTAAACTCCACGACTGTGTCAAGCTAAAGGTGTGAAGTCTTCCCTTGGTCCATGCGAGAGAGGAAGGTGGGAGAGCAGTGAGATGTGCAGTGAGAAGGAGGAAGAGGACGGGCAGAAAGGAGAAGCAGCAGTTGGAAGTGCTTAACCAGAGGCTTGTTTATGTTTTAATTTTTTGCAGTGCAAGGGATGGAATTCAGGGGCATTCTACCTCTGAGCTACACCCCCAGCCCTATTTTTATTATTTATTTTGAAACAGAGTCTCCCTGAGTTGCAAATGGCCTCACTAAGTAGCTGAGGCTGTCCTCAAAACTGATATCCTCTTGTCTCAGCCTCCCGAATGCTGGGATTACAAGTGTGTGCCACCATGCCTGGCTTAGCCAGAAGCTTTGATTTTCCATAATCGAGGTATGCAGGGGGCAAAGGAGCGTGGCCATCAGTCCCCTGACATCATTCAACACGTAGGCTCAGCAGAGAAAGTGAAAGCCGTGAAAAACTGCCAAGCAGAAGAACAACCCGAGATCTAGAGCTGGGAAAACATCCAGCCAGGCAGGGTGGAAGCTGGACAGGAGAAGAGAGAGCAGGACAGCTGCAGCCCTTCATGGCTGTCTCAAGAATGGAGGGAGCTGGGGTGTGCTTAGCTAGGAATGGAGTATGAAGATTGATGTTTAACTAAGATCAAAATGGATGTTCACCTGAGACTGCTTTTGAAATACTCAAAGGGTTTGGTACTATCTGTGGTTTTAAGCATCTGGTGGGGTCCTCGAACATATCCTCCATAGATAAAAAGAGATAATCTATATATCATCTATCTATCTATCATCAGTCATCATCATCATCACATGTATCTCTGTTATCTATCATCTGTCAGTCACTAGGAATTTATATTGACATCTGATTTAATAGCAATACCATGGGAATATTTTTGTTCTTCTCTCTGCTTTATTTGTAATTTTCTCTCACAGAACAATACTTTCCTTCATTTTTCTTATACACATAAGATTGATTTATGAGCTAGACTTCAGCATTCATGTAGTTCTTATCGTCTCTCACAATATCAAGTCAAGGTGTTGTTTTTTTTAAAATTATGTACATTAGTTTTTTTCTTACCCATCATTTCCAAGATTCATACTTAATAGAATTGCAATTAAGTTAAGTTTGCTTGTTGGTATTGTATTCCTTTTTTGGGCTCCTGCTTGGGTTTCAATTTATATATAAAATTATATGTATAATTGTAAATTATATAGCCAGGCATAGTAGTGTACACTTGTAATCCCAGCATTTCGGAGGCTGAGACAGGAGAATTGTGGTTCATGGACAGCCTCAATTACTTAGTGAGGTCCTTTGCAACTCAATGAGACCCTGTTTCAAACTAAAGATAAAAAAATAGGGTTGGGGGTGTATCTCGGAGGTAGAATTTCCCTGGGTTCCATCTCTAGTACTGCAAAAAAAAAAAAAAAATATATATATATACACACACACACACACACACACACACACACATACATAGTATATATGCATGCAATTAGGTGTGTATCTATGTGTATATGTATATATATATATTTATATATTACATACATGGATGTAGGTACATATGTGTGTGTTTATATATATATAATGCTTTTTTTTCTCTCAGGTTCATGTTGTCATATACATCAGGTCTTTGTTGTCAGAAGAAAGCGATTGCAGTTGAGGTTTCTGATTCCATTTGGTCATCCGAGCATAGCTGATCTGTATATAGCTGTCTGGCTAACTTTCCACCTACACACTGACTAAGCATCACGTTTGACAGTGTATGTTTAAAATAAAGGTGACTTCAGTGGTTTCAGGTTATCAGAAGGTGACCACAAAGGCGGAATAGGCAGATGGATGCGTGTTTTACAACACGCTTGCAAGTCCTTCTGTTGTGAATGTCTTCAGTACATAAATCCTTCGTTTTCAGATGATGCTGCCTTCTATGATGGTGTCATTTCCAATCATCTTTGGGAAATCCAATCATGCAGCCAGACCTGGAAAAAGCACTGATGAGAAATGATTAAAACTGAGGACTTAGAGTCTACCAACTGCTTCAGAAAACATAGGTGATATTTAGACTTTTGTTGTCAGGGACTGAGGAAATGCAGACATTCGGGATGATTTATGGAGATCAGGTCTTCCAGCCAGTAATGGAACAATGAGGAAGAGAGATAACAACAGATAAGGCACTGTGATAAGTGCCAACCACAGACATGTTGGCCAAGAGCAGTGTCCTACAACCAGCCTGACAGACAACTTCAAAAGCATTGTTGTCATGATAAATAAGAAAATGCAAGCGATGGAGCTGAACCTCGACTTCCTAAAATGAATTTAACCACGTTTTACATGAGAGAGCTTAACTGGTTAAGTTGAGGTGCCAGAGAACATGTAAGAGCATGACATAAAAAGTGGGCTCCTAACCTAGTCAGAAGTTTTAGAATGGCATGATTTCATTGCTTTCAGTTACTGGGAAACAGTAACTCTGTATATTTTATATTAATCTTTTCATGAAAGTCTTTTTGGGAAAGGTTGTACACGTGTAATAGGGTTAAGAGGTGTTTTGGTAACAAGGCGCAGTGACACACACCTTATTGTCCCAGCATGTGGGAGGCTGAGACGGGAGGATCACGGGTAATAGGCCAGCCTCAGCAACTTAGTGACACCCTGGCAGGTTAGTGATATCCTGTTTCAAAATAAAAAAAAATAAAAAGAACTGGAGTTGCAGTTCGAAGGTAGAATGGCCCTGGGTTCAGTCCTCAACCAAAAATACAAACAAACAAATACAAAAAAGGAGAGAAAGAAAGAGAGTGGTTTACGAAGGCATTTTTATTTCAACATTGACTGGGAACAATCTTCAAAATAAAAAGGTTCAGGCCGGGTGTGGTGGCGCACGCTTGTAATCCCCGCGCTTGGGAGGCTGAGACAGGAGGATCGCACAGGTTCGAAGCCAGCCTCAGCTACTTAGTGACGCTTTCAGCAACTTAGTGAGACCCTGTATCCAAATAAAAAAAATAGAAAAAAGGTCTGGGAGTATAGCCCGGAGGTAGAAAGCCTCTGGGTTCTACCCCCAGTACCACCAAAAAAAAAAAAAAGGTTCATTGTAAATAAGTTCAAACTGACAGCCCTCTATTAATGTAGATGTCCAGAAAAAATATTAAAGAAGATCTCAAATTATTGTGAAATATTTCATCTCTATTTAAGAAATACAAGCTAAACACAAGATGTATGCAATGTATATGTGTGTGTGTGTGTGTGTGTGTGTGTGTGTGTGTGCGCGCGCGCGCGCGCGCGCGCGTTATAAAAGTTAGTCAACACCTCCTGTGTCAACATAACATTCTGTTTCCATGATCCAAGCTCTAGTCTGGAAGTAAAAAAAATTTTTTTAAATACCTGCTTTTTAAAATATATTTTATTCATTTAGTTGCTAAGAACATGTTATCCTAAATGTTATTATGTCTGAAAAATTCCCCAGGGCAAATGACAGCCTGCTTGCTCACAGATGTAAGAGTTGTATTGGCCTAAGAGAGTAATGTATGTGGTAGCATCTAAACTTATTCCTTCCCTCCCCACTTGAAATATATAGTGAGCGGTCACAGGAGCTGGTACTCAGGAGAGTTCATTCTTGCTAGCTTGTTTTGTCATCATCCTCTGAAGAGTGAGAATGCCAAGTCCGATCAGCCTTTCCTCCCAGAACGATATGACAAGCTGTGGAGGCTCGGCATTGGCTTCCTTGGTGCGAATCGTGTCTGTCTCCATCATGCCCAGCTTCCCGGGCATGATGTTGAGTTGATTCACGACATGGATGATGTAAAAAACCTTGGTCTCAAAAGAAGATTGCCTTCCATATGGGGCAATGTTTCATTTTAAAACACAAAACAAAAAATTTTAGAAAAAAAAATTGAGAATTAACTGATACCCAGAATGTTTTTTCTTGAATCATGAGACCCACTAGTTTTTTACTGCTTCCAGATGTGCATCTAGAGCTACAGTATAAAAACTTTTTAGGCATCTTAGATTTCTGTGAAAATCTGGTTATATGCAAACCTCATATACACTGTCACTTTTGTCTTAATAAAACTATAAATTTATTTATAAATAAAATTTCATTCTACTTTACCCGTACAAATTTGATAATTTTGTATTGAAATGAAGCGACAATGATTTTTCCTTAGGAACTACACATTTATAATAAGGATATACTCAAAATATGTAATCATAAGGTAGAATATCATCCTGTGGCCTATCAAAGTGGAACCAGTCGAAAATTGCAGTCCAATATAAGTATGGACTGGCATTAGGAAGTGATCTTTAAAAATACTTTTCATGTTGGCTGGTTGTTTACAAATACCTCAGAACTGAGTTATACGTTAATTCATGAATAATCAAGAGATTCCATAGTGGTATCATTGGATGTAAGGTAGAATTTCTCATATGCAGCCCTTTGTCTTTCCTGTTTTTGTCTGCTCTCTTCAACCCAAGGATAGGTTAGGACCTTCCCAAGGATCAATATAATTTTTGACGACACACTAACTCACCTTCTTGGAAAAATGGGCAATAAACTTTGTGCTTTAATTTATGTCCAGCATATCTTTTCTGAGGTCACCCTGTGAGGCTGCAGTAAGTGGAATATCACGCTGAAGTCTCCCATGTAATTATTGTTATATTTCCTTCTCTCAAATGAGGCGTGGAGTGATACATGCAAAGCTTAGCACAAAACCCAGTGGGAAAGAGATAGATTAGCCAAAAATGGTCACGATAAAATAAAACAAGTTAACAATAGAATGTATTTTCTATTATATATGTTTATAAATATATATTTTATATGAAGTATGATCTTATAGCAGATGTATTTAGGAGCATGTAAAGTAATCAAAGGCAAGTTAAACTTATAAGGAGCTATTGCATGAATTATATGGATTTATTGAAAAGACAGGGTTTCTGGTGAATAACTTTTTAATTAGTTCAGATAATGTTATAATGAGCCATAGAAATGGGATATTTGTTTGTTCTACTTGTTCTAAATCTGACTGAAAGCATCAAAAACTTCACAAAATCTTCAACGAGTAGCTTTTCTCTTACAAAGCATTTTAATTTCAAGTATTATTGTTTTTCATTCCCATGGAACACTGTTATTTTGAAACTCCTTATTACTTTATGCTTTTCCACAGACAACATGTCCTACAATAAATCATTTTTGACATTGAATTTTTCCATTTTTCCATTTCTTCTCATCCTAACCCATGATTATTTGAAGGGAATGGGAGAAATGACAGTAAAGAGAAAATAATTCCTTCTTTAATGAATAATACATAATTCATTTGGAAGCTTGTTTTATATTTATTTTTATTCTTAGGCTTTTATTAGTGCATTATAGTCGCATATCATAATGCAGTTTGTAGAGATATTGACATGCATGCACATAGCACTTGGTGGGCTTATCCTGGTTCTCTCCCAATTCCCCTCATCTTCCCTATACAGGATTTTGAGAATGACAATAGTATTCTCACATTTGTACATTATGGAACTGGAAGTGATTCTTTCATTGATTCTCCCTCTCTCTGCCCCAATCTTCCCCTAGGCCATCTCCTTTGCTACAATGGAGTTTCTCCTCCATTGTTTGATTTCCATCTGGTATCCTGGTTACTCCCTAGCTCACCCATATCATATGACAACTTCCTGTGACTGGCTAATCTCACTTAACATATTATTCTCCAGGTCCATATATTTTCTTGCAAATGACATAACTCGGTCCTTTATTGCTGAGTAGAATTCCATTGTGTGTATATATCATAACTTTGTAATCCACTAATCTGCTGATGGACCCCTAGGTTGGTTCCATGATGTGAATGATGATAAATTGTGCTACCATAAACTTATGCTTTTCCACAGACAACATGTCCTACAATAAATCATTTTGACATTGAATTTTTCCATTTTTCCATTTGTATATGTATATACAAATTGTATATACATTTGTATATATATATCCAATTGTATATGCATTGTATGCATATACAATTATAATATTCTGATGTCAGTCCCTTTGGAAAGATACCTAGGAGTGGTATAGCTGGATCATATGATGGATTATTTTACAAACTTTTGAGGAATATCTACATTGATCTCCATAAAGGCTATGCTAATTCGCAATTCCACAAAGTGTAGAACAGTTACTATTTCCCCACATCCTCACCAGCATTTATTATTGTTTGGCTTCTTGATGACTGCATCTGACCATTGTGGTCAGATGTAATCTCAGTGTAATTCTGATTTGCATCCATCTGAATGCTAATGATGCTCAACATTTTTTCATGTAGTTTTGGCTCTTTATAGCTCTTCTTTTGTGAAGGGTCAGTTGCCCATTTCTTTATTGGGTGTTTTTAAAGTATTAAATCTTTTAAGTACTTTGTATATTCTAGACATTAGTTCTCTATCAGAGGAACACAAAAGCCAGAAAATAATTCCATTCACAAAACCTCAAAAACAATAAAATTCCCAAGAATAAATATAACCAAGGAGATAAAATATCTCTAAAGTGATAATTAAAAACACTAAAGAAAGAAATTAAAGATCTTAGAAGATGACAGTATCTCCCTTGTGGTTGATTAGGCAAATAAACATTATCTAAATGGTCATTCTGCCAAAAGTGATCTACAGCATTAATGAATTATCTATTGGAATATCAATGTCATTCTTCCTAGACCTAGAAAAATCAGTCATAAATTTCATATGGAGAAACAAAAGACCCAAAATAGTCAAAGCCGTTCTCAACAATAAGATCCATGTAGTAGACATCACAGTTCTTGACTTCAGATTATACTACAGAGCTATATTAATATAAAACAAAATGGCATTGACACAAAAGCAGACACATAGAACAATGAAACTGAATAGAAGGTACAGAAACAAATCCATATACATATAGATGATTAATTTTCCCTAAGGTCCCAAACACATATGTTGGAGCAAACACAGCCTTTTCAACAAATATCATTGGGAAAATTTTTATACATTTGTAGAAACAATGAAATTAAATTCCTACCTCTCACCCTAAGAGTCAACTCGAGATGGATCAAGGACCTGGAAATTAGGCCAGAAATTTAGAAATTACTAGAGGAGGGTATAGGTTCAACACTCAAACATATAGGCACAAAAACTTCCCGAATAAGACCCCAACACACAGGTAATTAAATCCAGAGCTAAATTAAAACTAAAAAGTTTCTGTTAAAGGAAACCATCGAGAGTCTAGAGAGGGAGCTGACAGAATGAAAGATATTTGCCAGCTTATTTTTTATTTAAGCTTAGAATAAAGCCTGTGTGTATTGTATCAGAATTATAAGATAATAACTATCCAGCTTTAGAGTATTTCATTTTATTTTTACTATGTTTGCAAATTCTATATGGGAAAATATATTAAAATTTATCACCCTATGTGTGAGTTATCTGATGGCTTCTCTAAAGTTTACTTCCAATTTTTATCTTTTATCTTACTTTATAGCTTTCCTCTTCTAACATCTTGAATGTTTCAGTTTACACAAATATTAATGCAACTCAATTCAAATATGAATATATAAAATTGCAACTAATCACCTGAGATCTCCATTCATTTATCAACATTTAATAGTAGTCACATACTTTTTTATGTTCAAATATCGATCTGAATTGATATTTATCATAGTTGCTTATCTTAATATCATTTAAATTTTTTTTTTTTTTTTTGCGGTACTGGAGATGGAACCCAGGGGCATTTGACCTCTGAGCTACACCCCAAGCGATTCTTCCATCTTAACCTTCCAAGTATTAATAGTTCATAAAGGCATGTATCATCATGCCCTGCTAAATACATCACATTTTAAAATTAATTTTTAACCTTTAGCAACATCTATTGCATGTATTTTTCAGTAAGTTTCTTTATTTACTTTTTGGTCAGTGCTATATTTCATCTTCCTGTAAGTGGTAAATAAAATGAACTGTTGACCATGGGAGGCAGCATGTGGCCCCAAGAGGCGGCCACAATGCAGTATCTAAAACCTGCAAATAAATGTCCTGACAAGCAGGACTTTGTAGATTCAACTGACTTAAGGAGCATAAAATGGGGGAGATTAGACTAGATTGTCAAGGTTGGTCAACTCTAGTCTCTATCACTCTGAACCACATTATGGTGTAAAATTATAATGTACCCATGCAATATTTATAAAAATAAATTGCAAAATTTGTCCTATACATTTTTCTTGTTAAAAATGAGTAAGTGAATCAAAAGACAGACGAGTCACTGAAATGAAATGGACTCCAAATACCACACTCATCGATGGAAAAAGCATCCCTTGATTCCTTTTCCTGAGCGGTGCAATTAAATAAAATAAATTACAAATTATTTTTTGCAGGTACCATCATTAGTCCAGTAAGACAAGACTTTGGAAAATAATAATGCTGCCAGAAAGTGGGATCATGGTAAAATATGTATGCTTTCATAATGGCTTTAAAATTACTGAGTTAGAAAAATTAGGTTGATATATTTCTTTTCATATCATAGTTAACTCCACTTTAGTTAAATGGTTTGACACGTTTAAAGATTGTGTGTTAGAGGTGGGTATGGTAGCACACCTGTAATTTTAGTAACTGGGAAGCTGAGACAGACTAAACTTAGGTTCAGGGCCAGTCTCAGAAACTTAGGAAGACCCTCAGTAACTTAGCCAGACTCTGTTTCATAAATAAATAAATGAATAAATAAATAAATAAATAAATCAGTGGTATAGTTTAGAAGCAGAATTCCCTGGGTTAAATCCCTAGTATGAAAGAAAGAAAGGAAGAAAGGAAGAAAGGAAGAAAGAAAGAAAGAAAGAAAGAAAGAAAGAAAGAAAGAAGGAATTGTAATCAGTATGGGCCAAGATAATTTGTGTATGATATTTATAATTTATATTCATAAATTTACATTAAAAATCTCTATGTATGCACATATTTAACTGGCTCACAATTTTATTGTTATTGAATAATAAGGATGTCAATTGTTCTTTGAGAATCTTTATTATATTTTTATAAAGATGGAATGTAATAATGACTATTTTCTGGCACATTTTAGAATTTATTACATGTACACAGTAGTATCATTACAAAGTGTGTATAAATTCCCCAAAATGGTAGTGTCAGACTCTTGGGTACTCAATGTTAAAATGAATGATTTAAATTTTTATTTAGCCTTGTCTTTCATGCCAGGAAGCTAACACAAAGTTTTGAGGAGACAGTGTAATGCAATTTTAAATTCTCGTTACTTGGACCATTGTTTCTCTTTCAAAAACATTATTGCCAAGTCACATTTCTTCTATAAAGAAATGCAGAGGTTACATATGCTTTATTTCCCTTGGCATTTCAAATCTCTTATGCCTTTATTCGCTTCGGTTCATTCTTTTCTCTTCCTTTCTGTATCATCTATAATGCAGAGCTTGCTATGATGTCAAGGGATGTGTCTCTGAGAGCACAACCCACTCTAGGAATACCTTTGCACTGAAAGATAAAAGAAATCATAAAGAAGCATGTATATTGATTGAGCATTTCTACCAAATAAGATAATTTAACATCCCAAATCTACTGTTAGGCATGCTTTAGGTTTAGAGGAATCAGGAAGTAAAAGAGAAAACACCACTGCTCAAATTTATTTCTCACATTTTGAATAAATTTGGGGGAAATATACTTATTCCTTTGTGAATAAAGAAAGTCAAGTAGAAAGATCTTTTTTTGGAATTGAACAAATGCCATTGTACAAAACTTTAAACAGGAACACATAAAAAATAAAAACAGCATTGGCCAATATTTTAACTCCATCTACTTAATCACACTAAGATTAAATAAAACCAATAATGAATATATGCCATAACTCAAGGGCTTTAGTACTAATCTGAAATTCTGAATTAGTTTATAATAAAGGAGGTGTTGAGACAGATTTAAGAGCATGAATTTTTGTTATTTTCAGACAAATTTTACTAGAATGTGATCTAAGGGCTTCTGCTGGAAGAAGATATTGTGAAAGCCATGATCAGCTGAATTTTGCTTAAATGTTGACCCAGTTGGAATGGTGCCTGAATTACGGAAATGTATGGAAGGGAAATGTGCTAGAGTTGCTCTGGTTTAATTTTTACTCTCTGCTGGAACTGCATTCATTTTTCCCTGTCTAAACCAAGGGCTCAATAAGCAATAAGATAAGTATTTGTTGAAGACTGAATCTCCAGATATTGGACAAAGTCAATTGGAAGACACTCATGGTAGAAAAAGAACAAATTTAAAAAATACCACTCTTAACAAATTCCAAAATCAAATCAATTCAAAATGAAGGTGTATTCAAAATGGAAATGAAGACTGTAACTAGTTCAAATCAAAACAGCAAGGCAAAAGTTCCAGTGCTAGTGTTAGGGCAGCATTAGCTAATTTAAAGAACAGTTATTTAGGGCCTGTAGTATTTCACTAGGCAACAAGAGAAATATTATTGATTAAGAGAAATGTGGTCCTCTTTCTCAAGAACTTCACTCTTCAAGGAGATTAACCCATCACAGAGCCACAGAGTACTGGAAGAGATGAACTGCTGAACTCTGAAAAGCTTGAGGAATTGAATCAGCATTATGTCAAACGGTGAAGAGAGAATCATGAATATGACTAATTCTAATGACCTATTGGAAAAGTGAGTCTATGCATGTCAAAGAAAAATATTGCCATTAAATGAAAAAGTTATTGACATGGACTCTTGTTCATTCTGCTTTTTTTTTTTTTAAAAAAAAGACTACAGAATCTATAACAGGATTGAATGTACAGATATGAATAAAATGAGGGATTGTCTAGGTAAGACAATGCAGGTAAAAATATCTGTGTTGGTATGCATGTAAATGATAAAAATAAATTAATAAATTGAAATATAGCAAGCATTTGATATCTGCTCTGTTATCAATAATGTATTCAATGTTACATAGACTTAGATAGTTGAGAAGACAAATATAAAACAATAACTATAAAATAAGATGAAAGTGTCTAAGTAGGTGGTATAAACCAAAATGTAGTTATACAGAAAGACAGAGTCTGGTGTTTTGTGGAGTACTAGGTAAGGGCTTATTGAATACCTCAAACAATGACAATAGGAAAGTTCTCTAGTCCTTGAAGTATCTGAATAAATTAGACTTGCAAAAAGAGAATGAAGAGAAGGATATTATAGATCAAAGTATATTCAATACCACTAAGAATAGTTAGAGTCAACTGGAAAATAGGGGTTGTACAGAATTACACTAGAAGTTGACCTAGAAGCACTGGAGCGTGGTAGGCCTTGAATGGTGAGATGAAGCATCTTGATATGATTTATATGAAATAAGAACAAACATAAGAAAATGGGAAACTTGGAATGGACAACATATTAAATAAGAGTAATTGAAATGTAGAAATGTTTGCAAGAAGATTTAAACAAAAACAAGTTGTTAATCTGTACTTAAAATAATCAAGGCAAATTGAGAAAAAATACTTAGAAAATTGAGATAAGTGTTTTTACTATAACAATGTATAGCTTGAAATAAAAAGACATTGCTCATAAAATTAAAATGTATGTACATTAATATAAATGTAGAAAGTGATACTAAATAGATGTAGAACTAGTTTTTAAAATTTATTCCTTCTCTAATGCTCTTTTTTATTTAATTTTTTATGTGATACTCCCCTGAAATCAAGATCATTAACAAATAGAGTAACTTATACTTTCATTTCTGTGTACTCATTTCTTAATACTGAAATACTTACTACTGTTTATAGTGAATCCATTAGTAAATTAATTATTTGTTGGTAAAATTATCTGGATTGACAAGAAGTTCTTGGTCTTTTAGAAAGGAATGGTATTTAGGTATTAGATGATATTCCTTCTAGGACATTTTTAGGGGACAGAGGAGACATGTATGAGAATTGTATTCTCTTTTAAGGAGTTTATACTGAGATTTTTCATTTCAGTCATAATATTATTGTGTTCCTTTTAAAATATAGGATATTCAGTAAGTGAACCCCTTTTCTTTTACCTTAATAATCTTTCCTATAAAAGTTTCAAAACAATATTAATTTGAGAAAAAAATCAATTTGATACAATTTGTGATTTTCTCAGAACAATAAGGAATGATAATTTATTCTTATTTTTAGTTTTTATTTGTTTGGGTACTGGGGATTAAACCCAGAGGACTTCTATCTTCAAGCTACATCCTCAGTCTTAATTTATCTTTTTATTTTGAAACAAGGTCTCACTAAGTTCCTGAGACTGGTCTTTGTGTCTCTGCCCCCGAGTACTGAGATGAGAGAGATGTGCCACGACACCCAGCTATGCATGAGAATTTACTTTTTGCGATATTGAAATTAGGGATTGAATCCAGGGGCATTCTACCTCTGAGTTACACCTTCAGCTTTTAATTTTAATTGTTATTCTTTATTTTGAAACAGGGTCTCACTTATTAAGAGGACTTCAAGTAGCTGAAGGCGGGCCATGAACCTGCAATCCTACTGTCTCAGCCTCCCAAATACTGGGATTACAAGCATGAACCATCATGTCCGGCAGAAATAAAAATTGAAATTACTTTTTTAAAAAACTGGCAATCAGCCAGGCGTGGCGCACGCTTGTAATCCTCGCACTTGGGAGGCAGAGACAGGAGGATCGCATAGGTTCAAAGCCAGCCACGCTGGTTTAAGAGACCCTGTTTCCAAATATAAAATATAAAATAGGTCTGGGAGGGTAGCTCGGAGGTAGAAGGGCTTCCAGGAACCCCAGTACCACAAAAACAAAACAAAGCAACAACAACAACAAAACCCTAGCAATCAAAGGTGTTACATTTTGCTGGTTATTTTTGTTCAATTGTGTTGTTTTCAGTATGAGGTAAATGACAGTCTAATGTGTCCAGTTTGAAATTCTCATGATAATTTTCAGGTCTGTGTCCTTTTATTCTTTTTTCTGTTTCCCTGATTAAACTGTTGGAGGAGAAAAGTGATCTGCCGGTTACCTTTGAGATAATTGGGGAAAAAAAATCAAAATTCTAAATAAGTCTTTTATTTTGCCACTAAAATCTAACTACATTAAAAAAAATAGTTACTATGTTCATGTATAAGAGTTTCTGCTGAGCAAGCTGATTCTGTCTTCAACTCTTGATTTTTGACCTTTGAGTGCTTCTAGGTTTTTCATGTTTTTAAATATTCTATTAAATTTAGCTTCATTCTACTCTCTTTATAGGAGATATTTGGGTTTTATTTATTTTTTTATTTTTGTAGTACTGAGGGTTGAACTCAAGGGTATTCTACCTCCCTGCTACAACCTCCACCATTTTAGGTTTTATTTTGAAACAAGGTCTCACTAAATTCCAGAGGCTGGCCTTGAGCCTGAGATCCTCCTGTCTGAGCCTCCCAGGTACTGGGATCACAGGCTTAGATAATCATGTCCAGCTATAGAAAAGCCATTAAATGAGTGTTACCTCTTTATAGAGCCACAAGCCTGTCTTTATGTTAACATATAAAATATTCCTGCACATATTCAATGTCCCATGCTATTTGATACTTTATTGTTTGTATCATTCCAGCACTTGCTAGGCATAACTCCAAATTGTTTCTAATGGACCCAATGACAGTGAAAGTCTTAGGTTTTCTATAGGAGATTCAAGGGCTGAGGCTTCTCTGGAAATTTCTCCTACCAAATAGTATAAAAATTTGAGTTGTAGAGTTTGATTAAAAGTCTTCTTTAAAATAATATGACAAAGGCCCACTTTACTTCACATCACTGTGTTCTTTAGGCATTTTAATTTTAACTACAAGGTTCCTAGTATAATATCCAAAATGTCAGAGGATACTGGAAATATATGCTTATCCATTTCACAGAAAAAGTTCAATTCCCAAACTGATTAACCATTTTAAGAAAGGGTTTAACAGTATGCATAGAAACTGGGGATGATAATCCCAGCATTTAGGATGCTAAAACAGGATTATTATGTAGATAAACCCTACCTCAAAATAAAAATAAAATGTAAATATAAACACGCAAGATGAGATTGTAGCTCAGCAGTGAATGCCCCTGAGTTTAACATCAGTAACACACACGCACAGACAGACATGCAGACACACACACAGACACACACACACACACACGCAGACACACACAGACACACACATGACACACACACACACAGACACACACACACACAGACAGACACACACACACACACAGACACACACACACACAGACACACACACACAGACACACACACACACAGACACACACACACAGACACACACACACAGACACACAGACACACACACAGACACACAGACACACACACACACAGACACACACACACACAGACACACACACACACACACACATGCAGAGTACTTGCAGGTACTAAATAGAATTAAATAACAGTTCATAGATTCTTTAGATTGTGTTTATAAATCTATATTTTCAAAGTATTATCAGTTTGTAAAGTTTTAAATCACTTGAACTTTAAAACAATTCTAAATTTCTGTCACACATATATAATACTTTTACTTTGTTTTAATGAGAAAATGCCAATACTTGCAGGAAACCAGATTATTCTGTGTCCCAGTCTTGTATTACTAGTCAAGAAAAAAAATTCTCTAAGGCAAATAGTTAAAACAATGCAATTTTTAGTTTTATTATACAATATATAATTTTAATTCACATTTTAATTTAAAATAAAATTTAATATTCAACTTCCAAATTAGACAACATATTAAAAACAGAAATTCATAATTCTTTAACCATGGTTAGGGGCAGAGAAAAATGTTGATCACTCCCACCTTTCTCAAATCTGAACTTTTATTGTTAGAAGATTTAAAACTGACTTTTGAGAAAATAAAGACCTGTTAGCTTTCGATTAGTTAATCCTTTTATCACAGTCTTGGCTTGCATCCTGTCCTTATCACCCTGTTGGTTAAATTTCTTTCTAAATATAAGATTGTACCCTTAAAAAGAAAGACAATTTTTACTGTAAGAGTTTCCATTCCTATAAATTTTAGCTTCATCAGAATGATTCACATCCATTCTGTCACTCTTTCTTTTTATAGCAAGAACCACATACATTTAAGCAGAGAACATAAACAGACGTCTTTGTAGCTTTACCAACAGAATGCCTTGTTTTCTATTTTTTACATACTGTGTTTGGGGAGGCAGCTGTCGCTGGTGTCTGTAGTTTGGCATCCTAGGTCTGTTCTGGCTTCTCCACCTGGGCTCACCCCACGACACTGTCTCATTGCTACCTCAAAGGGAACTTCCTTTCTCTTCCTGGGGCTGCTGGAAATCCTAGCAGATGGCCCAAGATTGGGAGCAGAGTGAGAGGAGGGCGTTCATTACCTCCAGTCCCTTCTAAGTCTCCTTAGGTGAGATGGCTCCTCAAGACCTTCTCTTGGTGGTCCTTTCCTCCCCAATCTGGTGGCTCTCTATCAGCTCCACCCTTAGCCTCAGGGGTTGTGTAACATTCCACCCTCCCTTCACAAAGACTACCTGGACTAAAACCTCTCTGAGCCCGGCACAGTGGTGCACACCTGTAATATTTGGAAGGATGAGACAGGAGGATTGCAGGTTTGAGGTTGGCCTAGCAATTTAGGGAGACCCTTTTTTAAGATAAAGAATAAAATAGGGTTGAGGGTATAGCTCAATGGTGGAACGCCCTTAAGTTTCATTTCTAGTATGTCAATAAACAAACAAACAAACAAACAAACAAACATTAAAACCTCTCTGCAGGTCAATAATTTGTATTATCAATCTCTAGGGTGTATGAATGTTCCAGAAATCTTTCCAAAGGTTCTGCCCTGAATCCTAAGCTCTTCTGACAAAGGTGTTTTAAATTCAACAAATGTGTTTATGTGAATCACAATATTTTATGATACTTAAATGAAAAGTAAGTAAACACTTCAGATATTAAAGCATAGTTGTTTATATTTTTACGTGTCTTATTTCATCTGTACCCCACACTTCTTGATTAGGACACGCGGGTTGAAATACTATTGTTTTATCCTTTCATTCTCATGAATCTGAACTTACTCTACAAAAGCGTTTATATTTTTGCAGTTTCCAATATTCACTCTCTCTAGTTGATTTAAATAAAGTATCTTTCTTCTTAGGAGGAATTTCCACTTTGTTTAATGTGGGAGGGGTTGGCTTGTGGATTATAATACTTCTTTTATTTACTGAGTCTGAAAAAATAAGTGTTTTCTCCCTGCTGGCATTCCTTCTACTGGTAAAAAAGAAAAAAAAAAACTTTTATCACAAGACCTCCAAGGCTGACTTTTATATTGACATATTGACATAATATAATAGAAGGATTCCTGACAGCAGAAGAGAAATATGAGGAGATAACTTCAAGTAATCTTTGGGGCAATGTATGAACATGAAAGTCATGGGGTCTTGCCAATGCTTAGGGGAAGAGGATGTGTTTTCAATCCTATTTTATGTCTAGAAGAACACATGAGGCCTTTTGAATTTTGTGATTTTTGCTTCCAATTTAATTAAAAAATGTACATTCACAAGCATATCAAAGTCAATCACAAAGCCAAACATGAGAAGGGGGGAGGAGGAGGGAATAGGGTGAAAGTTGGGGAAAGGATAATGGAGTGATGTGTGCATGTACGACTTTATCCTCTTGTACCCCATTAGGATGTATGACTACAATGCACCAATAAAAGAATTGGATCTTAAAAAATTATCAGTTATATTAGTGTTCCTGCCCTACAGCTTGTACTAGAGGATGAGTGTATGTTTTTCTGAGCTGGGAAGTTTTCTTTTTTAGCTTTTGTGAAATGCTGTTTCTAATTAGGTAAAGAAGCATCTCTCTGATGGCCTTCCACATTGGTGGAAGTTTTCTCACTTTTCCTAGGAAGCTGTAGGAACTGAATATACTTTGAAGCAAAGACATTAAGAAGTTTTTGTAGCTTTCTGAACAGGATGTCTGATATCAGTGCAATTTTGTGATCTTTCTTGGGTATGTGTGGGAAGAAATAAAGACATTTTGACTTACTGCTGTAAAATATTATATTCTCGTTCTCCTAAAACTGCAGGACTATAATACTGAAGCCATAATGAGGTACTGTCCTAAATTTAAACACAATTTTTAATATATCCAACCCTCATCAGAGCGCTATAAAGCAGATACTACTATTACCACTTTTCCCATTTTTTGTTACTGGGGACTAAATTGAGGGGCATTCTACCTCTGAACTACAGCCCCAGTACTTTTTAACTTTCTGTTTTAAAACAGGGTCTTGCTAAGTTGTTGAGGCTGGCCTTGAACCTGTAATCTTATCTCAGCCCTGCAAGTACTGAAATTACAGGTGTGCACTACAGCACCTGACATATTACCCCCTTTTTTCCCATGAAACACAGAATAACTTCATTAAAATTTGAGTGTTGGCTCCGGATCAGTATATCATGCTCTTCTATAGTTTCTTGTACAACCTTAGAAGGGTTCAGGGAGCGGAGAGAATGAGTGGTGTGACCATGGACTGAAATGCTATCTTGTAACCCCCAAGGCCATGTCTGGATCTCAAGTCCAGTAGCATTACAAAGCAATAATAACAATAATGATAATGATAATAATAATAATAATAATAATAATAATAACAACAACAACAACAACAGTGCTGCATATGACCTCGATGTCCCCACCAGGACCCAGTAGATGATCAAAACATCTTGAATCATCTTGTGATGACTAAAATGATGTCATCCTTACATAACCCCTCCTACCTACCTACCCCTTATAATAGTCACCTATAAAAGAGGGGCTATGAACCTCTAAATATCTCCCTCACTCTACAGGGGGGCTTGCATTCTTCCTTGAATGTGTTTCTTGTTTTTCTAATAAACATGTCTGAGCTCTATCCTTTGCATTGGAGTTGCTTTTCCAACCTGCTGTCTATGCCATGACATCTTTCATCTCTAAGATGTTTTGGGATCACACTCTGAAATTCATCAAGGAGAAGCTAAACTTCCTGGCCCTTCCTGATATAGATAGATCCCAGGTCTAGATTTCATAGAGTCTGGATAGTAAGGTTTTATTGTGACCTGAGTGGACTTGGATTCCCTTCTAACCCACGGCTGGGCACCTCCTACATTTATCAGGACAGCAATGAGGACCATTGATCAAACAGGTGAGATGTGAGACAGACAGAATATATAATAGATAATCTCCACTAAACACTGGTAGAGTTTTCTGGGCATAAAAGAGTGTCCCAGTAGAGGTTTTATTTATTTATGTTGGTACTGGAGATTGGAGCCAAGAGTGTTCTACCTGTGAGCTATACCATGAGCCCTTTTTATTTATTTATTTTTATTTTGAAACAGCATCTTGCAATACTTTAAATCTCTTTCGTACTATTTTTGCTTTGACCACCCTATAGGAGAATCTTGCCGTCGCTCATCATTAGCTTTAAAAGTCCTAGATTCATCTCAGGCTTGGTTCTTGCGTCACTTGGAAGTAAAGATCAATCTGCTGTCTTTCAAAAGGCGTCTGAGTCACTGCTGAATGTTTTTCTCACATCTCTCCTCTCTAGGCAATGAAATAATCCCTGAGACTGTTTCTTTCCCCTCAAACCTGTATTTCTCCCTTTTTATGATTGTGACATAGACCCGGCTTATTGTGTGCAATAACCTGCCATTGTCCTGAGCTCCTGGGCTGATTTATTTCCTATAGAAAGAAAGAGGAGTCTTGTGTTGAAAGAGGAAAACGGTTGTCTTCCTCATCAGCTGTTCAATTCCTAGTAGTTTAATGACAAAATTTTACCCCAAGCACTTTTGAAATTCCACCATTTACTGTTGGAATTTCTTGCATTAAAAATGGACTTGTGCTATTTTACCTATTAAGAAAGACTTCAAAATAATGTTCAAACTGGTTTCTCATTCGTAGCATCACTAAGGGACTGTGGAAGCTTTGAAAAATAAGAGACACTGAATTACACCATTCCTGCTATTGCCACTGTAAAACATCTCAAAATAGTTTGGGCCAATTTTAAGAGAAATATAAATCTACTATTGATCGCTAACAAAAACCCAATGAAACTTTCTCATGTAAAACAGATCAGAAAAGTGAGTGCCAAGAAAAAATTCAGAAAAAAATGGTCTTTTCAAACAGGAAAAACTAGATATCCACACACAGAAAGATGAAATCCTTGTTTTATACCATGTCAACTCAACCCAAAGTAGACTGAAGATTTAAATGTAAAACCTGAAACTGTGGAAATACCAGAGAAAAATATAATGGTAAACTTTCATGACATTGATCTTAGAAATGATGTCTTGCATATGAGACCAAAAGCATAGTTAGTGCAGCAAAAGCAGACAACTAGGCCCACGTCAAAGTAGAAACTTCTGCACAGTGAAGGACACATGAGACAGAATGAAAAGGAAAACTCCAAAGTGGGGGGAAAATTTGCAAGTCACAGATCTTATAAGACCCAGATCATATAAAAACACATGAGGACCTGCTACAACTAAATATCACAAACAGTAACAACATACAAGATAGAAGACTCAATTAAAAATGGGAAAATAATTTGAGTAGAGGTTTTTCCCAAGAAGAAATAGAAATGTCTTAGCAGCTCTATGAAAATAAAAGATGCTCAATGTCACTAGTCATCAGAGAAATAGAAATTAAAACCATAATCAGATATCACCTCATACCTATTAGGTTGGCTTTTATAAAACAATAAATGGACTAACAAACAAAAAGATAAACACAAAACAGAGAAATCCTAGGGAAGATATGGGGAGTTTGAAACTCTTGTATATGGTTGAAGGGAGTATAAAATTCTACAATTGTGAAAAATAGCAAGAAAGGGCCTCAGAAAATTTAAAAATAAAATAAGACCTAGCATTTTTTGGTGTGTATATATCCCAAACTATGTAAATCAAGACCCCATTTACTTTTTGGGACCTTAAATTCTATCCTGAATTTTCCACAGGAACTTTCATTGTAGAAAGTAAAAACATGAGTAACCAACTGAGTAATGATTTGATGGCATGTATGTAGCATATTATATTATTATTTTAAGATATTTGTTGTATCTATCATGGGGGAATGACTTTTTTTTAGTACTAAGGATCAACCCCAGGGATATACTACTTCTGGGTTATACCCCAGTTTGTTTCATTTTGAAACAGGGTCTAAGTTGAGAAGGTATCTGCTAATACTAATAGTATTATCTGTACGATCTGTACTATTAATAAATAGTACTATTAGTAGTAGTATCTGCCCTTGAATGTGCCATTCTTCTGTTACAGCCTCCCAAGAACTAGGATTTACAGGCATGGCTTTCAACCAGCTGCAGATGGAAGATTTTGAATTGCCAGTGTATTTCTATGTAGCTATTGTAGTGGCTTTGGCCACTAAAATATAAATGTAAGTAGTGCATTTTTTATTCTAAACAGAGGTAACATTCTATTATGTCATTGCATTTTTCATTCTGCCACAAGACCAGCGACATATCAGGTAGGATGTGTTCATTCAGGGCTGCTTCTACAGTGAAGATATCTCAAACATTCTGTTTTGTCAGTAGTCACTAAAAGCTTTATTTGTGTTTGTGAATGCAACATAGGTTAGGCTGATCATTCAACAGATACCTGACTAGATTAATTTGTAAGAACTATATGAAGAATTCCAAAAATCATGAAAAAAAGAAATAAATAAAAATAATGAAGACATAAATGCCATTTTGATAGAGACTCAGAATGAACGTAACTTACAAATTACCAGGGCAATGCAAATTAATGTTTTATATGCGTTAGATTGGCAGTAATTAAGAAGTTAATACCAATGTCGAGAGTGAGTGAATTAACAGAATCTCTTAAAATATTTATAGTGCAATTATAAGTTTTTGCATCATTTAGAAAAAGAGAATTTGAAATGATAATATAAAGTTAAATTTTCCTCACATTTTGCAAATAGGCAATTCCACTACCTATATTCCCAAGAACTCTTGCACCAGTGTTTAGCAGCTGCATGAATTTCAGTCTTCATAGAAGCTCTTTCTACTTGCAAGAGTAGAAGTGGTCCAAATGCACATTTATAGAAAAATGGTAAATAATTTGTGACATTTTAACACACTACAGTAAAAATGAGTGAACTATAGATGCCCATATCAATATGTAAAATAGAGTATGTCAAAATAGAAAAAGCAAATCTCAAGGAATAAGCTGATACATTCACTTCTTAGCAGAATTACAAAAGTAATAAAAGTAAACCATACGCTATATGGAATACATGTAAGTAACAAACCTCTAAAAATTAAATTGGAAGACAAATAATTGAAAATGTATGAGTTTTGTGAGAAAAACAGAATAGTACAGGGCAAGTGACTACACAGGTGTGTGCTTTGGTCTGGGTTGGACAGCAGGTGCACAGAGATTCATTAGACTCATCAAATACACAGATATATTTTTGAAGTGCAGTACACAAAATTCATCATATGAAGAAGATTATTTAATTTAGGCTACAATAGTATGATGATTGTTTACTAATGAGGGATATCGCAAGAGAGGAAGAAAGCCTGGGAGTTCTCAGGATAGCTGGTCTTATCTAAGTCACATGAGGAAGGGTAGTTCTCTGTGGTTATTTGTTTCCTTGAAGATGTAAGGGTGTGAGGTATCTTAACTGTTACTGTTTCCTGGGACAAAAGGTCTCAGGTAAAATCCAAGTAATTATTCATTTGTTTTTTCAAAACAAATTAATAATATCCATCATGGAACAATTCTGAGATATTCATCAATATCTTGAATAGGACCATCCCAATTAGAGAAAATTAGTCTCTCAGATAATTCTTGTTATTCTGTTCTCTCAAAATCGGTGTTGCCCTTTGTGGAAAGATGGTGGCAAGGGGTAGGTGCTTTAGAGTCCTGGAAATGAGGCCTCTCAAAGAGGAGTGCCAACAATAAAAATAGAAATATTTAAGCAGGATATAATGATGCACACTCGTAATTCCAGTACGTGGGAGGCTAAGACAGGAAGGTTTCAGGTTCAAGATCAGCTCAGCATCTTTTTTTTTTTTTTTTTTTTTTTTTTTTTGGTGGTACTGGTGATAGAACCCAGGGACCTTCTACCTCTGGGCTACACTCCCAGACCTATTTTATATTTTATTTAGGAACAGGGTCTCTTAAACCAGCTAAGGCTGGCTTCGAACCTGCGCGATCCTCCTGCTTCAGCTTCCCAAGCATGCGCAAACACGCAGGGCTCAGCTCAGCATCTTAGTGAGACTCTCAGTAACCTACTGAGACTCCGTTTAAAAAACAAAACAATAAAAAAAGAGCTAGGAGTGTAGCTCAGAGGTAGAATGCCCTTGGGTTGAATTCCCAACACAAAATGAAAATAAAAATTTGTGTTAAAGAGACAGGAGTTGGACCCTCATCCATTTGATTGCAAGTAGTCACTAAAGGAAATCTCAGTTATACGCAATATAGTTTTAATTTGTTTACTTTAACCAACATAATAGTACATATCTGCGGGGTACAGTATGACTTGTTCACACTCATATACAATATATAATGATAAAATTTGGATAATTAGTATATGCAACACCAGAAAGTTGGTGCTCTTAAATAACCCTTATAAAAACGTATACAAATGTATACAAGGCGTGGTGGCACACACACTTGTAATCACAGTACTTGTGAGATGGAGGTGCAGTGCTAAGATTATAGTTTTAAGGACAGCCTCAGCAATTTATCATCAAGCCTCTGTTTGAAAATAAAAATAAATAAAAAGTGCTGGGGGTGTAGTTTGGAGGTAGGATGCCCCTGATTTGAATTCCTAGTAGCAAAACAAAACCTATACGTAATCCGAATATTTTGTCAGTGGCTTAACTCAGAAACTCCAGCAAGGCTTGGTCTACTGTGGTATGAATCCTCTGAAGTTTATATTAAGTCACTAGGCTTCAGTTTCAGGGATTTTTTAGATGTGTGGTGGGGGGGGGTTGACACAAGGCAATCTAGGGTCCCAGGAGGAATCTGTGCCATCAGGGCTTTGGTCTCAGTGGCGCTGATTCAGACAGAAGGGGAAACAGCACAAATGTCAGTTAGAACCTATAGAACCAAACTAGGATAATTCAGAATTCGGAAAAAAATTAAAGTGGAGCAAGTAAACAGAATATAGACCTATTTACAGAGAGTTGCTTTGTGGGTTTTCTAGTTGCCATAGCAAAATACCAGGCAATGGCATAAGGTCACATGGATTTGTTCTCTCACAGATATACAGAAGAGAAGAGAAACACCAACGGGTGCGTGAAGGACCTGGCTACCTGCAAGCGCTTTAGGCAAGAATGATACCCACACCTCCGTGGCAGCCCAGATGGTCTTGATTTTTCTCCAGTTGCTGCTTCGTCACCCATTCTCTGCCTCTGTCTTCACATGGACTTCTCTCTTGCATCTCTCTTCATTTTCTCCCCTTCAGGAACTTCAGTTGGCTGGATGTGGTACCACGTGTCTGTAACAGGAGTACTCTGGAGGCTGAGACAGGAGGATCGGAGGTTTGAAGCTAGCCTCAGTAACTTAGGCCCTCAGGATCTTAGTGAGGCTCCATTTCAAAATAAAAAACAAAAAGGGTTGTGGGTGTAGATCAAAAGTAGAGTGTCCCTGAGATGAATTCTTGCTTGGTATCCCCAGTATAAAAAAATCGAACTTCTGCCATTGGATTCGGACTCAACCCAAATCTAGGTTAATTTTATCTTAATATCCTTAAATGATAAAATAAATTTATTTAAATTAATTTAATATTTAAACATTTATCTGCAATGGCATGATTTCCCAATATGATATCATTCTGAGGTTCAAAGTAGACATAAATTTGTGAAGGGGAGGACTATTAAAAATGATAGTTACATTCTGGTTTTTTTTCATACATAGGATTGTCAATTAAATTTCTACTGGACATGTTGGGCATGGTGGCATACTCATTTGGGAGGCTGAGACAGGAGGATCACTGTTTGAAGACATCCTCGGCTACTTAGTGAGGCCTTTTGCAGCTCGGTGAGACCCTGTTTCAAAATAAAGAATAAAAAATAGGGGTTGGGGGTGAAGCTCAGAGATAGAATGTCCCTGGTTTCCATCCTCAGTACCTAAAAAAAAAAAATTCTATTGGACAAGAAAGATTTTGTGCAGCTATTACTTTTCTGCAATTTACAAAGGGCTACAAAATTGTTTGAAGACAAGGAACAGAGGTAGGATCTGACACCTGGTAACATAGGAAGTGTGATATATTTTGTCACTGATCACAATATTCCTATCCATGGTTACCATTTGATCAAAAATGATCCCACGGTTGGGAATGTAGTTCATAGACTACACACCTAGTGCTTGCCTAGCGAGAATGAGGCCTGGGTTTAATCTCCAACACTGCAAAAGTCATCATCATCATCATCATCGTCGTCGTAGTCGTCATCATCATCGTCATCATCATCATCGTCGTCGTCATCATGATCATCATCGTCTTCGTTGTCATCATTATCATCATCACCATCATCGTCATCATCATCATCGTCATCGTCATCATCATCGTTGTCGTCGTCATCATCATCGTCGTCATCATCATCATCATCATCATCGTCATCATGATGTCAAGAAAATATTAGTCTCCATTGTAAAATAAAGCTGGAGGGTCTCATTGTGGTAGACCAAATAGAGTCAAAAAAGATAAACTTTTAGTTATAAGTTTTATGTTATAGACCTAACGTACCACGTAGTAACTATTGCTAGTGATACTCTATTGTTTAATTGAAATTTGATAAAAGAATAGATTTTAAATGTGCTTATCAAACACATGCACACATACACACACACACATACACACAAGGTAATTTTGGGTAGTGATAGATATGTTAATTAACTTAACCAAGTTAATCATTACACAAGCTGTATATACATCAGGTCCCATTGCACGCTTTATTAGTGTACTAATTGTATTTATTAGTTATTTTTATAATAAAAAAACTCAATCTCAGAATGTGAAAATAGAGGTTTCAATAGTACTCCAAGTCAGACCTGTCATCATTCCTGACCCCGCATGTAATTCTTGTGTAATGTGTTCTTTCTCCATTTGACCTTGGCTTCGTAGTCTCATGAGCACATCTGCTTTTGAACTACAGCCTGTAGATCATGACTCAGTCCACTCATGTGGTTTCAAAGTAGTTGAAATGAACGTCAGCAACCTGTCCTCCATACCACCCGGAAGTTGTTTTTTGGGGGCTCTGAGACAGATCTTTGTTGAAGAAGCAGTGCACAGTCCAGTGACTGATTGCCAGAGTCAGAATAAAGCACAAGTTCTCTTCAGATGTTAAGTGTCTTGAAATTACTGCAGGTATTTTTTGGTGATATTTTCCAAAGTGAAAGATATGATGTTAATTCGTTTTATGAAACATGAAACATTATTTCTGTACTGTGAAAGAAATAAAGTCAACACCCCAAATATTTGCCATTGCACTTCCAAAGAAGAGAGAAATTAAATTCTAATTTACAGAAATGGGTGAGCATATGTTTTTCAGAAGTAAAAATAAATCTTCAGATAAACATATGAAATCCAAAGTAATATGCTGAGTTCGTAGCCAGACTATCTTAACATATTAGCACAATCAAGTCAAGAGATTATGTAGGTTTAAGACAGTTTCAAATATCTGTATGTTAATAAAACTCTATCTGATGTTAACCCTTAACCAAAACCACTGGTAGAGGAAGTGCCAGGCACAATGCAATATTCTATCTCTCTGCAACTATCAGCTCTAGGAGAGTTCATCAACTGATGATAATTTCTATCAATATAACCTCTATTATGCAGATAACAATAGAAGGAGGATCATTGTCTGCTCTTTATCATATAACAGCATTTGGGTGGGCACCTTAAAACTCTACTATGTGTGCATATTGATTGAACATACCCAAAAAATGAGGATTAAGAGGTATAAAATATGTGACGCTCTTTACTTTGTCTTGAATATAGTAAATGCCAAAAATGTGGATTCTAAGCTATGTCCCACATATCCAGCCATTTCTTCATTATTGATAATTTTTCCCATGTATTTGGGCTAAAAAAATGCAAGCCTTGCACCATTAATCATGATTGGGAAAAGTAACTGAGGTAACATAATTACTTTTTGATGGCAAATGATTTAGGATGATCATGGACCCGGTTCTGGCTCATAAAATATAATAGTATGTCTGCTGTTGGGATGCTGTAGAGATTTGTCTGTGATAAAAGTGGGCTCATAAAGAAAAAGTCACCTTCCTACCTGCCTTTGGACTGACTCTTTGAGGCTGTGATGGCTGACTTATTTTGATTCCAATGGGAAACAGTTTCAGGATAAAAGTCAGAATCCTAGATATTAAAGAAAAATGGAATCCTCCAGGTAAAGAATGAGCTTGTAAAAAACATCTCTGTAATAGAACCACCAGTGGATTTTTTAATTGAGATAATGAATGATATTGTTTGTCAGTTTTAATCAAACATTTTATTATTTTGGCCCCAAGCAATCCAATGTAGACAACACTTTGAATGTAATATTATTAGCTAGTGATTGAATACATGTCCCTAGATGTATAGAATATAAAACTGTACACCTGCCAAGGGACAGCACACTGTCTCAATTTATATGAACTTGGCAAATTGCAAAGTCACAGAGAAACTCTTTGGAATCTCTAATGGGACATTCTGTGATCTGTCCACCCATGTTTTAGGTAGCTGTGCAGACAAATATTTCAGCTCTTGATCTGGGGCTTTAAATTTTGACTATTATAAAACCTGGAGAATTGTTTTCTCACCTTATACTCAGGATTTGGAAGGACTTTGTCTAAGATAACTTTACAAAATACTCCACATTAGTCTTTTTGCTATTACTATGATAAACTCTCTGAGGCTACCATATAAAAAGTTTTAATTAGCTTACAGATTGGGAGGCTGGAGTCCAAGCAGCATACCACTGGCTTTTGCGGACGGTGCCTGGCCACATTACATTACAGTGGAGAGCATTATGGGAGGGAGAGTGACATAGAAAAGCAGAAGCTAGAGTGCAGTGAGAATCCAGAGGAGCTCCTTTATCACCTTTTGATCTAAAGAAAACCTGCTCAGGGTCCCTTGAGAGCCAGCTTAATCCCTCTGAGCACAATGCTCTCAGTGACCCATTAGGCTTCCACTAAGCTCTGTCTCCTGTTTCACCACCTGTTACATCACCAAACTGAGATGCAGATTCCAACACATGAACTTTTAAGGAACACACACAAGCCGCATCCTAAGCGTAGAGTCCCTAAAATAAAGAAAGGAACTCTGATAAGTATATTTATTGTGTATATATGATACAGGTTGTTTAAAGGAACATTTTAATCTTCTGGATATTAATGATGTCTACAATAAACAAAAAGCAAAAAAGAAAAAAAGGAAAAAATAGCCAAGCATGGTGGTGTATGTATATTCCAGTGGTTGGGAACCTGAGACAGGAGGATTGAAAGTTTGAGTTCAGTCTTAGGAACTTAACTCAGCTACTAAGTGAGATTCCATTTCAAAATAAAAATTAAAAGGGCTGAGGAATAACCCGAAGGTAGAATACCTCTTAGTTCAGTTTCTTATTTTTCCTTAGTCTTTTACATTCAGGCACATATTGATCAATAAATAAAATAATGGTTTGACTTTTTAAACTCAGCTGGTAATCTATTTAAACAAGGGAGAAACTTAATATTCAGAGCCAGTTAAATTCTCAAAAGCTTCAAGCTTAGCCCATGAGTGAGTAGAGAATGTAAACATGGTTAAAGAAGGACCTATCATTTTTTTTAAATTTCAACTGTAGCAATTAATCATTTGATATCTCAAAGACTTTTCCTGTTTTCAAGCTTTCCTTACAATCCTTACAAATGTTTATCTCTGAATGAAACAATAATTTAAAACAACCAGAAGAAAAAAAAGATCGCCAATATCTGTGAGAGACCAACATAGAATCCCTGAAAGTCAGGGCAACATTTTGATGGGCAACTGAGAATAAAGGATACCTTTCCTACCAATGAAAAGGGACTGTTAAGCCAAGTTGTGCAGTCATGTAATCATGGCATTTTAATTCTGGAAAAGAAATGCAATGTGAGCTAATCCAATTTCTTCATTTTAAAAATGGAGAAGTAGCTTCATAAGTTCACATGCATTGCATCTAATCTATGGGAAAGAATCCTTCTGTGTTTATGACCATGCAAGCGTAGCCAAAATGCTCCTTAGGAAGTCAATTCGTGCTGTAAGTAGTGATCCAAATTGCTTTTTACAGAGCTAGAGGGACCAGGATAAAAGCAAAAATCTATCTTTTTAGTAAAATGCCATTTCACTTGTTAGAATGGGGTTTCTGATAGCACAGAGAGAGTGAGTTTGGTAGGTTGATATGATCTAAATGCTAGCTATATAACATGCATGCTTTAGTATTTAATCATTAAATCAACTTTCTTAAAAAGGAATAACGGAACATTTTCACTTTGGGAGTTGAGGTTGAGATGAAAGAGAAAAATAAAGAACTTTAGTTCTTGTAATTTGGTAGTTTTTATGCTACTTACTTATTTTATGCCTGAGTTCCTGGCATTCTACATACAGAGGAAAGTAAGGCAGCAATTCAGAACTTCAAAGGGCCGTCAAAGGGCACATTGTGGATTCCGGACGACTCAGGATGACAACATGGAACTGGAAAATGGACTCAACTTCTACTCCCCAAGTGACATAAAATCTTACAAAATAAGCCTAGAGCTTATCAGAAGTGGAACTTACTAATCCTTTAGCAACCCTTATAAACTTATGAGAGCATTTAGCAATCATCAAGAAATGTGCCCAAACTGGCAAACAACATCCAACAGCATACAGACATATTTTACAAAGGTGTAGAGTCTTAAAATTGACAAGGTCATAAAATATCTGAAGGTAAATCTAGTAAATTGAATTTCTAGACCCCTTCACATAATTATGCAAACATGAGTTTCCTAAGTTCAGGTTAAGGTAACAATATGTAAAAGGTAAAGTCAAATATATTGGATCTAGTTTATGGTGATTTCTTTTGTCTGTTTTATATCCATGGTCACCTCTACCATGATATTCTTGGCATCACTTCTCATCCCCAGGCTTACAACTGAACCAAAGGCATGACGAATGACATCTGAACTTTATAAAATGGACCATGTAAAACAATGTGATTACTACTTTATTACTGAGAACTTAGAATTAGCAAAAGAAAATAGAAAAGTTGTCTACTTATTTTTCACCAATTGGAGTCATATTCATAGGACAAATATACCACTGGTATTAAAAATAATAAAGTAGAGGTGCCATAAGAAGCAGAGACATCCTGAAGGAGAGAGTTTCTTCAGCTTCTGAAAACACGTACTTTCAGTACATGTATTCAGACAGATAAAGGTTAGAATTTCTATTCAGTTTTTTTTTTTCCTTTTTTGGTACTGAGCATTAAACCTTGGGGTATTCTACCACTGAGTTACACCCCAAGCCCTTTTTATTTTCCTTTTATTTTGAGACAGAGTTTCACTAAGTAGCAGAGGGTCTTACTCAATTTTTGAGACTGACTTCAAACTTGTGGTCCTCCTGTCTCATAATCCCAAATACTGAGAATATCGGCAAGAACCACTGTGTCTGGCTTGTAATTTTTATTCTTAAGATTGCTTTTATCCATTTCATTTGAACCTTTGCCAAAATTTCAAGTCCTCCTGATGCTAAGATAACTGAATAAAACTCTGTGCTCTACAATTATAAAAAGAATCCATGGGTACTTCAAATGCAAAGGGTAAAAACAGTATCATTAAAAGGAGGGAAAGAAATCATTTCACTTTAGGGTTTTCATAAACATAACTGAGGCCTTAAATTTTATTAGATGGTTTCATTAATGAAAATGATCCCTCTATTATTGGCTTATTTTAATAACCCTTTTAATTTTTTTCTGATTTGCTCATAGAATTTTAAACCAATGCTGGCATCAAACACATAAATATAGTTAATTAATTTGTTTTAGAATAGGCACAGTAAGAAATAGAAGATGCAGCAGAGAGCTAGGTTAAAAAAGAGGATCTCTTTAAGAGCAGCCTGTTCTCAACATTTTACCAAATCTGCTTAACACACTTAATAAATCAAAAATGATATTTCAAAATGAAGAAAAAAAATCTATACTGCATAACCTTTGTAGCTCCACACCTAGAAATTGTGGCCTTATATTACCTAGGAAGATGATTGGGGCTGTTGCTTGTGGACAGTTTTATGACATATTTAAAAATATCACATCTGAGATTTTCTCTTTTCTTTTTCCTATGGCCTTTGTCAGGGGTGACCAGGAAATAGAGTTACAGTCCTGTAGGTCAATCATCTCAAACATCTTTTTTGTCTAAAATGGAAATCCTGATTGTTTTTATAATAACTTAGGTATTTCCCCCATATGGCATGTTGGCATAGATTCTGTGCTGAGATAAAATTTACAACTCAATTAGGGATATAGACTATAAGTTGTATAAATGCTTGAGTTCTCTAACCAAATACCTCTAAAATTGACCTTATCCCTGGGAACTAATTCAATTAGTTCCCTTTAAAGTTTTTTACTGAATAGAGTGCAGTCAGAGTGCACCAGTTAGAATACCTTGATGATTCCTAGAGTAATGGTTATGTGAAATAAACATTTCCATTGAAATTCCCTTAAGAAATCTCAGTGTTGGAAGCTTATATAGGATTTTTCAGCTAATTTAAAACCTCACTTTTCTCTCCAACCTTGAAATGAAACACTGAGTTTTCTAGTTGAGGAAGGAACTATCGTGAATTTAGGGCACATACTTTGAGAAGACAACATACCTTTGACTCCATGGAATCATATCCAAAGCCTGAGAAGCTAATACTATGAACAGTTTGAGCAAGCAGAGCCTGGCTGGGTAAACAGTGATTCAATTATTTCCTTTCTCCTTTACTCTAGGGCAAGTACTCATGGTTTAGAAGGCAGGAAACATTTTCATTTCTTAGATTTCTACCCTCCTTTCTCTGTTGAGCATGTAACTGCATTTACCTGAGTTGAACATGCATATGATATAATCTCACTGTACAAACAAAACATCACTATTTTAAAATTTGAAAAGGAAAATAAGAAAATATACGATGCAATCTTTGCTCTCTGGAGACAAAATACATACAAACATAACATAAGGACCAAGGTTACAAAAGACCTTATAATTAATTTATGTAAGAACAAAAATGGTATACAAAATAGATTCAGCAAAGCTTTAGAAATGAATATTGTCATTGTCTAAAACAAACAAAAAACCTGAGACATGTATCAGCCCTTCAGACTGGAAAGGATTAAAAATGCCCAAGGCCATTCTCGGTCATTTATGGACATAAATTGGCACTACCTCCTTATTATTTTCTACTTTCTGCTAACAATATTAATGTGCTTGTGTACATTTGAAATTCTTATAAGTTTTTTTTGACATAGAGTGTGGGGGCCCAGAGAGAGTACAGGCCAGCAGTGCACACATGAACTTGCTGGGCTTTGCAGCCATAGACGCGTGCTCATCTTGTACAGCTACAATTGTGCAAGATATAACTAGGCGAAACACAATGCACATGTGCACATCACGCTGGCATGAATGTGCACTAGATGTACACACTGACTTGGTCATGGGCCATTTATTCCAGAACCCTATTAAAGAGACAGGCCTGAGAATAAAGTTGCTGTTTGTTCTCCTCCCGATGATGGTTCAGCATTCTTTCTTCACCCTGGGGATCTCATTGTCTGCGACCAAAACCAGTCCCTGACCAGGCCCCTGTTAATTGGCTTTGTCAGCAGGATTTTGTGAGTGCACCCAGTCCCTCTCCAGAGGAGCCTCCCCAGGAGGAACAACTCAGAATAAAGATGTGTCCCTCAGCCTCCTCATGGTTCCCAGGAGCAGCATATTTGGCAGCATAGACCCTGCCAGGGGATTGTGATGGTGTATATTTCTCCAGTATTGTCCTTAGCGTATTCTGGGAATATTGTGGCATTATCAGTTTGTTATTAAAATACTTCAGAGGCATGCTTATTAAAAAAGAGAAATACAAAAAAAAAAGAAATAGCCAGATGTTATCAGAATATTTTTGGTATTGTAACATGCCTGCCATTACTTTCTCCTATCCTAGACTAGCAACTCAGCTAGAGTATCTGGTTAGCATGGCAACCAGCTGCTCTGAGGCCACATGTGGAATTGACTATATACTCATCCCGGCAATGTGAAAGTTTCATGTGTCCTAGTGACTTTGAGAATTGGATGTTTGGGAATTGAATGTTCCTCCTAAGCAATATGATGTGCATATATCCCTTATAGCTCAGTGCCTCCTGGGTGGATGTATTATAGGGATGACTGTGCAGTTAACTATTGAAGAATTCTGGCTCTGAGCGTATGTGGTAAAGAATATTACTCAGAGACATCTCCAATTTGGTTCTTTACAACTCTTCCAAGCCATGCGGATTATGAATGCACTGCAGTGTGAGTTATCGGGATCATGAGAAAAATGGACAAACAATACTGAAGATAGAAAAGGCCAATCTATTATGTCCAGCTAATGCCTTATTCAACTCTCTCATGTGGCCAGTACAAAACCCTGATGGTTCCTGGCACATGACAGCGAACTAGCAGGAGTTAAATGAAGTGATACTATCCTTGCATGCAGTGGTACCCAACATTTCAGAACTGATGGATCACCTGTGACATGAACTGGGGCAGTTCTATTATGTTGTAGCCTTTTGACAGAAGCCTGAGGCTATACAGTCGTACCATTGTATTGATGATGTTATGCTAACTCTGGTTCTCTCACAGACTTAGAAGCAGCTGTATGCAGTCTCCAAGCTGTTCTCCAGGAAAGGAAGTAGGCTGTCAATGAAGACGAGTTCCAGAGAACTTGGTATTCTGTCATATTCTTTGGAGTTATCTGGTCAGTGATACAAAGGTGACACCTGGTGCAGTGATACACCAGTTATAAGCCTATCCTTGACCAGAAATTGTCAAAAAGTTATAGATATACCAGATTAGGAATATGCTCGTTGGGATTTAATCACAGCAATAGAAAGGGGGAAAGGTGTACTACTTTTTTATTGAAAAGCGGTTAGCAGCAGTATATATTGTTCTTTAGCTTGTGAATCCATTACAGGAGCTGGGTCAGTGTGGTGCAGACCACCTACCTTATTAAAGTTTAGATGAGGTCCTGGACTCAACCTCCCCAGAGGTGGATAGCCTAAATGCCCACTCTGACCAAATAGGATGCTTATTTAAGGCAATGAGTACTGTTTTCTAGTAGCTCTTGTCTGAAAAATTACATACTTTGCTAGGGCTAGTAGAGTTCCAAACAATAGCACCTTCAGAATCCAAACAAATGGGAGATTCCCCAAGTTTCTATGTGGAGGGAAAGTTTAGTTCAGGCTGGTATAGTTCAGAGAAATAGCCCCTTTGAGGACCACAAAAGTAGAAGACAGCCCAAGTCCCTCTGAGGAAGGGAGAGTTCCTTTATCCATGGAAGCGTAGTATACTGATGACTCTTGTAATGAGCAACCACCCACATGAGAGACTGTGCGTTTATATCCCACCACGAAAACATTTTGGTATAATACCCCTGTCAGTCACTTCTAGCCAATGGGTGAAGCTCCAGAGGCCTTGCTTACAACTTGGTGGAACTCACTAGGCTCTACCTGGTGATGGGTATTGGCTATCTTGTCTAGGTGACTGAAGGAATAATAGTTATGTTATACTCTTTTTTGTTATGGTGGCACATAGACTCAGTGTAATGTTTTTTGGTTGAAATTGCACACAGTACCTTGTAAGAGGTGGAATGTGGGGGCTCAGAGAAAGTGCAGGCTGGTGGAATGAATGCAACCTTGCCTGGCCTGTACAGCCACATATAAGTGCACATCCCACACAATGTGGATGAATGCACATCTCACACAGCCTCCAATAGACGCTTATTCTGCACAGCTACAATCGTGGAGTGCATGACTAGGCAAAACACAATGTGCATGCAGACATCATGCAGACCTGGATGTGCACCATATATGCATGAACCTGTCCATGCTGAGTACATAAAACACATGTAAAAATCTATGCTGACATGGATACATGCCATTTTTCCCTGAACCTTATATAAGAAATAGGCCTGAAAATAAAGTTGCTGTTTGTTCACCTCCAGATGGCAGTTCTGCATGTTTTCTTTATTTGGGGGATCTCACTACCTGCAAACACAACTGGCTCCTTACCAGGCCCCTGACACATAGACCAGTTGTATTTATCACATGTAGATCTTTCCCACCTGTAAGAATCATATATGATCTTGAAAAATTGTTTTCTCCTACATAGATATCATTCATCTATCAGTTTCATCAAGAGTTAGGATCTTGATTACAGGATGGTATATTTTGATAAGTGATTCTGAAGACTACCTAATTTTGAATTTAACCCCTGATACATCTTGGATAGGTAACTCATCTTGAATATGAATTTAATCACATTCTCTATATTAGAAATATAGTTGGAAATAAGCATAAATTAGTTGGAAATAAGCATAACATCTCTTTTACGGAGATAATATGAGATTTAATGAGGTGATATTCATACAGCACTATTAAATAAATATCCCATGCTCATTTTTAAATGTTGACTCTGATTTATGTTATGCTTTAAATAACCAGAAAACTGGACCCCCAATGAGAAATGATAAATATCTACTAATAGCAATTTATTTCAAGGAACTTTGCATACTGGAGTAATGATCTGATCTGCCACTTATTTGTTTCATTAAGCATTCCTTCCTAAAGGGAATGCTTGGCTATTTATTGATTTGTTTTCCTTTCATATTTTATACTGTTCTAAATAAGATGCTTACTGTCTTCAAAGGTCACGATCTTCTTCATTTGGGGGGGATAGGGTTACTAGGAATTTAATTCAGGTATGTTCTACTTCTGAGCTGCAGCCCTAACTATATTTTATTTTTTTATTTAAAAATCTCACTTAATGTGGAGCGCCTTCCTAAGTTGCCAAAGGTGGCCTCAAATCTGTGATTCTCCTGTGTTAGTCTCCCAAGTACTTGGGTTTCAAGCATGTGCCATCATGCCTGGCTTCCTCTTCCATTCTGAACAAATCCATCAGCATGTTGTCTTTTCAAAGGCCTTCCTTAATGGCTCTTGGGCTTAGTGATGTTTCTATTCCCCTCCTATGCATTCTTGGGTAAATATTTGAATGATATTTTCTACATTACCATAAAATGATCTGTCTGTGAAGTTGTAAGTGAACTGAGAATCCCCAGGTTATGGTGGTCTTGCCTTCTTATTCAGAACACCTTCCATAGTGCCTGTCATATAGAAACCATTATTTAGTATTTGTAGAACTGAAATTGAGCTTTGTTAAGATTACAGAAATTGTGATTAAGATGGTTTGTAAGGTCCAAGTCTAAACATACACTGGAATGTCTACAATCACAGAGTACGTCTTCTCAAGAGATGAAAAGATTCCACTAAGGTGTGTAAATGTAGGTAGAAAGATGTACACATTTCTTACTATAAGATTACATTCCACTAAGACAGGGGAGCAGATTTTCTCTAAAACTTCTATAGAATATTCATTCCTACTTCACACATCTTTCTGCAAAGAGCTTATATGTTTATAGCAATTATGGTTACTGATCTTTATTTTATTCAGTATTAGTTGTGATGTGAAATAACTCCCCTAACAACACCACCATAAAATGCTCTGTCCTCTTGTTCAGGCATTTATTTATGCTAATCATAACCACCACTGGAATTGATGACAAAACACATACACAATACATAATATCTGGAAATATTAATTGTATATATTAAGTAGTATATAAAGACAATAAACATAAAAAGATATGTTTAAAATGTAATTAGATGCTGAAGACATTCCAATTATTTTATAGAAAGTACAGGCTTTTTTGAACACATGACAAAGGTAGAAAAAAGGAATAATTTAGAGAAGAAATGCATTAAATATTTAATTAAAAGGACCTCATAAAGCTTCTAAGGTCACCAAGCAGAGTTGAAATTTACTATATAAGTATGTCCAGAGGAGCAGATTAAGATCCCAAAGTCATCCAGGATCACACAGAAATGCATTTGCTTACATTATAAATGATAAATCTAACAAAGTCTTATGTCAACTTTTAGTATTTTTCAAAGTCCTTATTTTTCCAAATTAATTAAATAGTTTTATATTCTTTTTTTTTTTTTCCTGCACTGGGAAAGGAACCCAGGGACCTTCTATCTCCAAGCTATACCTCCAGCCATATTTTTTAATCTTTATTTTTAAACATGGTCTCACCAAGTTATTGAGGGCCTAAATAGCTGAGGCTGGCTGTGAACCATGATTCTTCTGTTTCATCCTCCCAAGTACCAGATTAACAAGAAGGCCCCACCATGCCATGCTGGAAAATAGTTTTATATTCTATATTTTTGAATTCTTAAAATCTGTATAATTGTTAAACTTCTTAATTATGCTTGATAAGATAACCATATTTTAAAAATATGGCATAATTGGATTTATTTTTAAATATTTTTGGTTGGCTTTAACTTTATTAAACTTGATATATTTTTATCAATTTTTATAAAAGCTTTCAAGAACTGGAATGTGCTGATGTTAATAAAGTGAAGTCAAAGGGGAACTTCAAATTATAAATGTTTCACATTAAAATTTTTTTTTTTGCAGTACTGGGGATGGAACCCAGGGGCATTCTACCTCTAAGTGACACCCCCAGTCGTATTTTTTTATTCTTTATTTTGAAACAGGGTCTCACTGATTTGCAAAGGGCCTCACACATGCGTGTGCTTAAATTTTTACTTCTTTTCATACATCTTATTATGAATCAGACCATATTTCCCTTTATAAAATATTGGGGTTCTGAGCCAGGTGTGGTGACGCAAGCTTGTAATCTCAGCATCTGGGAGGCTGAGACAGGAGGATCATGGTTTGCAGACAGCCTCAGCTACTTAGTGAGGCCCTTTGCAACTCAGTGAGACCCTGTTTCAAAATAAAGAATAAAAAAATAGAAAATAGGGCCAGGGGTGTAGCTCAGAGGTAGAATGCCCCAGGGGTCCATCCTCAGTACAAAAAATAAATAGATAAAATGTTGGGGTTCTGGAAGCAAATAATCTGAGTTATCATATTGATAACTTGCCTAGTTTGCTAGTCGACTAAATGGTCACAGGTTGGTTGCATCAGATCAAATGGGACTCATCACCCCCTCTAAGTATCCTTTGACTTTCTGACTTGTCAGAGGGACCAAGATGTTCCAGTGGTGACCACACTCCAACCAAGGATGTCTACAATCCCAGTGTTCTGTTCAGTTTGGGGGATTTTGTGTCAATTATTAATGGAGGCTCTGATTTATCTGGGAATTTCACTGTAAACCAAATAATAAGCTTTCAAAGTAGCCAGAGCCTGAGTGCCCCTCCTGCAGTGCACAGGCCCCAGGTGAGGATGGCTGTATTATGCACCATTGCAAGGTACATACATTGAATGAACCAGAGTGGTGCATGGAGAAACTGGCTGCAATTCAAAGTCTGGAAGTCAAACATAATTTAGTTTACCTCATTTAACTCCTCCATTTCCCTCTAAATGCATCTTAATTCACCCACCCTGGCTGAGCATTCTGTGTGACGCATTGGGGCAGTGGCAGGGAAACGAGGTGCCTTTTGTCTCATCTGTCATGCAACCATTTGAAAGGCTCATATAACACTTATTATGGTCAGCAAAGCACCAGCGGGAAAAAGATTTTTGTCCTGCTGGCCAAGGAACTGTCTCTTAGAGAGTAACCTGTCTATTTCTTTCCTCTTTGGTCAAATTTAAGGCCAGATGTCACACTAAGTATTTTATAACTTGCTGACTCTGGGAGTGTCCTAGAAAACCTACGTACATCTAATACCTTCAAAAACTTTTTCATGCAGAAAGGTCTAACTTCTTTGGCGTGTGGCCATGTTGGGAGTACAACCATGGAATCACTGGCAAAAAATAGCACTGCTGCATCCTATCCAGCATATAGAAGTGGTCATGTTTAGCCAGGTGTGGTGGTACACACTGGTACTTGATGTATATCCCAATACTTGGGAGGCAAGACTGGAGGATCACAGGTTCAAAGCCAGCCTCTGCAACTTTGAGAGGCCCTCAGCAACTTAGCAAGACCCTGTTAAACATACACACGCACACACTCACACCCACACACACACCCCCATACACACACAGAGTAAAAAAGTGTTGTGAGATGTAACTTGGAGGCAGAATGTCCCTGGTTTCAATCTCCAGTAACAACAAAAAAGTCGAGGTTATGTTCTATACAAGGAAATTTAAGGAAGACAGAGAGGTTTCTACTACCCACACACAGGTGTTTACTAGTTATATTGTCATCAGCCAGCAGTTACTGGGAATAAAATGGTCTCCAAAAACCAAATTTAGTCCCAATCTATGTGTGGCCTCAATCTATATGCCATTCCTAAATGTTTCCTGAACTTTTATATGTCATAGTTTACAAGTGCCCATCTAAGTCAGACTAATATGGGTGGTGCAGAGGTGAGAGTTTGGAAAAAATTACAGCAAGAAATACCTTCTTTCTGCTTTTTCTCTAGGCCTTGTCTGCTGTGGTGGGGCCAAATCCCAATTTTATCATTTTCCTTTTACCATTTACCCTTTACCCCTTTCATTTTTTTTAAATTTTGAAACATGATCTCGCTAGGTTACTGAGGGCCTCATTAAGTTGTTGTTGTGAACCTTGAATGTGCAATCCTTCAAGTACTGGGATTACAGGCATACACCATCATCCATGCTCAGCTTAATCATTTATTGATAAAACATATCTTTTCCAAAATAGTTGATGACTTACTTGACCTAACCTCTAAGTAAAAGACTGGGTATACCTATGCCCCCCTAGCACTGGGCACCTTCACTGTATTCTTAAGAGACAGAATTTTTTTTAAAAAAAGAGACTCTGTGCACTTCTGGAAGCTATCCTTGCACTGGAATGTCAGCAGCACAGATTTTCAAAGAGAAATATCAAAAACAACAACAAAAAGTAAAAGAAACAGAAAATAAAAAGAGACCAGGGAATAAAATGAGCCTTAAATAGAAAATGCCAGGTAGAGGAAAGGAGGGGAAGACTTGGGGTCACAAGCCACTGAGAGTGTTCTGCTCTCAAACGAAAAGGAAGAGAAACCCAGCTGAGACACAGACAAGCAAAACGCAAGTTGGCTGCTCTCATCCTAGGCTGGAAATGACATTTAGTACTAGACCAAGAAAATTAAATTATATCAATCCAAGAGCTGAAACGAGTGCTAAAAATAATCCCTACAGAGGGAGACCATGGTGAAGGCTTAGAAGGAACAGAAACTTAAATATTTTTCTACTGCTGTACGAGGGGGTAGTTCAGTCCAAAGATGACATACTGATATTGCACACTGCGGAGAGTGAGTGCAGTGATTAATTTGAATTGAAAACCCTCTGGGCAGATATTGTGTGGAAGCTCTGATGAGCAATGTGGAGCTGGTCACGTCTCTCCGTAACGAGGGGATTTGTTTTTAGAACACACTGTAAATAAGAAGCTTCCCTTCCCCCAACATAATTCCTCCCCATTCTGCGGAAGGAGCATAATTTAAATCTCTACATCTGCAGCTAAGAATGCCAACTAAGTGTGTATAAATAGAAAGCTATAGGTTGAACTGAAAGAAAGTGGAGCCATTTCTCAGTAATCAACACAGAAGGAAGACAGCAGGTAGGACAGTTTATGTACAAGCAAACACATATCATTATCAAATTTACACTGTGTGGTAAGTATAAAATACCTCAAAATTAAGAGCGCCGAGAGAATCAGGTGTCAATCAAAGGTCACTAGGCATGGTGGTGCGTGCCTGTAATCCCAGTGCTTGGGAGGCTGAGACAGAAGGATCCCAGTGTGGAAGATGACCTCAGTAAGATAGTGAAACCCTCAGGAACTTAGGTAGATATTGTTTCAAAATGAAAAGTAAAATGTGACTGGATGGGTAGCTCAGTGGTAGAATGACCCTGCCAAGGTTCATGATAAGACTCCCCAAGATACCACCAGTGCTGGTTGGTGTTCTTGTAGAATAGGTCCCATCACTGACTCCTGGGCTTCCTTTAGCCCTAGAAGAAGTTCGCTGGTAGCTTGCTGAGCAGAAGGATTTCATAAACCTTTGTTAAATATTTTCCACACAATTCCTGCTATATTTTCTGTGAGGTCAATTTAAATATGCCTTTCCTAATTAGATCACAGAAAACTCTTCGTAATGATTTGCAGGTTGAGCACTGGGGTCAGGTTACCTGTCTTTTGGTTAGCTTTGCAGATTGTAGCTGCCTTCCTCTGCCTGCTTATCCTCTTTAGTCCTCATTTTCTTCACTCGTAATATGGGAATAATGCTATTTACTGAGTCAGAATTATTGGGAGGAGTGAAGATCGTAATGGAATAAAGTGATGAGCAGGTTGCCTGGAGGTTACGGTGTGGTGAGCTCTTGCTATTACTGATTTGCAGCATGACTACTATTTCCAATACTGAGGGCCTTCTTAGTCATAATGAAGGAGCTCAGGCTGTGTCCTGTCTCAGATTTTGGCCCAGATGTGAAATGGTGGCAAATCCAGGGAGTCCACACCATTATTGAGTAGTAGTGAGGAGTTTTTCTGCAATGCAAGAAGGTCTTTCTAGTAGAGTTTCTCATCAATTAATTCCTCTTTAGGCCGTCTCTTTAACCCCTTAAGCCATCTGTGTCACTGTTCCTATCCCCAGCAACAAGTCATCCTGGCATTTGTAGGATTCCTTTGGAAATAACCTATCCATTATGTCCGAGTTCCATTAACAGCATTTGGGAAAGTTCTCTTTCAGGAAAGGCTTATTGGGAAGGGAATCTGTCTGTTCTGCTCTGTCTTCTCAGTGTTCTCTAGATTGTCTTTGGTGCTTGTTGTTTTCAAGGATGCGCTTGGTATCTTCATCAGGATGATCATGTCCCCTATTTGTTTTATATTTGACTGTCATAACTACCACAGAGATGAGACAACATTGACTAACCACTAACTCTGTGCCAAGACAATCTCCAGGTTGTATTGTATTGAAATGGGGCTGAAATCCATCATCTAAGAAAATGTTTACTAAGGATGTGCTTAGAAACTGAAATCCAGAAAAATCCATTCTTAATTTCATTTAATCCAAACCAATTCACCCTGAGTATTAGATATTAATTTGGGGACAAAGGAATACATGAGACATCATAAAATCTAGCTGATACTTACTAAAAAGTATTTTTTTTCCTCAGGATATGAAGCAATCTTGCAACTTTTAGCCAGAATTATATATACCTTGAGGCATATTTCCCTTAAAAAACACTCCAAGGCAAAGTCCACTCATCAGTGAGAGACCAATAGACGATTCAGAGGCTCATTCCAGCTTCTGCTTTTGTTTAAGAAACGAATGATGCAAATTATTAAAAGAGCAGCAGGTATAAACAAAGTGGGCGAGTGTGAAGCACTCCAGAGAGGGGGAGTGTTCCTCAGGGTAAAGATATCCCTTAACAAAAGCCTTTGACAATATTCTTAAAAAATCAAACCGAAGCAACATTTCCCTTTTCTGAGGGTTTCTCCTCATTGCCGCTCATTCCAAAGCACGTATCCTTTCTATTATCACATATTCATGGCACATTAGTGAGATGCAGGGTGAAGTTCTGCACATGCGTACCACATGCTTCAATCATAGCTACCTACTTCCTGCCTCGCCACCACGCCCCCTCCTCAAAGAACACTTCCTTCCGGGAGACAGCCAGTAGGTGCATCTCTGGGTATGGCCTGATAAAATCCCATCCAGGACTCTTCACACAGTGGAGAGCTATTCCCAGGCCACAAGACACAAGGTATTCTTCTCAACCCAGCCCTCCTTCATTCCCAGCCTCTTCAGTCCTGATAGCCTAGGTGTTGCTCTACACCCAAGTCCCTGACATGCTTGGAGCGCCCCACACTCATTAGGCTCATCCCTGTCTCCAGACTCCTACCTCTGCATCTGCGATATGGCCCTCACTCATTTCACACTGTCACCACGACCCATCCCCAAAAGACGCCTTCCTTGAGGCGATTATGTGGGATTCCTTTTTCTCAAACCATTGACCATCAACCCGCTTCCTTGAAATCCTGCCGCATGTGTGTTCTCTCTGCTGCCGCAGAGTGGAGATGACTGCTATCTTTTTTTCACACGGATTCTTATCACATAGTCCTTTTCTAATTTAACTGCCTCCCATTGAAGAAATACTTTTTTTTCCCTTTTTTTTTATTGGTGCACTGTAGTCATACAGCTTAATGGGGCGCAAGATGGTAGAGGCATACATGCGCGCATCACTCCGTTAGCCCTTCCCCATTCCCTCCTCCTCCCGCCTTTTCATGTTTGGCTTAGTGATCGACTTTAATATGTTTGTGAATGTAAATCGTGTACATTAAGAATTTCCCTCTCCTCCCTTCTCATCCCCCTCAGTTAGATTTGCCTTATTTGCTCATCTGTGATTTCTCCTTTTTTGTCTAGAGTTCCTCCTATGACCCTTTTCCTCCCTAGCGTCCACATCTTAGGGAAAGCATCCTTTTTAATATTTAATTTTTTTACCTATATCCCATCCTGTCTCTCACACTTCTCTGGAATAAGCCTATAATCCAGATACTACCTTTCTCATGCTCCATTCTCCTTAGGCAGAATTATCCATTTTATTTTCTTATAATTTCTATCATCTTGCAGGTGAGTCATTTATGTGACTGGTTTAAAACTGTATATTTACGTGTGTGCCACTTTCCTTCTAGAATTTGAAGCTATTTAAGGACATTGACCCTTTTCATTTTTACCCCTCCAAATCTTAGTATAATGCCCAGGTAACTGAACATCATTTGAAATTTTAAAATCACCATAATAATGATAAAGTATGTAAGGCTACATGTTTGTCAAGCACTTTTGTCAGAAACACAGCCTTACATAAACTCACCAGATCCATGCATGATCAACTCCCCTTTGAGTCAAGATGGGCTACAAATACACATGTTTTCTAGTGAAAACTGCCTTCCCTTTACATCTTGCCTGCAATCTACATGCATGAAGCTAAGCTACTCAAAGTATCGGGTACCACAAGATAAGTATTCTATTATCTCTAAACTATACTTAAAATCTGGAGAAAAGAATGCTGACTAGTCACTGAAAATACATAATTAAAAGTTCTGCTCAGCAAACAGAAAAATCTAATTTAAGGCAACCACTATCATCTTTCTCCAGAAATCATTCCCTTGGTTTAACGAGTCATTCTTTTCAGTTCTCACTAAAGTAAATGTATTATTGAACCATCGTACATGATTTAACACTAAATAAACAATCACTACATGTGGGATAAAAAGCAGGATGTAATTCTTCCAGAAGGCACTTTCTCTATAGATGTTATGGGTTAGGAAAAATGAGGATTTCCGCGTGTCTTTGAAATGTCGGGAGTTCTTCGGTGCAAGCCCACGTTTCTTCCAGTCCACACCTCATCTTTACCCCATTCCCAATCAGGTGCATCTCCGCAGTGCCACAAACAGGTGACCTCTCATGTGGATATGTTATGAGGAGATACAGAAAGGACATAAGGTTCTCTTCATTTTAGTCTTACATCAAAATGTCTTTTCATGTTCAAGAAAAATAAAGGCTGGGGTAGTTTTTACTCCTTTTATTAAAAAGTATGCAAACTGGGTACAAGGGTGCACACTTGTAATCCCAGTTCTTGGGAGGCTGAAATAGGAAGATCGTAGGTTCAACACCAGCTTTCCAGCAAAGTAAGACCTTTAGCAATTTATTGAGATCCTGTTTATAAATAAAATAAATAAATGAATTGATAGATAAATAAATAAAACTGGACTTTAACTTGGAGTTAGAATGACCCTCCCTGTGTTCAATCCCTAGTATAAAAAAGAGTAAACCCTAAATTTTCACTAGATATCTGAAACACCTAGCTCTCTCCACCAAATTCAGTACTCCATCTCTCATTAAGTATTTCTTTTTAAATTATAAGCATTCAGTCATATTAATTGTACAAATTAATGGTTTTTAGTCACATTTTCTTCTTTACATGCATATAGTATGCTTTGATTGCATATGTGTGTATATGTGTGCATTTGTGTATATATGTGTGCATATGTATGTGTATATGTATGTGTATTTGTGGCACTGGAAATTGAATCCAGGAGTGTTTTCAATATAGTTTTCAATCCAGGAGTGTGATTCAATATATTTGAGAGTTAACACTCTCAACTATATTTTATTTTATTTTATTTTATTTTTTTTTTTTTTTTTTTTTTGGTGGTACTGGGGTTCCTGGAAGCCCTTCTACCTCCGGGCTACGCTCCCAGACCTATTTTATATTTTTGAAACAGGGTCTCTTATGCCAGCGCGGCTGGCTTCGAACCTGCGCGATCCTCCTGTCTCCGCCTCCCAAGCGCGGGGATTACAAGCGTGCGCCACCACGCCCGGCGTATATTTTATTTTTAAGACAAGGTCTCACTAAGTCACCATGTGCTGCTCATAGATCTACAATCCTTCTGGTTCAGCTTCCAAAATATGGGATTACAGGCCTGTATGTTTTTTGGTTTTTTTTTGCTCTTTTTGTATGTATTTTATTTTTTATTTTTTAAACAAATTTTTTATTGAACATAAATGGTATACATTTAAACTATATTTGGTGCCCTCTCCCCCCGCCCCCATTTTCCCTTCCCCCCTCCCACCAATGATTGTCCAGGTTAACCATGTCATATTCATAATTTTACACATATTCAGATGTAGACCCTCATTATTCAAGATCAGCCTTCCTCCTCTCCTATCTTTCCATTCAAACTTTGCTGATATTTCCCCTCCATTATCTGGAGTCCCACTGGTATCCTCTGTGTTTCCTAGTTTGGGCATATTAGACGAAACCTATGTACCTTCTCCTTCTGTGCTTGGCTGATCTTACTTAACATAATGTTCTCCAGGGTTTTCCATCTTCTTGCAAATGATATAATTTTGTTCTCATATAAGTATTTTTAAACTTGCTCACTCACCTCAACTTTCCCCAGATTAGAAATGAAAACATCTATGCCCCCTGATACAGTCTTGAAAACTTAACTTCTGCTGCCTTCTAAGTTGTCGTTCTTTTATTTATCCAAGGTTCTCGTGCAGGTGGTAGTTGTCGGGGCCCACTCGGCTGGACCGAGATGGCACCCAGGCTTGTTGCCAGCGTGGATTCAAGATGGCGCCTAGGCTTGCAGCCAAGTCATGAGACTCACAAGATGGACGTCTCCTTGAGCATGCGCAGTGTGCCATGCTACGTGCCTGCAGAATGATCAGTGACGCCTACCACCAGCCTGCCTATTAGAAAGTCAGAAGTGTGCATGCCCTAGCTGTGGAAGCTTGGGGTTGGTAGGGAATAGAGGGAGGAATTATGATGCTGATATATATTGTGCTTGTTGTACGCATTGTCAGACATATTAAAAGACATATTAAGAGACATATTAAGAGACATATTGAGACATATTAAAGATCCATTAAAGAAGAATTCATATTTCAGCTGAAGAGGTGTCTGTGTCGTTCTCTAAGCCCCTGTGGGTCGGAGTCTTAGGGGACGATAGGTAGTAATAGAAGTGGCTGAAGAAAACGATCTCAGCTAATTTGATCAAAAATGCGTTACAGCTTTCAACTTAATTAGTGTCTTCAGTGAGCTGAAGAGCACCTAAAAGCAACCAAAGAGCTAAGGAGGTTGGAGTTTGTAGAAACAAGCAAGACTTTGATAGTTCTTTTTGGCCAAGAGGACATTTTGACCCTGTTCACCTTGTGCCTGGTTGACAGAGAGCCGCCTTTTGCTATTCACACGCTGGTCGGGAGGAATGAAGCCAGTAAGCACCTCTCTCAATTATCTCAGAATAATGTCTGCTCTCTGACCCGACTTGGTTGTACCTCCCAGGACTGCATGGCAGGAATAACCCAGAGGTTAAATGGTTTTGGACAGAACACTTTAAAGGTATGCGCCTCCAATGTAGTGGATTTTTCTTCTCCCTATAAATCAGAGAAGCTCCCACAAAGGTTTTGTAATAGTCCATTTCACCCCGGTGTGAGAGAGGTGTTAGGTTCATCAATCTTTGCCTACCTGAAAGAATTAAAAGAAGTACTCAGGTCACACAAAAACATTTTGTGGGCGAATGCATGGAGATAGAATTTGGAATTGCACCTTTAGTTTTAATGTAAAATTCATAAGTTATTAAAATACTGTGGACATAGCTAAATACCAATTATTTATTGCATTTTAATAATCAGGAAAGAAAATAAAAATATGTACACGTGAAATACCCTGCCAGACAAGTGAACAGGGGGTGAGGAAAAAGCAGGACCTCTGCTCTCAGCAAGTCTACATTACCCTAAAGGTGGAATGATGGAAATTTTTATGAGAAGTTTGAGGTTCTTAGGAAATCCATGTGTTTGAAAAGGAGATGACATTGTGTAAATACTGAACCAGTGAAGATACTTTTTAAATCATTAAAGTGTGAGAAGGAAGAAAATGAAAAGTATGAGCCTAGAGTAATTAGAAAACCTTCTTTTATTTAAAAAAAATTCCCTAAATAATAAAGTAAAATAATGTGGGCAGGGCACGGTGGTACAACACTGCAATCTCAGTATTTGGGGGGAGAGACAGGAGGATCTCAGGTTCAAGACCAGCCTCAGCAACTTAGTGAGACCATTAGCAATTTAGACCTTGGTTTAAAATAAAAAATAAATAGTGCTGGGAGGGTAGCTTACCAGTAGAATGCCTCTGTGTTTATTCCCCAGCACCCAAACAAAAGAAAACAAAACAAACACAAAATGTGGTTGTTGTAATCCTTCCGTGGACTTGAAATGTTAACATCAGTGTAAAATTATGGAAACAAAATTATGATTTGAAAAATAACCCTAAGCCAAATTTCAACATATGAGAAGCTAAAATTAAGTGATTCTCCAAGGAGAATGAAAAATAAAATACATAGGAAAGTTTATTTTAAATTTTAAATAATATGTTTCTTCCAATTGATTTTCACTTTTAATTTCCTCTCTTCAGCTAAATAGTTTTAAGTGTCTACCTATTGAAAAATAATAAACTTGCTCATGAATGTTTGTTTGTTTGTTCCTGGGGGTTGAACACAGAGGTGTTCTATCTCTGAGCTACATGTGTTGTTGCCATTTTTATTTTTTATTTTGAAATAGAGTCTTGATAAGTCGTTGAGGGTCTTGCTAATTTTCTGAGGCTGACCTTGAATCTGTGATCCTCCTTTCTCAACCTTGGAAGTACTGGAATTACAGGTGTGTACCACCACACACAGCTTAACATTTATTTTCATTTGCTTGAGTTTAGTGAATTTAAGTTTCTTGACTTTTACCTTGTTAGCACCGACAGATGAAGCCTTCTACTATCTCTACATATGAACTTCCCCCTTCTGGGACCCATAGATCTTTTCTATTTTTACACCTTTTCTACTTTCAGCAGTCCATGACCAGCCACAAAAGCCTTGCATTTCTCTGTAAACTGTCATCATGGTGAAGATCTGTGCCATCTGCTAGCTGACAAAGGATTTTGGTGGAGCATATTGGAAGGGCACCTTTTACATTGATAATAGCAACTGCCAGTTCAGGAAAAGGAGACCCATGTCAATCTGTCTGATCTCATATCCCTGAGAGGATGGAATCAACCATGCCTGCTGTTCAAAATTGTGTCATGGAACAACTAAAAGTCCATTCCCTCACCAAGCTATATTTTATAGAATTGTGGTGTGATGCACTGAAGTGTGACCTTAGTTTAATAGAATTTTTACTCCGTGTTTTCTATTAATATAGATCAAATTTGGACCATCAAAATACAAAATCCAGGCAAAAATACCTGTTCACTTCAAGTGATAATTTGACCCTCTGAACACATTTTTAGTTTCTTTGTTCCATATACAGGTTTTTAATTTGCTGCTTAGGTTTTATGTTGATTCTCTAAACACATAGAATCAAGACTTTCATCTTAACTTACCCCAACGTCCTACTCAGCTTTGTACATTAGTAGGTGATTTATAGACATAAATATCTGATAAAGAACAGTAGAAATGGTTGCTTGTTTTTAGAATAGAGAAAGGAAATCACATAATGAGCATATATCCAGAGGAAATGTGATTCAAAGAGATACAAAAAGAATTCTGATTACATAGAATAAACAAATTGACCATGTTTGCATGTACGTGTGGGAATTGGAACTTTTGTGAAGATACATTTAAACACAGAACAATTGCCTTATTTTATATATAATGATGTGTTTATATGCTCATATACATGTTCTATACATTTTATTTCTTACAAAGACATGTTTCCATTTTTAATCAAGTACTCCAACTACATGAAGAAATATAGTAAGATCATTTTAGTTGTAAAATGAATTAATAGAAATTATGTGGTTTTCTTCTATTAAATTGGAGAAATACAAGTAGATCCACTCTGTTTCTTAATATTGTACTAAATTACTTGAAACTTTGACTGCATTAAGTTCATAATTACTTGCCCTAGGTGTAGTTTCTAGAAGAGAAAGTTTTTGTCATTTCAGATTGTTTTCTTGTTTTTAGATTGCTGTTGAAATTTTCTTGCTATAGTCCCTGACTGAAAACCCTTCCACCTTACAAGTGCTAGCTCAGACCTGGGGTGAGGAACATAACTACTGCTCCTTGACCATCTCCTGTCCTAAAGCATCACCTCCTTTATTCACAGTTCCACCCAAGCCACTGCATGCACTGTCTCTTCTTCTTTTGTTTTCATGATGTATTTTTTTTAAGATATATGTGATTTTTTTTTTCCTTTCTTGCAAATAAGACTGAATGACTGACTCTTAAAGGAAAAAGTTAGTGATTTTCTAGCTTTTGTCTCTGTTACTATCAGAGCACCTGATAGGTAATAAATAGAGATACCTGAAGCCTAAATACATTAAAAATTAGTCATTAACCTGTACTTGCCAAACAAACTATTTTGCTTAATTAATCCCACAAAATTTCAATATATGATAAATTTGTCTAAATTGCAATGGGTTGGAATCATACAGTTAATAGGATATAAAGTTTAAAAACACCTAAAATTTTGAAATGCTTAATAAATTAGATTTTGTCATATATATTGGATAAGATGTGGGAAACTTAGTTTATTAAAACTGCAGATGAAAATCAATGTATTAATTTACAAAAGATAGAATAAATACAAATAATAGCCCCAAGTTGATATATGTGCCTTATGAACTAAGTTCAAAGCTAGTATTTTAAGTAACTTATCTTTTTCTTCATTAGAATCCTGCCAGTAGGTTTTAATTACATATTCTAGAATAAGGTTCTTATTATTTTTTAAACTTGAGCAACAAAATTGAAAAGCTTAGACTCATCTCTGACTCTAGGATTTTCACCAAAGACCTCCCACTCATACTTAGTCATGTGAATATAAAATGATTTGCTGAAATAAATAGATATAAATAATTTGAGTCTCATTTTTATGAAAGAAAACACTATTCCTTCTGTATTAATAATATCAACATTCTATCTAACTAAAACCTTTAACAAAAGATAAGTGGAAAAAAATAAACAATTTTATAAATTATAAATTTTATAGTTTAATAATTTATAGCCTTACATTTTAAAATATAATCTTGCATCCTGGCTTAGTTTTTTGGGGTTTGAGATATTTCCAGAAATAATACTGCTTAAATTAAGATTCTGAAAAGACATTTGCTCCCAAATTCTTCTGAAACCTTACCAAAATATTTTTATTTTCTTGTCTAAGCCAATTTATCACCTATAATGCATGTATGTGTATGTAAAATATGTGTTAGTAATGTCTCAATTTAACAGATGAAGATTTCAGAGAAATTAGTGTTTTAGAAATAGGCTATGGAAAAAGGTTTAATTATTCTTTGAAGAGTTCCCTGGGGTGTAACAAGGGTGCATAGTTCCTAAAAGACAACCTTATTAACAATGAATTCTCAGATAACATGGAAGAGTTTATGTGAAAAGTACTCTGACTCTAGTTAGGAAACTAAACACATAGGTATAATTGGAATAATAAACCTTATCACCCAAATTTGGAAGGATAAATTAAGCAACATAGTTTCACTGCATAAGGCATTCTATTAGAAAAACAGGAAGATAAAACACAACATGAGATACGACTTCTCAGTTCAAGGACTTGCAGTCAGGTAAGATTGAGTTCAGACAATAACAAATAGAGCAAATCAAATTCCAGAATGAGTGGATCAGAAAAGGAGTAAGACTCAGACAGACTATTGGAGGTGGAATAAACGGCATGGGAAATGCTTTATGGAAAAGAAATGGCTTGCACTAGTATTAAGTGGATGCACAAACTTTTGGAAAGAGGATGAGAGAGCATTCTTGGGCTGAAAGAAAAAGTAGATGGGTAAGCACAAAGAAAATGAAAAGAATGGCAAATGGCCTAGTTGGGTTAGAGCCGAAGATGGGAAGACTGAATGATTGTGAGACGCTTAACAGGCTGTGAAAGCCAATGTTTATGCCCTGTGCTTTTCTTCGCTAGCAGACCATGAACAATGCTTTTCAAGATTTGGAGCATTTTATTTTTGGTTTTAACAATCAAGACAATAAATAAAATAGAGTGAGAACTTTAGAAAAAAAAACTTCTACAAATGCATAGTGAATATTTTTTTTCCTTTAAATGCTGGAATTGTAAAGACCTCCCAATAATTCATGCATTCAATTTCAGATTTTAAAAACATGGCCAATAGCTCTAGAAAAAATGCCCTATTAGAGACTTTATAATTGATTAACTTCAAATAGGCAATCCTAAAATCATGAAACATAATTTTGTCTTTTATAAAGTAAACAATTCATATCCCATAAAATACATCCCATTTATTTTTCAAATGCTGTTCATTCTTTCTTTAGCGTAAATGAATTATGCATGATTTTTAGTATATAAAAGTATTTTTCTTTCTATGGGGTGAAGATATTAAAGCTGTAGAGTACTTTTAAGAGCAATAGTGGGACAAATGAAAATATTTAAAAATATTAAGTAGATTAAAACAAAGGAAATCATCCATTTTGCTGTTAATCAATAGCATTTCTTCTGATGGCCAAAAGTAATTTAAGAAACTAATAAAATGGAATGTGGGCATAATATACCCTATTTTGCACATTTGAAGAATTAGGACACAATATCATAAAAATGCAACTATAAATAAAGGATTGGATAACAGGGAGATCTATCAAAGAAGAGCTTTTTCTTCATACAAAATTTAGCTAAGTTTTATAACAGTGAAGAGAACAAGCATTTATAGGCTTAAGATTTTGTTCTTTATATATCTCTTCTATTGTGATGTGAGTTTTGTTGTTTTTATTGAATAAATATTATGCCTTACATTGTAAGGACATGTTGGGTTTGAGATTTCCTCTTTTCTTGCTTCATATTTATAAATGATGTTCCTTTATAAATTATTTACTGTGTCATCTATGTTGCATTTACACTAATTTATTGGGCAGAACGAAACATATTAGGTAAAGCAAATGATATTTTATTAAGAAATATTTTTATTGAAGAACAAATAAATATAAGAGTAGAAGTGTTGAAACATGTAAACTCAGTACCATGGAAGATAAGATATTATTTTTAGCAAGTGTTACAATATTAAGATGAATGCTTTATATGTAATTAGATTATGATATGAAACCATTTAGTGTTTTAAAGTTTGAATAATGTGTGAGCACACAGATGTGCATGTGTTTCTTTGACTGTCAACAGATTTCAATCTACATAACAGACTTGTATATTCCCAATAGTTACAGAAATCAGAAGGAATTTTTCATTGACTATAATTACCAATATAAATTAATATTTATCTTACCTGCGTGTCTTTTAGTCAACTTTTCATCACCATGACAAAATACCTGGCAGGAATCAACTTAAAGGAAGGAAAGTTTTACTCTGGCATATAGACTCAGAGGTTTCTGTCCATAGCTGGATAGAACAAAGACATATAAGGGTAAAAGTAATGAAACTTGTAAACTCAGTACCATGAGCTTGGCTGGATGGCCAAAGGCTGCATAGGCCTGTGGTGAAGCAGAGAATTATGCCAAGAATCATGTAATAAGGTGCTCAGTTAATTCTCTGTGTGTGTGTGTGTGTGAGAGAGAGAGAGAGAGAGAGAGAGAGAGAGAGAGAGAGAGAGAGAGAGAGAGAAAGAAGAAGAAGAAAAAGAAGGAGGAGGAGGAGGAGGAGGAGGAGGAGGAGAAGGAGGAGAAGGGGAAATATATAAAGAGAGAGATCAAAGTCCCAATATACTGTTCGAAGGCATATCACCATAATCTATTTCCTCGAACTGGATTCTACTTCCTAAATATTCTACCATCTCCCAGTAGTACCACAGGATGGTGGCCAAGCTTTCAGCACATGGCTTTTCATGACAGTTCAGTTTAAAACAACAATATTTAAACACTGGGCAGTAGAGGACCATGTTCATCTCATAATAAAATTATTTAAAAATGTGTTTAGTCTACTTCCAAGAGTCTCCCAAGTCTTAATAGATCCCATGTTGCTTAAAAGCCAAGTCTAAATCTAAAACCAAATGGCGTCTTTTCAAGACACAATGGTGAAGCAGGCATTCTTTCCTAAAGGGATGAATGAGGACATATAAAGAAGGGTTGACACTAGCACAAGACTGAAACACAACATGGCAAATATTGAATCCCATAGGTCCGTGTCTGGCACCAGGTATAGAGTGGAAAAATATGAACTTCAAAGGGCTTAGGAAGCCTAAGAACAGTGGTCTCACGGGCAAATCTCATGGGCATTTTCTTTTATTTATTTTTATTTATTTATTTTTTGTGTGTGTGGTACTGGGGTTCCTGGAAGCCCTTCTAACTCCGGGCTACACTCCCAGACCTCTTTTATTTTTGGAAACAGGGTCTCTTAAGCCAGCGCGGCTGACTTCAAACCTGCGCGATCCTCCTGTTTCGCCTCCCAAGCTAGGGGTTACAAGCGTACGCCACCACACCTGGTGCTCGTGGGCCTTTTCTGCTCATCGGATGCGGCTTCCCCTAACAGTCTCTCTACATTCCTGACATCTCTGACTTTCTAGGTTCTCCACTGCAGCTTGGCTTCACTCTCGGCTTCACACATCATCTTTTTAAGGGCTGCCTGCAGGGGCTCCAACACGGCCTCATCCAGATTCAGCATCCCAAGGCCTTCCTTTGAAAAGTAATTGAAAGCAATGATGACCCCACAACTCTTGCATTCTGCATGCCTGCTTGCTAAATCGGCGGCACATGAATAATTCTATGTCTGCTGCTAACACAAGCAGTACAGGGCCTACTTGAACCACAGGTACGGTGGCTTGTGAGGACCTGGATGGCTAAGTACCAGGAAACAAGTTCAGGGGAACCAATTCCCTAGGTGGCCCTGTGAAAGCAAGCAAAGTCGTTAAGTAAGTTTTCATTTTTACACCTTTGTGCCTACAGTTGGTGATCTCTAGCCATTTCCTGAAATGTCCTTGAGACCTCTTTTCTCTTTCCCAGTGCAAAGTACTTAGTGTCTCTATTTTAAAGTTTTTTTATCTGTGCTTTGTAGTTATACATCTGAATAGAGTACAGGATAGTAGAGGCATACAGGCACACATCATTCATTTAGCCCTTCCTTGATTCCCACCACATTCTCTCTTTCTCCCTCCTTCTCATGTTTGTCTTAGTGATCGACTTAGTTTCTCTTTAATGTTGTTAATCTCTTGAGCAACTACATCTTCTTCAGCTCCAATTCTACACATGCTCTTTCTCTGACCAAACTGCAAATTTTTCACCTCTTCCTGCTCTAATTTTTTGCTCCAAATTTTCACTATAAATCTGGCTAAATGTAGCCAGCAATATCCATGCCATAAACTGGGTGTTGTGTTGCCACAAAGTTTCCTCCAACATGTTGATAAACCACTCAGGGCATGGACAAACAGTAAACAAGTACTTTGGCAAAGTATAACACAAACAGCCTCCATCCAATCCCCAAAGGAGTCCTCATTTACATTCTAAACCTTATGAGCACACTCTTTCCACATTTTTATCAGCATTCTCATCTTTTAAGTTTCCACTAGAATTATCCATTAAGTTCCTTCCATGACATTCATAGGTTTTCCTAGCTTGATTCTTCAAATTCTTTTAAATTATTTCCTGAAATCAGTTCCAAAGCCTTCTGAACCACATATTAATTTATGGTCACTATAATGATTGTACATCTTTTTTTTCTTTTGGTGGTACTGGGGTTCCTGGAAACCCTTCTACCTCCGGGCTACACTCCCAGACCTATTTTTATATTTTTATTTGGAAACAGGGTCTCCTAAGCCAGCATGGCTGGCTTCAAACCTGTGCGATCCTCCTGTCTCCACCTCCCAAGCGTGGGGATTACAAGCGTGCACCACCATGCCTGGCAATGATTGTACATCTTAATAGCAATTTTTATGTGTTAGCATTTTACCACTGTGACAAAATACCAGGCAGAAGTACATTTAAATGAAAGAGAGATTAAATTTGTTCACAGTTCCAGAGGTTGAGTCTACCATTGGCTAGCAGTTCTTCTAAACTTGTGTTGAAGTAGAACATCACAACATGAATCATGTAGTGGAGCGAAGCTCAGAATAACCAGGAAGAGGGAAAAAGAGATGGATAGAGAAAAAACGAACAAAGCTACCAATATACTCCTTCAGGGAGGAGGTCCCTATGTATTCTCCATGGCTACACCAACAACGGACCTTTTCCCTCTAGCTTTTGAAGGTTATACCACTTCCCAGTAGTGTTACAACTGGTGACCATGCTTTTAACAGGAGGCCTTTAGGGGATATTTCAGATCCAAACCATAATAATCAGCAATTTTGTATGTTTCAACAATCTTTTCAAATAAATAATATTAGAAAAATTTCCAAACATAGAACAAGAGGTTGATACACAGGTAGAGGAAACTTATAGAACCCCTTTTAGACAAGATCAGATAAAAGGTTCACTACACCAAAGAATAGTCAAATTGAACAATGTAGAAGCCAAGGAGAGAATCTTAGGGAAAAAAACAAACAAAAAGCAAAAAAAAAAAAACCAGAAGAACAAGTGACATTCGGAGACACACCAAGTAGAATCCCTCCAGACTTTCCAAACCAAGTCATGAAAGCCAGAAGGGCCTGGAGTTGCATATTCCAAACTCTGAGAGCTGTATTTGTGGTGCATGCTTGTAATCCCAGCACTTGGAAGGCAGAGGCAAGAGGACTGCACAAGTTCAAAGCCAGCCACGGCTAATGAGTGAGGCTTTCAGCAACTTAGTGAGACCCTATTCCCAAAATAAAGTATAAAATAGGTCTGGGAGTATAGCCCAGAGATAAAAATTTCTCTGGGTTTCACCCCCACTACCACACACGCAAAAAGAAAACACCTGAAAGAAAACAAGTTGCAGCACAAAATTTTCTACCCAGAAAAGGCATCTCTCAAATTATACTGGGAAATAAAAGTATTCCATGAGAAACGGAAGCTGAAGGAATTTATGTCTTCCAAACCAGCACTAGATAAAATACTCAAAGAGATTAACTGCAAAGGAGAAATAAGTAACATGTCAAAACCAGAGAAACAAGAATTCCCATCCAGTGAATAACTAAGCAAAGAAGAACAAACACTACCTTAAACATAAGTTAAATCTTAATATGTTAGGAATTAAAAATCATTTCTTAATAATCACACTGAACATAAATGGCCTCAGCTCTCCAATAAAAAGACATACAGTGACAAACTGGATTGAAAAACAGAATCCATTTATCAGCTGCTGGAGAGAAACACACCTTAAGATAAAGATAGTAACAAACTTAAGATAAAGGACTGGAGCAAAGTAATCCATAGCAATGGAACTCAAGACAAGCAGGAGTAGCAAACATGATACAAGACAAGTTAGAATTGAAGCCAAAGCTATACTCCCAGACCTATTTTATATTTTATTTGGAAACAGAGTCTCTTAAGCCAGTGAGGCTGGCTTCGAACCAGCACAGCGCAATCCTCCTGTCTCCGCCTCCCAAGCGCGGGAATTACAAGCGTGTGCTACCATGCCGGGCGATGTTCATGATTTCTAATGTGTAGTTGTATACTACACATTAGTCTAATCCATAGATTAATAGTAGTCTAATCCATGATTTTAAAAAAATTGGTTTTCTCACTATTAAGACTTTATTTAATCTGCCTGATAATGTTTCTAATATAGCTATAAATAATGATCTATAAATATTTATATCAGAAGAGTGAAGACTTTTATTTAATCTGCCTGATATGTTTCTAATATAGCTATATAATAATGATCTGAAAATATTTATGCCATGTGTGCTGGGGAAGGGGTGTTATTTATTTTTATTGTTGGATTTTTAAAAACAGGGTATGGATCCTAATGGGCATCTTAGAAAAATACAGATTGTCACACAAAGGTGGAAATGTGAAACTGTGCTCCACAGAATACCTGCTTTGCCTTCAGAGTCAGCTCAGTGAGGAAAGAACTCTTTTTCTGTGAGGCAAACAAATATATATGATTTTATTGAAAAAAAAATGCTATCAACTCTCCCATCATTGTGTGGAAGAGAAAAACTCCACTGGGCAACCCAGAAGGACAGAGCATAGAGAACTTGGACACAAATCCTATGCCTGCTTCCTGTTTCTCCTTAAAAACTAAGAGTGAACATTTGGCAGAATGAACTTTAGAAGGAGAGAAAGTCTCTAGCAGAAGACAAAAGATAGAGCAATAAATGACACATTTTTAGTAAGTCTATTACCAAATAGAAAAGCAGAATTTTGTGAAAAATAAAATAGAACATGAACCAAGAATATATATTTCCCTGCAGAAAACATTAGAGTAGGCAGACCAGGAAAAGTTGCACAGTCCAGCCAGGATCATAAAGTAATGACTATCTTTTATTAAAGTATAAAATAATAGTGCAAGTTATGTAGGAAATGTTTAGTTGGAAATATTTTTCAGAATTTTTGTTGTATTATTAATTTTATTCGTTTATATTTAGAAACAACATTGTATGAATAAAGTGATATAGTACTCTTCCAGTTTTTAAATTTGGATTAAAATATTAGAACAATTTTACTGTAATTATCAAAGAGTTACAGGTTAAATAAATCATATTTCTGCAATTTTAGCGTATACATGAAAGCAAATTACTAATTGAATTTATTTTAATATTCTGTCCATGTTGCCCAAGTTTCACATAAAGAACAGATAAGTACTGTATTTTTCCCCCTTGTAGAACTGGGGATTAAACTCAAGGTCACTGTATCTCCAAGTTACACCCCCAACACAATTTTTTTTTAGGTACCAGGGATGGTATCCAAGGGCATTCTACCTCCAAGCTACCTCCAGCCCTATTTCTTATTTTTTATTTAGAGACAGGGTCTTACTGAGTTGCAAAGAGCCTCACTAAGTAGCTGAGGCTGTCCTTGAACCATGATCCCCCTGTCTCAGCCTCCCAAATGCTGGGACTGCAAGTGTGCACCACCACGCCTGGCTCTTATTTTGTTTTGAATCAGAGTCATGTTAGGTTGCTGAGCGTCTTCCTATGTTGCTGAGGCTGATCTTGAACCTGCTATTCTCAGCTTGCTCCCAAGTACTGAGGTTACAGGTGTGCACCACCAAACCCAGCTAGGAATATCCTTCACAGAGTTATCTCTACATGAAAATAAATTCTAGCTAGGTGCACATATTTTCAAACTCATTTTTAGCATTATACTATGATGAAAATAAAATTGTAGCATAGTCATTGATATAACATCCTAATTTAAATTCAATTTAAATATTACAAAATCATTTTAGCTATTACCTACTTTTTTTTAAGAATGGCTTGAAGATTCCCACAGTGTTGAATATGTAAATATAAATTCATTTGCAAGGGCATTAACCTCAATATACAAACTACCCTAATAGAGTCTCTGTAGGCTATATTGTTATTGGTAAATTAATACAGCCTGAATCCTGGTGCTGACAAAGCAGATGTTTTACATGCAAATATTTATCTTTTGTTGTTTTTATGCTTATTGCTGGCCCCAAATCCACACTTGATGAGTATCTATGCAAGAATGCTAATGAGCTCACCAGTAGAAATAGGAAGGAATTGCAGGTAGTCACATAATAAAACAGCTCCAAGCTCCTAATAATTATGTACATGCATATTTAATTGCTGGTTTGTTTGGAACCATTGCTTTAAAGTATTTTGGAACAATGAATGATACTCCTGCTCCCATAACCACATAAAGATAAAAATTTAAATTTTGCTGTCGTTGTAATTTAATGGTTTCTAAACAAATCTTTTAAGTTATAGTTTCAAGGCACTTTAAATTTAATTAGTAAATGCTTCTGTAATGGGCTGAAGTTGTATAATTTTAACAGCTAAAACCTCCTAGGTCATTTCTCTCTTTCAGTCGAAGTATACTGGGCCCACCTGTTATCAAATTACTATAATTATATAGACAACAATATTTAAAAAGTTTCAATGTCTATATGAGAAAAATAAAACAGGGAGCACAAAACAGGTTTCAAAATTAGAATTCAATCCATATCATTAGGGAGAGATGCACAGTTCACTAATTATGGGGAAATCTAATATGTAATCTAATAATTTAAAAAGTGGTAAATATTTCACCCTGCCTCCTATCATATATTTAAGAAGCAAAGAAAAGTGATGTTAGAAGCTAACAGAACAAACAAACCTTAAACAATATGGGACAGCTGTCTGCTTGCTTTTCTACCCCATAATATAGTGAGTGAAATATAAAAAATGTCAGGAAAGTTCTCACTTGTCCCTAATTAACTACTGAAATAGTTTGAACAATGGTGACAGAGAGTGAGCATTATCTTTCTTTGGACTGAGACAACAGAGCAGTACATAGAAATGAAATGGGGAAGATTTGGAAATTAGAGAGGAAGGCTGAAAAAATGCTAACAATGGATTAAATGGTAGAAGTAGGGTAGAAGATGGGATACCAATGAAGCCTGGTTTTCTGGTTTTAGTTAAATATTTTTTTTGCGTGCGTTTCTATACATTTTTTGAGTTTTACTAATTGACTTTATAAATAAAATATGGTTAAATGTCATGTTTCATTATCTGTCTTATTATTAATTTTTATTGGCGCATTGTACTCATATATCTTAACAGGATAGATGATGGTGGAGGCACACATGCCCACATCACTCATTCAGCCCTTCCCTAATTCTCACCCCATGCCCTCTCCCTCCTGCCTTCTCATGGTTGGCTTAGTGATTGATTTGATATGGTTGTGAATGTATGTTGTGTACATGAGGGTATTTTCCTCTTCTCTCTTCCCACTCTCAGGTTATCTTATTTGCTCATCTGTGGCTTCTCTTTCTTCGTCTAGAGGTCTTCCTATGACCTTCTTTCTTCTTAGCTTATCCATATTAAGGAGAGCATCAGATTGTTTTTCTTTTTTACTTTTTGTGACTTAATATAGTGTTGGAAAGCTGTATTTAGGACATCTGCTTTAATAATTTAAGTTGCTGAGGCTGACCTGAGCCTGTGATTCGCCTATCATAGCCTCCCAAGGACTGGGATACTTTCTAAACAATTGTGATTTTGCCTTTTGACTTTCTATTTTACAAACAAGAAATTCAAAGACTACTGGCACTTATATGGCTTTAAGTCAAGATGAAGATTTTTTTTTTTTGAGAACCCCACTTTTTTTATTAAGCAAGACATTAATTTACAAAAATATAAGACAATGCCACTTTTCTCAATGTACATTTTTGCTTCAGAAAATCATTATTTTTAATAATAATTATGACATATCACCACATAATGGTTTATTGCTATTTTAAATGAATTAATATGTATTTTATTATTATTATTTTTATTCTAACTATCTATCTATTTTTTAAATTTTTTTTATTGGTGCACTGTATTCATACATCATAGTGGGATACAGACTTTTGTAGACATACATGCACACATCGCCCAGTCAGCCCCCACGCGATCCCCACCCCATTCTCTCTCCATCCCTCCCTCCCATGCTTGGCTTAGTGGTTGACATCTAGTATTATAGCAATTTATCCAAAATTAAAAATGATAATCTCACATAACAGTTTCATTTGTCTGATACTAAGCTTTTGTTGACTTAAAGATAACATTTCAATATTTCTTTTTACTTTCTTTCTTAACAGAGAATATTTTTTTTCTATTTTTTAGGTGAAACTATCATATATTTATATATTTATTTTTCAGAAAAAAATCTATCCTAATATGGAATATAGACTCTAGATACCCAAAATGATCTTGAAAAAGAACAAAGCTAGAAGATATATATTTTCTGATTTCAAACCATATAAAGCTACAATAAATGAAACACTGTAGTACTATTCTAAAGGCAGATATATAAACCATTGGAGTTAAATAAAAGCCTAGAGCTAAATTTTTCCCTATATTGTCAAGTTATTTTTGACAAGGTTTCCACGAACATTTGGTGGTGGAAATAATAATCTTTTAACTAAATATTGTTGAAAAATAATAATTACATGGAAAAGAATAAAATTGGACCCTTACCTAATCTCATATACAAATATTTACTCAAAATAGATAAAAGACCTAAATATAAATCTTAAGACTATAAACTTTTAGGAGAAAATCTGGGTCATAAAACCTTACAACATTGAAATTGGCAGTGATTTCTTGGATATGATTTCAATGGCATAGGCAACAGAAGAGTATACAAACTCCCTAAAAAAAAAAATATTGTATATCCAAAGACAATGTAGACAGAGTTAAAAGTTACTAATAGAATGGGATAAAATATTTCCAAATGCTATATCTGAAGGTATATTAATATTCCAACTAGAAATCCTAAAAATTAACAACAATAAAGGCAAACAATACCATTTAGAGATAGGTAAAAGACTAACATAAATAATGAATCTCCACAGATAAACAATCTTAGTTGTCTGTTGGGTGGAAAATCTTGTTTCTCTGGTTCTAGTGTGTGTTTCCTATTTCTTCTTTGTAGTTAATCTCTTTGAGTATTTTCTCTAGTGCTGGTTTTGAAGACATAAATTCCTTCAGTTTCTGTTTGTCATGGAAGCTTCTTATTTCTCCATCTAATTTGATAGAAAGTTTTGCTGGGTAGGAAATTTTTGGCTGAAAGTTGTTTTCTTTCAGAGTTTGGAATATGTTACTCCAAGCCCTTCTGGCTCTCATGACTTGGTTTGGGAAGTCTGGAGTGATTCTAATTGGTTTGCCTCTGAATGTCACTTGGCCCTTTGTTTTTGTTGCCTTTAAGATTCTCTGCTTGGCTTCCACATTGGTCATTCTGACAATTATGTGGCGTGGGGATCCTCTTCTCCGATCCTGTCTAAAGGGAGTTCTATAAGTTTCCTGAACCTGTGTATCAACCTCTTGCTCTATGTTTGGAAAATTTTCTGCTATTACTTCCTTGAAGAGATTGTTGATCCCTTTGGTTTCACTTTCTTTTCCCTCCTCTATTCCAATCATTCTTAGGTTAGCTCTCTTAAAATGGGCCCATATTTCTTCAATATCAGATTCCTGCTGTCGGGTATTTTTTTCTAGATTAGAAACTATGCGTTCATTTTTGGAATGATCATCTTCTAAGAGTGAGATTCTCTTCTCCATGTGGTCTAATCGGTTGTTTGTGCTTTGAATTGAGGCCTTTACTTCATTAATTGCATCCTTTATCTCTTTTTGGCTCTCTCTGAGTTCTTTTCGAAGCACCTCTATTATTTCTACAGTTATTTTCCTGATTTGATCTTCTAGAAATCTCTGATTTTCTTTTATTGGGTTCTGATGTTGTGGAGTTGTGGGCATTCATTGCTCCAGTATTATTCCTCTTTCCCATCTTTTCGGAAGTTTGTGCCTTCTCTGGGTTCTTCCCTTGGGTCTCACTATGACTTCACTTAAGGTGTTCTGGATCTCGAGTCAGTAGTATCTCAGACCCCACTACTCCTTTTCTGGGTTTTATCACAGAGTCTCCGACCCAGAGAGTCGATAGAGGCTGCTTTAGACTGTGGGGGGTGCCAGGTTGAACGTTCTCCTATGGTGTGATATCTCTGCCACCGCCTTTCCCCAAATGGGTCAAGTCCTAGGGAGTACAGTACTGGGATTTCTCCTTTGTGGCCCGCAATTTGACTCACTGTTCTTGAGTACGCAGATGTAGCTGTACTGGACTCGGTGAATTCGCTGCTGCTGCTGCCGGTGGAAATATGGCGCTGCTGTTACACCCTCGGCCGTGAGGCTGGCGTATTTCTTCTTGGTTTTGATTTCCACTCTGAATCCCTGCAGCGTGTGCTGAGCTCAGCCACTGGGAGCTTTAGATGCTCCCTGCGCCGAGAAATCCCGCCTGGCTGTTCCGCAGCGGCTCACCTCGGCTTGCTGTAGCCGTCCGGTGAACTCGCCGCTGCTGCTGGCAGTAAAGCGCTGCTGCCGTGGCCTCGGGCGTGAGGCCGGTGTATCTCCTCTGTGGCTCTGAGCTCTGTTCTCAGTCCTCTTTCTCTCTGGAGCCTGGTGATTTTTTTGTTTCTCTGGTGATGGTGTTTTCTGGCTATGAAAGGCGCTGATTTTGTGGTAATGGAGATTGGTTGTTAGCGGGGCTCTTAAGCCCCGCTTTTCTCGGTTCCATCTTCCCAGAAGTGGGAATGAACATTTTTTTAAGCGGAATATGACAAAGAAAAAGACAAAGTGTTTGTTGTTAGGGTCTATTATTATTACGGTTGGGAATAAGGGATGGATGTGTATGATTCCTGCTTTGTCTAATTACTGGGATTTTCTTTGTGACCTGTTATATAACTTGTCTGTGAGAATGTTCCATGAGAATTTCTTTTATTATTTTTTTTCCAGTACTAAGGACTGAACCGAGGAACATTCCATGACCAAGCTACACTCTTAGGCATATTTTATTCTTTCTTTCCTTTCTTTCTTTTTTTTTTTCTTTTCTTTTCTTTTTTTTTTTTTTTTTGGTGGTACTGGGGTTCCTGGAAGCCCTTCTACCTCCGGGCTACACTCCCAGACCTATTTTTACATTTTTATTTGGAAACAGGGTCTCCTAAGCCAGCGCGCGCAGCTGGCTTCGAACCTGCGCGATCCTCCTGTCACTGCCTCCCAAGCGCGGGAATTACAAGTGTGCACCACCATGCCCGGATATTTTATTCTTTATTTTGAAACAGGGTCCCACTAACTTATGAAGGGCCTCAGAAGTGACTGAGGTTTTCCACAAACCTGTGATTCTCCTATCTCAACAGCCCAAGTACTGGGATCACAAGCATCTGCCACCACATATTGAATATATATATATATATATTTTTTTTTTTTTTTGGTGGTACTGGGGTTCCTGGAAGCCCTCCTTCCTCCGGGCTACACTCCCAGACCTATTTTATATTTTTGAAACAGGGTCTCTTACGCCAGCACGGCTGGCTTCGAACCTGCACGATCCTCCTGTCTCCGCCTCCCAAGCGCGGGGATTACAAGTGTGCGCCACCACGCCCGGCGTCACATATTGAATATTTTTAATAAATTGATGACAGTATAATTTCTATTTTGTTATCCAGGTCTTTCTAAATCCTTCTTGTTAATAATTTAATTTGTCTGTATTTGAGAAAAATTCCATAAATTCTATCATTAGTATTGGATTAGTTACAGGTGATTTTTTTCTGCATTGGAATATGGCATCTTTTTATATGTAAATCTTGCTTTTATGTAATCAAAAGTGCATACTTTTTGCGTTTTCTCCTTTACTAGGTACATTTGAAAAGGTTCATTAATTTTCTATCTTTTCACATTAAGATTTTCCTCATAGCTTTGGAAAATGAAAAAAAGATTTTTTCTTTGACCTTTAAAGTATAAAATGATCTATCTTGTTATTAGAAAATACTACATATTACATAGTTTTTCACTTTAATATTTTTACTTTAAATTACATATCATCTGATAATAATACCAAGGCTATTATCTATCTAGCTATCATCTACCTATCATATATCATTTTTCTTTCCTTTACTTTCTTTTCTGTTTTCCTTTTCTGTACTTAATATATCCTTGTTCTTTAATATATTAAAAGTCTTAAAAAGCATATTAATACAGTTATTGTAAAGAGGATATAGTTATGTTCTTTAATGTACATGATGTACATTTACAAACATATCAAAGTCAATCACCAAGCCAAACATGAGAAGAAGGGAGGGGGAGGAAATGGGATAGGAATTGAGGAAGGGCTGGATGAGTGATGTGTGTATGTATGCCTTTACCATTTGTACTCCATTAAGATATATTATAACAATGCAGCAATAGAAAAGAAAAAAATATTTAAATGTTTATTATTTTATAAAACATGGGCTTGTTCATATTTTTTAATTTATATTTTTAACCTTATTTCCAAAATTTTTATACTTTATTTATTGTGTATCTTTTGCCAGTTTTTAAATAAATTGTTATTAAATTATTCAGTAGTTTGATAATATTTTATGGCATAGTAGTAAGTCAGAGAATTTACCATATTTTGTGTTTCTAATACATTTAAGTATCCTGAGCTAATAAGTAATTTCTATTAGCATAACATACAAATTTATCTATTTTGTCATTTTCACTTTCCATATACAAAACAAAGGATGTTACGTGACAGCATTCCCAAAAGAATGGCTTCTGAAAATCTGGGTAAGATCTGCTGAATAGGATACTCATAGGCTGATCAAGAGACTGGCTCCATGCACCAGGTAGCTCCTGTGTGACAGCCCTGCGTTCGTTCGTGAATGGCAAATGCTTTAGCTATGTCAGCAGCTGCATCAGGCTATTCTCAGCTTGTAATTCTTTTGCCACTTATATAATCAATTCCTTGATCTTTTCTGAAGGCTTTCTCTTCCCAGGATGAGTCACAATTCATCCGGCATAGTGGTGCATGCCTGTAATCCCAGTACTTGAGAGGCAGAAACAGGAGGATTGCAGGACTGAGGACAGCCTGAGCAAGTAGTTAGACTCCCATCAAACAATCGAGACCCATGTTTCAAAATTTAAAAATAAAATAAAATACAATGAAAGAAAACAGGGCTGAGGGTGTATCTCAGAAGTACAATCCTGGGTTCAGTCCTCAGGACAGCAACAAAATGCACTAGACTAAATGAGAGAGAGAGAGAGAGAGAGAGAGAGAGAGAGAGAGAGAGAGAGAGAGAGAGAGAGAGAGAATGCCATTCCTAATTGCCAAACTATGGAACTAGCCTAGGTGTCCATCAATAGATGAAGGTATTACAGGATCATGGAATATATACACAATGAAATTCTACTCAGCCACAAATAACAAAGTTAGTCGTTTGAAGGGAAGCAGATGGACCTGGAGTATACTATGCTCAGTGATGTGAGTGGAGCCTGGCTCGCTCCCTCTCTACTTCCCACCCCATGACCTTAGCTCGGCATGCCCTTTACATCTGCAGAAACGGAAGCAATAAATCTTCTTTCCTCTAAGTTGTATGCTCAATCATTTTGGATCATGGCAGTGAGAACAGTAAAAGGGATAACAACAAAACAAAATCTAAGGAGGGGGAAATCAGTATCTAGCATTGCTACAATATTATCTAATCTGTCAAGTTTAAAATTATGTATTACATGCAAAAAAAACCAAAAACCCAGAAAGTTGCCAGGTACGCAGCAAAAAGTAAGTGATATTTTATTTTAGAGTTCCTGATGACAGATGTACACAGATATATCAAACCCATGTTGATAAAGCTATCCATATTTTCTTTTTTATCCTCTGCTTTTTTTATGTGGGACTAGGAATTAAATCCAGGGCACTTCTACCAATGAGCTGTACTACTAGTCCTTTTTATTTTGAAACAGGGTCTTGCTAAGTTACCTTTCTTTCTTTCTTTCTTTCTTTCTTTCTTTCTTTCTTTCTTTCTTTCTTTCCTTCTTTCTTTCTTCTTTCTTTCTGTGGTACTGGGGTTCCTGGAAACCCTTCTACCTCCGGTTACACTCCCAGACCTTTTATACTTTTATTTGGAAACAGGGTCTCTTAAGCCAGCAAGGCTCACTTCGAACCTGCGTGATCCTCCTGTCTCCACCTCCCAAGGGTGGGGATTACAAAACTGCACCACCATGCCCAGCAATATATATATATTCAATATTTAAGTTTTCTTTATTTTACCTGAGCAAAATATCTTAAGCCATCAGACAAAAATAATCTATTAGTACAGTTTTACTAACACGTTTGCAACAAAATAAGCCACTATCTAGAAAGCCAGAGGAAAAGTACCGCAGAGATTCAGGAACACCTGCTTCTTTTCAGCTTTAGTAGAAAAAGCAGGGCTGTCCTTCGGATGGTCTAATATGTCCCCTGACGATTATTCTGTCTTAACAGGATGCTGGGAAGCAGCTCGGTTCGCTGCACGGGCCTTCAAGAACTCTTCAAGCCGCTTCATCTTCTTACTTCGATGGTAAGGCAGAATTGGTGCCACATTGCCAGGGGGGCGAGAAAGCTCTTCACCCGACTCTGCACACTAGGCCGCCCAAAGATGGAGACTTCTGCCGGGTCCTCGCAGGTCACCATGTCCATCTTCAGCAAAGCCTGGCTCAACCACTCCATCTGCAGGAGTATGGTTCGCTCTGGGCCAAAGATCGCTTCTGCCAGCCAGGCCTCCATGTACACCACCAGTGGGTCGTCCACTTCCTGAGGGGGAAACCACCAGGGCCTGGAGGTCAGGCGCGGTGGAAGTGGGGCGCCATTCGTTTGTCCTGCAGAGCAGCACCAGAGGGCTGAATATGCTGAAGGCCAGATCCCTAAAAGAGCGGCCTTTGCTCTAGGTGGTTTATGTTTATTAGAAAACAGAGCAGAAGGAAGGAAGGAAGGAAGGAAGGAAGGAAGGAAGGAAGGAAGGAAGGAAGGAAGGAAGGAAGGAAGGAAGAAAGAAAAAAAGAAAGAAAGAAGACAGAGCAGTACTTAAGTGTTAATAGTTACAATGTTGGGAGGAGTACAGTTGAGGGACAGAACATGGTCTAAATTTTAAACAAAAGTTTTTAAATCAATTTTGAGACAAATTCCTTAACTTATTTTTACTAGGAAGAAAATGAAATTACTTGAAGAAATCACCATATGGTGCTTATTCATGCAATTTTCTTTACCAAGAATTGTTATCATTGCTGGCAGAGACATATTCAAATATATTCTGGATTGTTAATCTCTGAAATTACCTTGAATTGGGTGCAAAATGCCAGATGAGGTTCATATAACATGTCACTATTAATTAGGAGGAAAAATTCCTACTGAGAAGCTTATAATAGGCAAAATAAATGATTTTCATTAACTAGTAATTAACCTGGCTATATTATGAAGGTCAAAATTAGTCTTTGGCATACAACACATTACCTGCAGGTCTCAAAAAAGTTATCAATACAAATACTCTCTGGATAAATATAAAGTAAGACAAAGACAGAGGATAGTAGCTGATTAAACAAGAAAATTCCTAACTAAAGGGAGTTACCGGTTATTTACAGTGAGAAGAGAATAAGCTTTGATTGAATACTCACTGTTTATCTTGTATCACCAATTGCATTATCTATTTAACATTTTACAACAGTGAAATGTGATTCTGTTGATTCTAAATTAAATAAAACAAATGTGTAATAGTGGTATGTGAGTATTTAAATAACAGACTGACCAGTAAATAAAGTATATGAAACATATACTAATGTACAAAAAATCAAGCACATTTCCCATAAGCAACTTGAATGCCAATTCTATGTGGAAATTATTAAATAGGTTAGAAAAAGTAGAAAAATGGTAAAATAGAAAAAAATGTAATTTTATACCAGTGTACTGTAAAGAATATTTTAAAAATAAATTTTTGATTACTACTTTTAAGATGTAACTAAATAACCATTCTATTGGGGACTAGGGCCTCATTGTATACATTTTTCAGGAACATGAGCATTTTGGTCCGGTGCTTGAGCCATCAATGAGGAACACAGCTGTGACATTCAGGGTCAAAATCTGAACAGAAAACTGGTAAGAAAGGGATTTCCGGAGCTTGGTTGAGACAGAGTTATATCCCAAGATTTTCAGAAATTACCCACGGATATTTGAGAAGGCCAGTTTTTAGAAAGTGTGCATATAACAGAGATCCTAAAATCAGGCTAAAATAATTTAACTTTCAGTTTACACCTGCAGATATGTTCAACAGTTGATAGTTTTTATATAAGGCTTGACATTATTCTTTGACCAAAGTGAGCTCAAGTACTTGCAATCTTCTTGTAAGGAGAGTGGATTCTTGCTTGTTGGCTAGCAAGAGTGTCTTTTGATTTTCAGAACTTAGTAATGAGTGAGAGGGAGAAAGACTAAAATAATATATATAAGAAAAAAGGCTTTCCTTTGACTTTCAGTAATAGTTGTGTTTGCCTCAAAAAGGGCTAACTCCTCCGGAGAGAAGGCAAGAAGAGAGGAGAGAGAGAGAGAGAGAGAGAGAGAGAGAGAGAGGAGAGGAGAGGAGAGGAGAGGAGAGGAGAGGAGAGGAGAGGAGAGGAGAGGAGGAGAGACCAGAGAGGAGAGGAGAGGAGAGGAGAGGAGAGGAGAGGAGAGGAGAGGAGAGGAGAGGAGAGGAGAGGAGAGGGGAGGGGAGGGGAGGGGAAAAGAGGAGAGGGAGGAGAGGACCATCAAAGACACTGGTGTGTTATCAAAGCTAGGCAGACACTGGAAGAGAGTCGAAAACTGGAGAAAAGTATCATTGAGAGATTTTCCAGTTCTTAAGTTTTGCACCAGAGGGTGAGCACTGGGCAGCAAAATAAAGGACATTTAGAAGTTTGATTTGATGAAAACCAGTGCTTTTACATTTTGAAGAGTAAAGGAGAAATTTCATCCTGAACAAAGTAGCTTGAAATATTCTGGAAAATAAAGAGTCTGTAAATGGTTAGATTAAATTTTATACAAAATCTCTATAAAATTCTCCTGGTGACCCTGATCTACACATGTGCTTGTTAGAGTCAGACCAAACAAAATGTAGAGACATTTCAGGAGCTGCTTTCCACAAGCATAAAAAATTTTTGAATTCAGTTTCCATAAAAACAACTGCTGGCTAAAATTTATGGAATACTTTGATAGCTATTTATTCAGAATAAAATAGCATTGCTCAGAGTATTTATAAAATATCATTCACAATATATGATTCAAAATCACTAGTCACATGAGTTTGAGGTACTCAGTTATCAGTCAGTGCTCAAGGGAGCACGAAACCAGGCCTCTGTTACATTTGTGAGACAGAGTTGCTTCTTGCTCAGGAAAGCTCATGTTTTTTTTTTTTTTTCAAGTCCTTTAACTTACTGGATGACAAGTACCCACATTTTGGAGAGTAGTTGCCTTTGCTCATATTTATTGATTTTCATGTAAATCACATCTAAACGTACCTTCAAAATAATATCTAGACTACTGGACCAAACAGATGGTCACCGCAGCCTACCCATCACAAATGGTTGTTTTTTGCTTGTGTTTAGGTATAAATATAAAGCATGCTTTCTCTTCATACACACACACACACACACACACACACACACACACACACACACACATATATATATATATATATATCATACATCATGCTTAAATAATTTATTGATGATAATCTATTATTCTTTTAAAGTTATTTTTATATTTTCATTTTTGCATTATAGTCACACATCATAGTGAGGTTCAAGGTGATGCATACATATTTGCTCACAGCCCTGGGCACCTTTCCCTTTGTATTTCACCTCCTTTCTCCTCCTCCCTTTCACATGTTGGTGAGTTTCCGAGTGGAATCTTTATGTATGGACTTAACCTTATATGCATCTTTATCAAGAATAAAGATAATAAGTAAATGTAAGATTAGATACATTGATATTTCAATTGTTCTTGTATTCAGTATACAGTTGTCTATTGATATCTCTGAAGAATTAATTATAGTATTTACATATATATCAAAACAGAGGATTTTTATGTCCCTCATATAAAATTTATGTTTTATATGTATCTATTTATATTGTCTACATATCTCCTCTATTAGATATTAAATCATCTCTAGAATAATTATAATACCAAATACAGTGTGAATGCAAATAGTTGTTACATCATACTTTTAGACAATTATGATAGAAAAACACCTGCATGTTTTGAATACAGACACAATTATTTTTCAAATATTTTCATTCTGTAGTTGGTTGAATACATGATGTGAAAACCATGGATATGAATGGATGACTACATTTTAAAGATTTCACACATGTTTAATTTTCAAATTACCTGTTTGTATTTTATACCTTTAAATTTTGTAGCTTAAAACATTAGTTATAGGAAGTATTAAATATAAGTTAGCTCTCTCATATGTCAAATGTCCTGACATGTCTAGGTGAATGGCCTAGGCAATTTCTCATTAGAAAGATCAATAATCTTAGAAAAAGGTATTCCTTTTTTCTGCTTTTTGCCTGGCTTTATCCTTCCCGCAGGAAAGCCAAGCACAGCAATCCTTGCAAGAGTCATATATTAGTGAGAGGCATTAGAAGCTCCGCAGTTTTATAAAGAAGTGAAGAAATTTTCATTAGCTGAATAGCAGGTTGGTCCATTAAACATCAAAAACCCTCATATTTTTATCCACTTGTGAAGCAAGAAGAAAGGACATTTTTTAGGAAGAAATAACCATAGAAATAAAAGAAAGAACACTGTAATTTGGCCCAGAGATGTTACTCTTCCTCAACTAATCAATTTTTAGAAATTAATCATTCATTTACTTAAGTGTCAATGACCTAGTAAAGACTCCAATGTGAAGATAAAATTTTTGTTGAGCATAAGATTTAAAGCTTCAGAAGCAGGGAGTGGTGAACTTATGATTCAAGAATTCCACAACTCAAGAATGCATACCCTGGGGGTAGTCATGCCTACATGTTTTTGGACTACAGAAAGGTCCCCCATCAATCCTTTTTAAGTAGTAAATATCTAAAAATAAACTTTTTTTTAAAAAGAATACCTAAGAATAATAAGTATGGTCAAACAGTCTATTAAACCAAAATAAGTAAATAAATTATATGTTAACAAAAATCAATTAGCTTCAAATACATAAATTCAAGAGAAGTAAAAGAATGATGACAGGTCAGACTGTGATAGCTTACTGATAACTACTAGGAATAAGATGACTCATTTGGGAATACATATACATGTTGTCTGTAAAACAAGAAATGGATAAAACACATTCAATCAGTATTTCTGGCAGGGGAAGGAAGAGAAGTGATGGACCAGGACAAAAATAGATGGAGAATATATCCAAACACATATTATAACACCTATATTCAGATTATCATTATGTGACTGTCTGCTGCATTAATCTCTATATGTTTAATATTTGCCAAAAACATGATTAACACAAAAAATAGTTATGATAAAAGAAGCAGGAATAGCAGATGGTTCTTTTGTAAAGGAGAGTTGTAAGTACTGACTAGAGACAAGCACATTTGGACCTTTCACAGTGAAAGGTGGCAACAGGCAATTCTATTTTAAGTCAACTCTGCCTTCCCTCTTTCGTGAAAAATACACATTTTTTTAACATACCAAGACTCCTTTGCCTAGTGTGGTGGTGCATATCTCTAAATTCAGCATTTGGAAGGCTAAGAAAAAAGAATTTCAGGCTAACGGCCAGCCTTGGAAATTTGGAAAGAACCTTTACAACCTAGAAAGATCCTATTTTAAAATAATGAATGAATGAATGAATGAACGAACGAATGAATGAATATGACTGGAGTGTATCTATGAATGCTGCAATGTGTAAATGAGATTATTTGAAAGTCTTCAAGTGTAGCCAACTTACTATATGACATAATATACAGCCTGTATTACATTTTAGTGCCTGCAAAAATTTAATTCACTATGTAACCTTATTTAAAACTCAAATTATCACAAGAATACTCAACTACAGTAAAGTGTGACTTATAAATAGCTCCATTCACAGAATTATGAAGAGGGTGCTTCTAATCTAGTAGAAGGTCCAAAAAATATTCTCCAATGAAGCAGAGCTATTCACATGCTTTGTGTACGGTAAGAGTGCCTGTCTAGTTATAACAGAGTGTAATTCTACAAACTAGAAAAAGAAACATCCTACAGTGGTGAGATAGATAAACCACTCTTTCTCCCTCTGTAGAGTTGCCTATAAAGAGAGGACTGAAGTCTTATTTTCCCTGCTAACATACACTTTACAAATGGGATTTCTTAATAAGTCCGTGTTGCTTTTTATCAGAAAGCTAGTTAGAAATCATATAAGCTCCACTTCACATTTCATCTCCCATGCCACATTTAATAATATACTCTAAAAAAAGGCCACACAGTGAAGCATATTTCTGCAGCAGCTCATAATAACAAAATATCACCATTTTCAGAAGATTTTTAGAACATGCAAAGTGAAATTGTTCCCATATTCTCCAAAACTGGCTTTATGCACTTTTTCTATCTTTATTATGTGGAACAAACAAAGCTCAAGCTATCAATAAAAAAATACAAATGCTAGAAAAGACAAGAAATTTTCTTTACCATCAAGAGAAATTATTTAGAAATTCAATTAATGTGACTTATTAATATAAATTAACTCGATTGTCAGCATTTATTCGTATTTTCTCTCTAAAAATGGTTCGCCAGATATATAAATGGACAGTAGCAAAATGAAAATTAAATCGGTAAGTGGATTGTTCTTTACCCAGTTACTCTGATGCATCTTGCCAGAGTAGTTTTGTGGTATAGAATATTTAGTTAGCCCACTCTGGAAATTATGCATGAATTCATAACTTGTGCGGCTTTCAAAATGCACACCCAATGTACTCCACTTTAATTTCAGGTTAGGATATTAGATTTGGATGGGATCTCAGCAAACTTATATCTATATCTCTGATTTGTAGATGAGGGACAGGAATTAAAATAAGTAGGCGTGTGGCTGCAGGTATATAGCAGTGAAGACAAGAACAGAAAATCCCCAGGCTTGTCCTCATTCTAGAAATGCCCAGTTTATCTTCTTAGGAATGTAAAATATTCAAAAAAGTCAATGGTTTAAAGCAATTATAAAACTGCATTAAAACCAAATAATTAGTGAATTATTTATGAGGCTAATTGTGATTGGGGGGGTTGGACATTCTCATATAAAATAACCATACTAAAATAATATAATAGTATTACCCAAGTATTTTAGTGGTCAAAAACTATCCTAGAAGACAGTCTTGAAAAAATTATTCAATATATATATATGATGGTACTGGGGTTCCTGGAAGCCCTTCTACCTCCGGGCTACACTCTCAGACCTACTTCTACATTTTTATTTGGAAACAGGGTCTCCTAAGCCAGCGCGCGCGGCTGGCTTCGAACCTGCGCGATCCTCCTGTCTCTGCCTCCCAAGTGCGGGATTACAAGCGTGCGCCACCACGCCTGGCTATTCATTATATTCAACAACAATTTGCATAACATTTTATGGAATAAAGAGTTCCATACCAAGAATTGGGTTTTTTGAGAATGCAAAGACGAATAGCAACAGTCTTGATTTTAAAGCTCTCATGGGCTTTTCTGGGAGAGAATGAAACCTAAAAATATATTAATGATAGTGAAGAGACCACTATTATCAGTGTGTTGAAACTGTATAGGAGCATTTTATCATGTGTGAGATTAAGGGAGATTTCAGGGTAAATTCCCCTTTTAGTAGATTATTGAAAAGTGAATGGTGTGAGTGATCTGTAAAAGGCTGATATGGAGATGAGGGGAGAGAGTAAAGATGGAAAATTTGTGGAAAAGAAAAGAGAATAAGGAAGAGGTAAGAGAGACTGTGAATCTAGTAAGGGCTAGACAGTGCTGGCATATAGTGTAGGGATTAAAGGGGGGGAATCATGTGTTATAAAAGGAGAAGGTGACTGGGCCATGTTTTCACTTGGGAGTACACCATGTACAAGCTGGAAAATACAGAGCCCAAGGCTGTAAGGCACAGAGCCGAGGGCCAGAGAGCCCAAAACCCAGGGCCAGAGAGTGCAGGGCCCAAGAACAGAAAGAACAGAGCCCAAGGCATAAAAACACAGAACCCTACGCTTACACTGAACTCATTTACAGTGATATCTGCCACCCTGACACCGGAGCACAAAGCAGTCAGAGGCTAGAGGGGGAAAAACACTTAAAATCACTATATAACCCAAGTCATGAATGTCAGGAGAGACTGGTAATGATGTGGTCTAGACCCTGGAAGAAAACAACTTCCAAACAAACTTGCTATATTCAGCAAAGTGATTATTTAAAATTGATGGAGAAACCAAAGTGTTTTGATATAAGCAGGATCTCAAAAATTATGAATACTAAGGCATCCCTAGAGAAAATACGTAAAGAAATAATTCATAAAGAAGAAAAAAAGAAACAAATTTAAGAACCAGAGAAGAGATGAATTCAATCAGCAGAGCAACTAAGCAAAGAAGAAAATACATTATATCAAACAGAATATAGAATACAAAATGCCAGGAAATAAAAATTGCATCTCAATAATAACACTGAACATCAAAGGACTTAACTCAACAATTAAAAGACATACACTGGCAATGTGGATCCAAAAACATAATCCAAATATATGCTGCTGGCAAGAAGAAACTCACCTTACAGCCAAAGATGCTCATAGGATAAAAGTGAAAGAATGGAAAAAGATATATAATGCCAAAGGAGACCAAAAATAGGCAGGAGTAGTAATGCTGATATCCAATAAAACAGATTTTAAGCTAAAACACAGCAGAAGAGACAAGACTAAAGACTTCAATAAACCACTCAGGCCACTGGATTGATCTTCAATGCAAAAGATGAGTAAAGATTCTTCAGAACTAAAGAAAAATATAAAATAAATGGATCTAATAGAATATTTCAACCAGGAACAGCAGAGTACACATTCTTCTCAGCTGCTCATGGAACCTTCTCTAAAATAGATCACATCCTGGGCCACAAAGTAAGCACCAGCAAATTCAAAATATGTAATATAATTCTGTGCACCTTTTCAGATCACATAGACTAAAAGTAGACATAACCAACAGGAAGACCAAAATAAACTATTTTAATGCATGGAAGTTGAATGATACACTATTTGGGGAAGAGATAAGATCAGAAATAAAGGGAGAAATAAAAAAATTCCTGGAATTGTGAAAATAGAGACACAATATACCAAAATCTATGGGACACTGTGAAGGTAAAGTTAAGAGGCAAATTTCTTGCATTGACTGCCCCCCCAATAGGAACAGAGAGTCATCAAGTAAACAACCTAATGAGACATCTGAAGGACCTAGAAAAACAGCAAAAGTCTAATCCCAAAGCCGGCAGAAGGCAGCAAATAATTAAAATCAGAGTAGAAATAAATGAAAGAGAATAAAAACAATACAAAAAATAAACAAAATAAAAAGCTGGTTCTTTGAAAAGATTAATAATATTGACAAACACCTGACCAACCTAACCAAAAGAAAAAGAGAATGGACTCAAATCAGAAAAATAAGAAATTACAAAGGAGACATCAAGACATAGTGGGGAAATTCAAAGGATTATTAGAAACTATTTTGAAAGTAGACTAATAACTTTGATGATTATAGATGCAAAGATTTTAAACAAAATAATACCTATATACATTCAAGACCATATTAAGAAAATTGTACATCATGACCAAGTTGGTTTCATCTCAGGAAAGCAAGGCTGGTTCAACATATGCTCATCAATACATGTTATTCACCACAAAAAATAGAACTGAGAACAAAAACCACATAATCATATCAATAGATGCTGAAAAAGAATTTGGTAAAACCCATCACCTATTCATATTAAAAACACTGCAAAAAATTGGAATAAAAGGGATGTATCATGGCATCATTAAGGCAATATAGAATAAACCCAAAACCAACATCATATTGAATGGGAAAAAATGTGAAAATTCCCCCTGAAATCAGGAATAAGACAAGGATGCCCACTATCAACACTCCTTTTCAATACAGTCCTCAAGACTCTTGCAACAGCAATAAGACCAGAGCAGGATATAAAAGGAATTCTACTTTAAAAATTTATACTCCAATAGACTTGAAAACCTGGAAGAAATTGATAGATTTCTAAGCACAGTTAACCTTCCTACATTTAGCCAAGAGGACATAGCAAGCCTAAACCAACCAATAACAACCAAAGAAATAGAAATGGCAATAAAAATTCTTCCACCAAAGAAAAGCCCAGGCCCAGATGGGTTCCCAGCTGAATTCTACAAAACCTTCAGTGAACAACTAATACCAATACTGCATAACATGTTCCGGGAAATTGAAAGAGATGGAACTCTCCCAAATTCCTTCTACGAGGCCAGTATCACATTAATCCCCAAACCAAATAAAGATACCTCAAGAAAGGAAAACTACAGACCAATATCCTTAATGAACATAGATGCAAAAATTCTAAACAAAATACTAGCTATACGCATTCAAAACTATATCAAGAGAATAATACATCATGGCCAAATCGGTTTCATCCCAGAAAAACAAGGCTGGCTCAACATACGCAAATCAATACATGTTATTCACCACATAAATAGAAACAAGAACAAAAACCACATCATCATAGCAATAGATGCTGAAAAATCATTCGACAAAATCCAACACCCATTTATGTTAAAAACACTGCAAAAAATTGGGATAGAAGGAAAGTACTTCAACATCATTAAGGCAATATACTGCAAACCCAAAGCCAACATTATATTGAATGGGGAAAAACTGCAAGAATTTCCGCTACAGTCAGGAACAAGACAAGGATGCCCACTATCACCACTCCTTTTCAATATAGTCCTTGAGACTCTTGCTGCAGCAATCAGACAAGAGAAGGAAATCAAAGGAATTCACATAGGAAGAGAGGAATTAAAATTATCCTTATTCACAGATGACATGATCCTTTATCTGGAAGACCCAAAGAACTCAACCAAAAGACTTCTGGAGCTGATTGACAAATTCAACAAAGTCGGAGGTTACAAAATCAACCTAAAGAAATCAGTGGCTTTTCTTTATGCCAACAACGAATCCACAATGAAAGAAATAAAAACAACAATTCCATTCACTACAACCTCAAAACCAATAAAATACCTAGGAATAAACCTAACCCAAGATGTAAAAGACCTCTACAACAAAAACTATAAAACATTAAAGAAAGAAATTGAAGAAGACCTTGGAAGATGGAAAGATCTCCCGTGCTCATGGATAGGCAGAATAAATATCATCAAAATGGCCATTCTGCCAAAACTGATCTATAGGTTCAATGCAATTCCCATTAAAATACCAGTGACATTCTTCAGAGACCTAGAAAAATCAATCATGAATTTCATATGGAGAAAGAAAAGACCTAGAATAGCCAAAGCAATTCTCAATAACAAGAAACACGCAGGAGGCATTACAATCCCAGACTTCAAACTATACTATAGAGCAATAGTAGTAAAAACAGCATGGTACTGGCACAAAAACAGATATACTGACCAGTGGATTAGAATAGAAGATACAGAAACAAACCCACACATCTTTAGTCAATTAATCTTTGACAAAGGGGCCAAACACATACGCTGGAGAAAAGACAGCCTTTTCAACAAGTGGTGCTGGGAGAACTGGCTAACCATTTGTAAAAAGATGAATCTAAACCCCTATATCTCACCAAACACAGGAATCAACTCAAGATGGATCAAAGACTTAGAAATTAGACCTGAGACTGTGAAGCTAGTAGAGGAGAGCATAGGTTCAACACTACAACATATTGGCACAGGCAGTAACTTTCTCAACAAAACCTCCAAAGCTCAGGAAATTAAAGCAAGAATAAACAAGTGGGATAACATCAAACTAAAAAGTTTCTTCTCATGAAAGGAAACTATCAATAACCTAAAGAGGAAGCCTACAGAATGGGAAAGGATCTTTACCAGCCACCATTCTGATAGGGGGCTAATATCCAGAGTATACAAAGAGCTCAAAAGACTCTACACTAGCAAAACAAACAACCCAATCAAGAAATGGGCAAATGAACTAAATAGACACTTCACAAAAGAAGAGCTACAAAGGGCCAATAGATACATGAAAAGATGTTCTTCATCACTGGCCATCAGGGAGATGCAAATCAAAACTACACTGAGATTCCATCTAACCCCAGTCAGTTGTAGCAAGCATAAAGAAATCAAATAACAACAAATGCTGGCGAGGATGTGGGGAAAGAGGAACTCTTTTACACTGTTAATGGGAATGCAAACTAGTTCAACCACTATGGAGATCTGTGTGGAGATTCCTAAGAAAGGTGGGAATAGATCCACCATATGATCCAGCTATACCACTCCTGGGTATCTTTCCAAAGGGGTTGAATTCAGAGAAATACAGCAACATATGCATACCTATGTTCATAGCAGCACAATTTGTAATAGCCAAAATATGGAACCAACCCAGATCACCATCAACAGATGAATGGATAGCAAAACTGTGGGAAATACACACAATGGAATTCTATTCAGCCATAAAGAAGAACAAAATTATATCATTTGAAAGAAGATGGAAAGCCCTGGAGAACATTATGTTAAGTGAGATCAGCCAAGCACAGAAGAAGAAGATACATATGTTTCCTCTAATATGCCCAAACTAGGAAACCCAAAGAACACCAGTGGGACTCCAGATATTGAAGGGGAAATACTAGCTAAGTTTGGATGGTAAGATAGGAGAGGAGGAAGGCCGGTCTTGATTAATAAGGGTCTACACTTGAACATGTGTAAAATTATGAATAAGACATGGTTAACCTGGACAACCATTGGCGGGACAGGGGAAGGGAAAATGGGGGCAGGGGGGGGAAGAGGGCACCAAATATAGTGTAAATGTATACTATTTATGTTCAATAAAAAATTGTTATATAAAAAATCTCTATTATAATTCCTTTGTAAAGAAAAATAACTACGTCTTATTTAGGTTTTGTACAAATCATAATAATTAAATATTTGGATTACATAAGACAAAAAAAAAGGAATTCAAAGAGCAATTAAAATTATCTCTTTTGCAGATGACATGATCCTATATCTAGAAGACCCAAATAACTCAATCAAAAAAGTACTGGAGTTGATTATCCAATTCAGCAAAGTGCTGGGATACAAAATCAACCTAAATAAATCTGTGGCTTTCCTATATGCCTACAATGAATCCATGAAGAAATAATGAAAACAATCCGATTTATAATTACCTCAAAACCAATTAAATACCTAGGAAAAAAACTTAACCAAATACATAAAAGCTCTACAATACAACCTATAAAATTGTAAAGAAAAAAATTGAAGAAGACCTTGGAAGATAAAAATATCTTTCGTGCTCATGGATAGGCAGAATAAAGATTATGAAAATGGCCATTCTTCCAAAAGTGATCTACAGATTCAATGTAATTCTTATTAAAATACCAACAACATTCTTCATAGACATAGAAGAATCAACCATGAATATCATATGGAGAAATCCAGAATACTCAAAGCAATTCTCAGCAATAACAACTATGCAGGAGGCATCACAATCCCTGAAGTCAAATTATATTACAGAGCAATTGTAGTTAAAATAGCATGGTATTGGCACAATAACAGGCACACAGACCAATGGAACAGAATAGAAGATACAGAAACAAACCCAAACTCTTATAGTCAATTGATCTTTGACAAAAGTGCCAAATTCATATGCTGGAAAAAAAACAGCCTTTTCAACAAATGGTGCTTTGAGAACTGGTTCTCCATTTGTAGAAAGATGGAACTAAATTCCTACCTCTCATCATGCACAGTAATCAACCCTAGATGGATCAAATATCTGGAAATCAGACCATAGACTGTGAAACTATTAGAACAGGGCATAGGTTCAACACTCCAAAATATAAGCACAGGTAGTAATTTCCTCAACGAGACCTTCAAAGTACAGGAAATTAAAACAAATTTAAAAAGTGGAATGGTATCACACTAAAAAGTTTCTTCTTGCTGGGCATGGTGGCTCACGCTTGTCATCCCCGCACTTGGGAGGCAGAGACAGGAGGATTGTGCAGGTTCGAAGCCAGCTGCGCGTGCTCACTTAGGAGACCCTGTTTCCAAATAAAAATGTAAAAATAGGTCTGAGAGTGTATCCCAGAAGTAGAAGGGCTTCCAGGAACCCCAATACCACCAAAAAAAAAAAGTTTCTTCTCATCAAAGGAAACCATCAAGAACCTAAAGAAAAAGCCTAGAGAATGGGAGAAGATCTTTACCATCTACTACTCTGATAAAGGGCTAACATCCAGAATATACAAAGAGTTTAAAAGACTCTACACTAGCAAAACAAATAACCCAATTAAGAAATGGGTAACAAAATTGAATAGACACTAAAAAAAAGAAGAACAAATGGCCAGTAGATACATGGAAAAAAAAAGTTCAACATCATTAGCCATCAGGGAGATGCAAATCAAAACTACACTTAAATTCCATCCAACCCCAATCAGAGTGGCTCACATAAAGAAATCAAATAACAACAAGTGGTGGTGCAGATGTGGGGAAAGAGGGACTCTTTTACATTGTTGGTGAGAGTGCAAACAACTCAGCCGCTATGGAGATCAGTGTGGAGATTCCTTAAAAAACTGGGAATGGATCCACCATATGACCAGCTATACTACTCCTGGGCATATTTCCAAAGGGGTTAAAATCAGAGAACTACAATAACATATGCATACCCATGTTCATATCAGCACAATTTGCAACAGCCAAAATATAGAATCAACCTAGGTCTGCATCAACAGATGAATGGATTGCAAAATTATGGAAAATATACACAATGGAATTCTACTCAGCAATAAAGAAGAACAAAATTATGTCATCCACAAGAAGATGGAAAGATCTGGAGAACATTATGTTAAGTAAGATTAGTCAAGCACAGAAAGAGAAGAGACATATGTTCTCTTTAATACGCTCAAGCCAGGGAGTATTAGAGACACCAGAGTGACTCCAGATAATGGAGGAAAAAATCTCAGCAAAGCCGGAAAGGAAGGGTAGGGAGAAAGAAGGTTGAGGTTTATTAATGGAAATGCTACATTTGAATATGTGTGAATATAACATTGTTAACCTGGACATGCAGTGTTGGGAGAGAGGGAAAAGATGAAGCAGGAGGAGGGAGGGCACCAAGTACTGTGTGAACATAAGCCATTGTCAACATGATCCACATTATGATGTGAGGATATAATTCACCAATAAAAGAAATAAAATAAATTACTTAAAAAAATAAAACCTGATTGTAATCAACCTACTTTTTGACAGCTCTGCTTTATAACCTATCACTTATTTCAACTTAATTAAAGCATGCAATGCCATGCAAAATTATTTTGTTTGACAAAGCCTTAAAGCAGAAATAAGTGGTTTATCTCCTCCTCCCCAACACAAACAACTTTCCAGCACCTAAGATAGGATCAGGCAAAGAGTTTACGCCCAACATATGTGCTGACTAATTTACTACTTCCTAACACTGATCTTCAGGTGATAATTTTTTATATGACCTTATACTTTTCCGATTGAACATGTATGTACACCGTGATTGCCTGGGAGATAGCACACCAGTTATAGTCTTGTTGTTTATATTCAATATTCCAAATGTTTGCTCAAACAGTGTGAAATCACATTGCTTCTCATTAATATTTCACAGATAATAAAATCTGTCCTCATGAAAAGTTTCTATTGTTTTTCTTTAAGTATTACTTTAAAATATCATTGCCTTATATGATTATATCTTGGTTTGTTCACTTGAATATAATCTTTTGAGATAGGAGCCTGTTTATTTTAGAATTATAAACTTATAACAACATAACTTTTCTAACATTACTTTATGTTGGAGCTATTCTGTACCAGGCAAACAGTGTTCACTCTTGACTCTTACCATTTTCTAGTTAGTATTATTGTTACATTAAATAATAATTCATTTTATTTCAAAATACTATACCTATAAAACAAAAATAGCAGTTAGTGGGAAAATAAGTAGAATTATATCATTTTAGCTATTTACAACAAGTTGGAGAAGAACAGAATTTTATCCATCAAAATGGCAGTTTGATGCTTTCCACAATTATTAATGTAATCATTTTTCTTTACAAAATCGAGAATTATGTGTTTTTGTGTGCTCTATTTTGATTATATAATTGTAGAAATATTTTAAAAATATTTTTCAGCCGGGCGTAGTGGCGCACACTTGTAATCCCCGCTTGGGAGGCAGAGACAGGAGGATCGCGCAGGTTCGAAGCCAGCCGCGCGCGCTGGCTTAGGAGACCCTGTTTCCAAATATAAAAATGTAAAAAGAGGTCTGGGAGTGTAGCCCGGAGGTAGAAGGGCTTCCAGGAACCCCAGTACCACCAAAAAATATATATATATATATATATTTTTTTTTTTTTCATTTGCTCTAACCACCTCACACCCTGCTATTGAATGAAGTAAAGACTGAAATCCAAGAAGGCTTTGACATTGTATAGTATCACTTGAATTTTTTCCTGTTAAAAAATGTTTGCTGAGCCGGAGATGGTGGCACACGCTTGTAATCCCTGCACCTGGGAGGCAGAGACAGGAGGATCACACAGGTTTGAAGCAAACTGCGCTGGCTTTAAGAGACCCTGTTTCCAAATAAGTATAATAATAGGTCTGGGCATGTAGCCCGGAGGTAGAAGAGCTTCCAGGAACCCCAGTACGACCAAAAAAAAAAAAAAAAAAAAGTTTGCTGAATCCCAGTTATTTATATATTCTGGAAAATCGGTAAAAGAATATTTGTTCACATTATTTCTGTTTAAAAACACTTAGAATTTTATGTATTTTAATCAAAGGACTAGGAAGAGGGCTCTATATTATAATGTAGCGTGGACTGAGATTAAGGAATTAACGGTTCCTTCTTTTAGTTTTAAAATTGCTTTCCTCCACTAGGGCTGATGTTTATTTTTGATAACAATTCCTTAGGAGGGGATGCAAAGCACAGATGATAGCATTCCCGACACAAGTTGACACCAATAAAAGAGAGCTTGTTAGATGCCAAAGAGCAAGTCCTTCTGTAGAGAGGAGTTTTATATTCCACACCCTCAGATGTACAGCTGGCAGAAGATTAATAGTAAATATCTGAAAACCAAATCTAGGACAGAAAAACACCACTAAGGAGAAAAAATACCATATGTCTTCCATTATTCAGGCCCTCTCATGACATCAGGAGTGTGATTAAGGTGTAGCCACATGGAGTACAGGTGGAATACGACATATGGTACGTTTCCTGTCTAACTCTGCATCTCAGTGCTCTTGTCAGCTGAAACTACTAATAAACTCTTATTACCACTTGAATACGTGCAAATATGAATTTGTTATAAACTTTTAGTATTGTAAATGAGCTTTTGGTAACTTTTTTATTAATGACCCTCAAAGTGAACTTAAATATAGATATTAATAAATTGAGAAAGTTTAAAGGTATTTATAATAGCTATCATTTATGGAAAGTTTTCTGAGGATAGTGAATTTACTAGTTGCTTTAAAAGTATAAACATGGCTGGACACGATGGCGCATACTTGTAATCCCAGTGTTCGGGAGGCTGAGACAGGAGACTCACAGTTCGCAGACAGCTTCAGCTACTACTTAGTGAGGCCCTCTGCATCTCAGCGCGACCCTCTTTCAAAATAAAGAATAAAAAATAGGGCTGGGGGAGTTGCATAGAGGTAGAATGCCCCTGGCATTTTATCTATTTTCCATCCCCATTACTGCAAAAAAGTATAAATGTATTTCTCCATGATTCCATATAAGTGGAAGAGTTGAGATTCAAATGCAAATGCTTATAATTGTAGTCTGTATACTTAATATTATACTCTTTTTTAAATTAAGGTATTTTCATAAACTGTTACATCGATGAAAACAAAACATATTACATTGATTTTTACTATTTATAGTAATTAAGACAGTTGAAGATAAGACACTTTCAATGATAGTTTTAATATATCAACCAATTTTGTGGGTATGTGTGTGTGTGTGTGTGTGTGTGTGTGTGTGTATTTGTGTGTTACTAGGGATTAAACTCAAGGGCATTCTACTTCTGAGCTATCTATTTTCCTAAGTCTATTTAATTTTATTGAGGGATAAGCGCCTTATCAAGTTGCTGAGACTGGCCTCCAACCTAGGACTCCCCGTTTCAGCTTCTCAAGCACAAGGATGAGAGGTGTGTACCACCATGCTCAGCTATCCACTTGTTCTTTGCTATCTACCCCCACAAGAGAGAGAGAGTAATCTTGATTTTTCAAATGAGCTGGACTTAGTGCTTTCCTTTTATTAAATAAAAGTGATAGACATAATAGTATACCACTTATAAACTAAATTGTAAGTAGACTGCAGGGGAACTTGGACCATCTGTAGCCCACCGTTATCTCCCCCAAAAAGGAGCTGTAGCTCTCATCTATCACCATGTGACTGAGCATGAAGAAAGATCTCATCAGTAGAAGTCTCAAGGGTGGAGACCCCTCAGAGTTACAGCTTGATGGCACCTTCATGAGAGATCCTGGGTCAGACCACTCATCCAGATTCCTCAGCTGCTTAAACAGGTCAAAATGTTAACTGTCTGGTTTTTTTAAGCCGCTAAATTATGAGGCTATTTTCACCCAGCACTGCTCAACAATCTCTTTTATACAGAAGGTGAATTTAAAATTCACCTTAACAAAATAAATAGTCTATGATTGAATGAATAAATAGATGAATGGCAGTCTAGGACGTTTGAAAGTTAGGTTTTAAATTACTAATGGATACAAGGCATTATTTTTATAAGAACCTTAAGCAATCACTCATATATATGTGAATTTATATAATGTATTCAAAAAGTATATATTTTTAGGTATGATTAGTATGTCAGATTATCCCAAAGTTATAGAAAATGTTACATGTGTTTAATAATAGCAAAACTGAGACTCTTTACAGATGGCCTTGCAACTGTGTTAAAGAATAGCATGTGTCCATTTGCCACAGACAACAGTTATATTTTATACTTTGGAAGATAAGGAAGATACTTGGACACCTCCTATTTTATATGTAAATTCATTTAATAAACCGCCACTATTTACACTGGAAACCTTGTCTCTGCTGTTCTGAAGACCGCATACTTCAAAAGAGGTCTAACTCTGTTTCCCATCCTAATATCAGACTTTTTTTTTTGGTGGTACTGGGGTTCCTGGAAGCCCTTCTACCTCCGGGCTACACTCCCAGACCTATTTTATAGGTTTTATTTGGAAATAGGGTCTCAAGCCAGCACAGCTGGCTTCAAACCTGCGCGATCCTCCTGTCTCTGCCTCCCAAGCGTGGGGATTACAAGCGTGCGCCACCACGCCCGGCAACATCAGACTTTTTGTCCAACAGATAATGTCTTCTAACCTCATTAGACAATAATTGTTTAATATATAGCACTTCATGCTTCTATGACAATAAAAATACTGCCATAGCATGCTGTAATCTTCTGTTTGTTCCTAATTATTTTTCAAGATCCCTGACTGCCGGAGCCAGCCGGCAAAAGTACGGGTTCTGAAGAGTGGAATGAGGATGAAATAATATAACTCTTAAGAATTTAATTCCAAATATAATTTACTCCTAAACATGGAAGGATCACCAGCCCACTCCCAGGTCGATATCTCTACTGGCCCATCATGGGGCTTCTTCTCTTGTAGTATTTATAGTTTTTAGCTTTAGGTTACCCCGATGAGAAAAAGTCCAAAGTCCCGGGCAGGTCAAACAATACCCTGGTGCAACACAAACAACACAAAGTTAGCCTTAGCTCAGACAGAACAATAGCATCATTAGCATACATTACTTTGAAACCTCCATGACCTCAAACCTTGTTGACTCTGGGCGAAAGGACAGTCAGAAGCATGCTTTTAGTAAAGATAAGGGGAAGACCTTAATGGCTCCCCACACCTGATGATGACACAACTCCTTTCCATAGGCAAAAGTACTAATGTTTCCCCCTAATTCCTATAGAGCTTTGGGTACATTTTCAGTGTTGGTTGTTTGAATATTTATATTCTGACCTATAAAGTAAAGACATATTCTTAGTCATATTTATACCTCAAGACCTAGAATTAGGCTCACTGTAAATTAGTAAGATTTAATTATTACAAGTTACATTTGATGAAAATTTGTCAGTCTCTATAGCTTAAAATGTACATAAATAAATTTTCAAAATGCCCAGTTAAAAATATTCTATAAAAGGTGAGCCTACTGGATTGTCCTAAGTACCTTCTCCAATTTATCTTTGATTTTTATTCAGCTAGCTTTAGTTATTCTATCTGTTCATAGGGCTACCATAGAAGAAATATAAAATATTATGCACTAAACCTCACATAAGATTGCTACAGATTGAATATTTATGTGACCCCATACTCATATATTAAAACCCCCAAACCAATATAATGGCATCAAAAGTGGGGCGTTAAGGTGGTGGTTAGGTGATTATGACTCTTTTCTTACAAAAGAGCTCTGAGGATGCCTGTTGGCCCCTTGGCCCTGTCAAGACACATAACCTGTGCCATCTGTGAAGAGTAGTCCTTCAGACAACACCAAAGTTGCTGGACACTTGAGCACAATGTTCTTAGCTCCCAGAGTTATGAGAAGAAATTTTCTTTTGCTTTTAAAAAACATAGAATAAGGTATTTTGTTTCAGTGCACCCCAAATGTCTTGGCTGATAGAATTTCCCTGACATTTTAAGAAATGTAGGTTTCCTTTGCCAGCGTTTAAAAAAATTAGTTATATATGAGTTTGTACTATCACTATATTAAGAAAATAAGTACATGGCAAATATCTCTCTTGCAAATTTTTGGTAAACTTGTTATCACCTTGTGTTCTAAAGACTTATGTAACTTATAAAGGTCTTTTTCCAACTTCAGAGTGTAATCTTTTTTCTTTTTGCACCTGTTTTTAAAGACATATATTTATTCCCAAGGCTCTACCCTAAACATTGAAATTGCATATCTAATTTTTGAAACTGCATTTTTCTACACAATGCCAACTTAAAATATTACTACAATGCACCAATAAAAATTTAAATAATTAAAAAATTGTGAAAATTACAGACTTAATATCATGTCACCTATATACTAGCAAAAACTAGACTGATATTCTTACTGTTTTGTAACATACTTTCATTATGAGTACTTCATGGCCATAACTGTCTGCATAAGTGTTTTTAAAGCTCTGTTCAGCATATATTCCACTATTTATGCAATTAATCCCTAGATATATAAGATACTTCTAATTTTCTGTAATAAATAAATTCCATGAGAAATAAAAAATGTATCTTGGTTTTCTCTGGCCTAAAACTTTCTCCTTTGTATTTTCTTTTCTTTCCTTCTCTCCTCCTCATCCTTCTTTCTCTTCCTCTCCCTCCTCTTTGTCTTCCTAGCCATGCTGGGGACTTAACACAGGGACATTCTATTTCTGGTCTATACTCCTAACCTTATTCAGAATTTAGTTTGAGAAAGGTCTTTTTAAGTTGGTAAGGCTGGACTCAAACCTGCAATACTCCTATCTCAGCCTTCTAAATACCAGAATTACAGGTGTGTGACTCTGTGCCAGACTGTCTTCATTATCTTAGGAAATGTAGAGCTCTAATTGCTCAGGTCAAAAATATGAAATCATCCATTAATACTGTCTTCATATTACCCAAGTTAAATTCAACAGCAAATACATCCAGTTTAATCTTCAAAAAGTATGCAAAACTTACCGCATTTCATGACTTCCACTGCTCCCCTCTGGTTCAAACTTCCAATGTTTGTAGTAATTGACTGGCTTCCCTGTTTTGGTCTTTGCTACCTGTCTGTTGGGGCTTTAAACCAAATTAGAATTTTAAAAAGCAACATCTCAAAACATACAAGTGGGTTCTCATTTTACTCAGAGGAAAAATCAGGCATCTTAACTTTAGCTAACTACTAGATTTCATCTTCTACAATTTCTGCCTTTTTTGGAACACACAAAGCACTGAGCACTTTTTCTTTTTGTTTTAATGTAGGAAGGCGGCAGGATCTCTGCACGTGCCCTAACGTTACTTCCCAACACACTCATGACTTGGTTCTTCCTTTCCTTCTAATATTCCATATACACATTATGGAATACACATAATTACTGAAGGTTTGGATAAGATCCCACTACTAGTCTACCCCACAGAAAAATATATAACATGGTTTTCTCTATAAAACTGATTACTATTTGAAATATTGTATATTTCTGTTTATAGTTCATGCTTTCTTCACTAATATGTAAAACCTGAATAATACAAATTGTTGTCTGTTTTGTTCACTGTTGATGCCTCAGCGCTTAGAATATGTATATAAATTGCCATCTTTTGAATTATTAATAAATCTGGAAATTCTTTTAAATCTAGAACAATCTGAAGCTACTTCATTCTTCTATAATGGCTGCACAATTTTGCGTTTTATTGATGTATATTAATTTGTTTACCTATTTTAATTTGGTAGTTATTTTTTATTTATGACTTTGAGTGCTTTTTTAATTTGAGTTTTCATATTTAAAATATGTGGCCTCCTTAGTCACCTCTGCAATTCCCTCTTTCTAGAAACAGCCATTTTAATTCCTTGGCTTTTTCATTTGGTAATTACATCCATATTTCCAAACAATTTCATTGCATTACTATTTTTGTTTCCTATTTATTTTTCAGGATTATCATTAAACATCATGTAATAGATACATATACACACATTCTATATATCCTTTGACATTGAGCTTCTTGATTTATGGATGTAGACAAGTGAGAACTCTTGTATGTTTTAATTTTACAACAATTACCTTGGGAGATATCCGTAGAGAAATATGTGGGAAATCTAAGTATATTCCCTTCCCAGACAAGAAGACAATGGGAAGTAAATCTTCCTCAACCTGTTGGTAGAGAAAACCTTCAAAATTGACTTTGTAGAATTGTGGAAAACATCTCGAGCTATAGAGACAAAAACTCTATAGCCATTAGCACTGACTTGAATAAGGCTGAGAAGACACTGCCCTGGGAAAGATTTAAATGGAAGACTATCAACTGTCAAATTCTCCATCTATACGTCCCCCAGTAATACCTGAAGAAGCATGTTCCCCAGGGGTTTGAAGAGAAGATGAGGTCACTGATGCCGTTCGATTCATGCCTGCCTTTGTGAAGTACAAGGAGCAGCTTGGTACCAATGCATTATGCATGTACAGGCCTTGAGCATCCTGTGTGCTGCCATGCATATTTTTTCATGCGTAGGGCTTTTTATTTGTGAGGACTACAAATGACACTGCTCCCTTCTACTTCCCATCATTGGGTCAGGATGAAGAAGGCTCAGATGCTATCCAACAAAAGGAAAAGGGCTTCCAAGGATAACATCTGTCTCATTGGCACTGCCTCCCCTGTTTATGGTTTTAGCCTTGAAATTACCTTTGGGCTTGGCACTTCTAAGATAGACTGAATTGCTGGCTCTGTTTCTTTCTTTTTCTTTCTTTAATTTTGGGAAACGACAGAATTTCAGGTCATATTTTAACAAATGTTAAACAAGCGTTTAAAAAGTGTTTTTTAAAAGATAAACAGACATGCTCTACCTTCTTCTGCATTCTGTCATAGGGTTTAAGCCCTTTATTTGATATGTAGTAATTGGAACAGGACAGACAGCAGCTGCCATATTCCTCTGTAGAAATGTGCCGTGTGGGCTCTGTGCCAACCGCCCTCTTGCCTGGCTTTGCTATCGCTTCTGTTCACATGCTCCTTTTCTTAATTAGAATTCAAATATGCCAGTAGTTTTTCTTTCTGTGAAAAAACTCTCTTTTCTTAGTGTGGGAATCTACAGACTATTTTACTATGAATAAAATTCTGAACTTTTTAAAAAATGTAGCATCTTTCTGACAAGAAAATTGCATTCACATCCAGCAACATATCATCTCTCCATGTAAAGTATCTGCCTTTGTGATATACCCCTATGCATGTCTATTAAATTAAATTCATGTTAATGACAAAATAAAACCAAGGCTAGAACTTGATATTCATCTTAAACTAAATATAGATTACAGAGAGTTCAAAGGAATAAGGTGAATTATTTGAATTAAAATGATTTTACTCCAGAGGCAGTTGAATATGGGCATAAAAATAATCAGAATTGTATAATACATAAGATTGAATGGTGTTCATAATTTCCTTCTAATTAACCCTTCATACATAGGCACCTTAATACTGGATTGTTTTTTTTTAAAATCATGTATGTATACCTGCAGTAAGATTAATATTAAGGAACAGTGATCTTAAACCTAATTGAAAATTTATTAGCTTGAGAAAAATGTTTTAACTTTGGTATATACATCTTTGCTTCACTTTAAAACCAACTCCAATAGTGAGTGAATTTTCTTAATCTATTTTCAGAAAAGCTTCATAATATTGAATGCCTTTTCATGTGCTAATTGGGGAGAAATAAACAAAATGGAAGTTTGGACAGAGTTTTCAGAACTGGTTTGAAAGAGCACAGAGCTATATGGTCAGTTTAATCCACAAGCAAAATTAAGCATTCAATTCAATCAGATCTCCATCAATTTCTCACCCAATAGGCAGGTAACAACATAATTTTGTACTTTTTGGCGTGATAATCATTAATATTTCTTCAAAATGGCTTTAGCAAGATGATAGCATCCTGTCCACACTGACCTAACAATATTGATAGAGAATCCATTGATGGTACCTCTCACTCACCCCAATTGAGTAATACATTTATAAAGAAAGGACACCTAAAAATAATACAGCTCAAATGCTAAGTATCAATAATATTGAAATTCTGAATGTACAAAAGCACACTAAAATATCACTATTACTAGTAGGAGAAATATTTATGAATAACTGTCTTCATTAGAGAAGAGAAATGAGCATGAAATCGATCCAGTTCTGTCGGTTATTAGAGAAGATACTTGGGGTAGTCTACATTTCCTAAGATGTCACAGAGATGATGTCCTTGAGGATTTCTCTATGACATTCACTTGATAAGATTGTATAGACACATTTATTTTTTAAATTCAGGCTATCTTCCTCATTTCTTATCTCAATTCTGACATTAATTCTCTGTTTGGATGTCTGGGGCAATGAAACTTGCTTTCCATTAAGTGGCGGGTGACAGCTTGAGAGCCATCGTACTGTGATAGAGAAAATGGCCAGTTTCTAAGTGGGTTAATTATCAAGCATTAATGGTAAAAATAACTGGAAGAAAGACACTCCTTTGGTACTATTGACTTCACAATAGTCAATCAGCCCTTTCCTGACTTTTGAAATGAAGTGCTTCTTTTAACATTTAATTCTGTAAGTTGTATTTTATAGAGCGTTGTCCATTGCATCCTTGTTTTAAATATAAACCCTTCTAAAACTTTATTTTTATGGTTCATTATTTTCATACTTGTATTGGTGCATGATAGCATCCTATCATAATGCATTTCAGGGTGATAGTAACATGGAAGCACACAGCACTTGGTGAGTTTTCTTCTGGATTCCTCCCCATCCTCAACCCACACATGATATAGAGATTGACATTAGTCTTCTTACATACATTTGTAACATCGATGAAAGTATTTTTTGTTAATTCTTTCTCTTTGCTCAAATCATGCACATCTCCTTGCTGTGTTTTTTACTTGACGACCTACTGAACCGAGATCACTCTCTTTGTTTAAACCTTTCTGGTTTGACAGCTTTCTCTTTGTTTTCCTTAGCATCTTCCCTTGTGGCATATTCAAGTAGCAGTGGCAGGTTTCTACTCAGAGGCTGCTACCTTGACACTGAGGTCCAACCTCTTGGCTACACAGGTGAAAGCTTGGAGTTAACACTGTTTTGCTGTGACTTGTGTCGATGGTTCTAGCTGTGGTTCTCATTTTGCATGACATTGCAAACATACAAGTGGTGATTGTTTTATGAAATTTTCATGCTTTTGCTTACCCACCTTCTTTCTTCAACACTTTGTGTAAAAGTCTGTTTTTACTGGGAGATCTATTGGAGCAGGGAAATGAGAGTCCTTAGTCAATGTGATGGTGAATATAGGTTGAGTTAGCTATTTGTAAGCTCTTATAAGGCGGCATGAGATCTAAAAAAAAAATTAAGAGTATTTTTTTAAAACTAACTTATAGTAAAATCACCTTTCTATGATTTTTATTGGATTATATTTTAAAACACTGCTTAGTTTGAATGTCCTCTCTCACCAAAAGAATTTCTTATGCTACACCTTGCTGTAATCAGAAAATTGCTATTACCTGTGACCTCATTTTCTGGTTGTTTAAACAGAGCAATATGACTTTCAAATGCAGTTATTTTCATTAAAAGATATAAAAGTAAAACTAGAAGTTACTTTCCTTTAATTAAATGAACATCGTTGAGAAGTATTTTAATATCTAGACTCATAATTTTACCTTTTTTAAAAATATCATGCCTACATGACCTCTAAATTACCACTATATTTCAATTCTCATTCTGTGTTATAGAACATTTCCTCACCAGAATTTTGATGATTACAACCTTAAAGTATATATTCCTGATAGTATAAAAGGTCATTAGATCCAATTTTCTTTGTTTATGATAAATTATTTAATTCCATGGCTAAGAAGGTAAGGAGAATCAAACCCAGTTGTGAATTTTTGTTTGTCAATATCATATCCTTGGCTAATGTAAAAACAGATGAAATTTATTTTAAAATCATCAGGAATTAAAAGAAAGCTAGAAATCCATCTTTAAAAATGGGGGAAATATACTAGAGACAATTAGCTAGCAGTGATCTTGGTCAATGGTCATTAAGTAAGGGCATGATGAAATGGCAAAGTGCAGTGTCTAATAGTTACAATCAGGTTGCCAGGGGTAGAGAGAAGAAAGTATAGTCCATAACATGAATATACAAACTCTGATGTAATTGTAAATAAAATCAAAATAAGAATAACCACAATAATTGAAACCTGGCATGATTTTAACAACTGTAGAACACATTTTTGTGTTTCTGAAATATTAATTTTGCTTATTTTTTCTGTATGAAGTATTTTGTGTTTTGCAGAAATCTGTGTGTGTCCATAAAGTAGACTGAGTTAGAGCCCATTAATAACTAGTACTGTTTTAAGATTGAAATTTCTGATCTGCTATTTATACAAAAGTGAGCTCTAATATCATGAATGAATAATACAAATATTATGCAAAATAATTCAGATTTATTATGTAATAAATTGATAGATAGGATTTGGGTGAGCTGCACAAATTACTTCACTAGGAAATCAGTCTGCACACTAAAAAGGTGAAAATGAGCTTAGGAGACCTAGATGAACCTTCTGAGAGCAACAGAATTTTATATTTAATAACAGCATTCTAAACTAGATCTGTAGGCAAAACCAACATTATATCATTTTAGTTTGGCATTTGCTTATAATTTTACCTAGACATTCTGTTACAAGTATTGTTCACAGGTCTGTGAACTTCAAAAGGCTATGTGACCTATATGATCCTCATTAGTCCTATTTATAATATGGCATTGAAGAATCTCTGATAGTTTTCAAGAAAAAAATTCTGACATAAAGTAATATTCTCTCAGTTCATGGATAAAAGTTTCAGTTACCATTTTTTCTCACTTTTGAGGTCCCTGTTTTTTCACATTCAGTCATCAGGAGATACGTGTTTGAAAGCAGAACAATGGTATCTGCCAGGCTTACTGTCCTGGATTTGTTGAAATTTCAACTTTGCATAAAATACGATGATTTTCTAAAAACATGTCATAAAATATTGTAAAGATAGACATACCAATTGATGCTTGCTAGAATTTAAAGAACTCATCAATATTCTATGTCATAAATTTGTTTTTTAACTATTTTTAAATTCTTGGCTAGTAAATATCTGAAGCTTTATTTTATATCTTTGTCAAATGGACTTGTTAATTTTAATCATATGCTGACAAAGAGTTACTCTTTCTGACATATTTCTCCCTGGCAAATGAAAGAATCTAGTCTCTGTTGTACTTTTGTAGAATTCACAGTTAGTCACCAGAGAAGGAGAGCATGGCTAGTTTGGAGAGAGATCCCAGGTCTTTTCACCCAGTTGCTTCTCTGCTATTTCTCATTTTGTTTTCTCTGAATTTTGGAAGGGCTCCAGGAAATGTGCTAAAGTTCTTCACCTTGATATCGCTCTCTAGTGAGGGGCTACAGAAGCTGTGTCAGTTCCGTCAGTTTAATTCCTATGGTGCAGGAAACTGTGTAAAACACTCTATAACATTCACAGTTCATAGGAGTTGAACAAATATTATATGTACTCCAACTAGGTAAGTGCATATGAATATTAATTTTATGTCAGTATATCAGTTCCTCATTAAAGTAGCTAGTTCACCAAATGACCTGTGAGAAGAAAGTATTTGTTTGCCTAATAAATATGGAAAAAATATCTTAGTTCCTAGAAATTGATGGTCTCATTTTAATATAAATATGCACAACTTTATTGTCAAGCAAAATAATATTTTTTCTATTTTATATCATAATATTTAGGGGGAATCTACCAAAATAGTGAAATGCAAAAATGATAATGGGGTTTATGGATCCTATCATTTTGTCCCTATAAGTCATAGCTTTATACACTCTTCCTGATGTATCTCTACACATATTTCAATCCAAGAATAGAAATATACCACATGAAAAAATACCTTGCTGGTTTTAGACATTCTCAGTAAAAGGTATAATTATCTTCCAATGTCTTTTATGAATTAAAAATAGTTTCCGCACATTTACAAGAGCTCCAGAAATTTATTCTAAATGGTAAAGGTCAGTAAAATGACTAACAGTGAAGTGCTTAGAATAAAAAAAAAACTATCTTTCATACAAGAAAATAATCAAAACTCTCTATTATATGAGAACAATGCAGAAGAGAGATATTTTTTTTTAAAAAGGAAAAAAAAAGAGCGAGCCTTCACAATTTTAGTTCATACATGGGGCATTATATTATTGAGTCTTTAAAAACATGTTTCACTAAAGTTCATTTTTATCTGTATAGATTTCAGTATTATTTCCATAATTTGGGAGTAATGGGATTCATTTTATTTTGTGGCTTTACATTTTTTAAAAAATTCTCATCACAACAAAAACATAGCATTTGACAGAGAAGGAGGAGTTTTATTTACTCATTTAGTCACTAACAGAAAGAATTCTTTGGGTTATGAAGTTGTCCCTGGCTTCCCTTCATAAGAGTTTCCCTCAGTCTGGACTAGCTCTGTCTGGGGTGAGGGAGGGTCACCTGCCATTTAAAGGGAATGTTGCCTTTTGATGTCCATTGAAAATATACTAAGTTACTTTCTTTCTTTCTTTCTTTCTTTCTTTCTTTCTTTCTTTCTTTCTTTCTTTCTTTCTTTTTTCTTTCTCTTTTTTTGTGGCACTGGGGTTCCTGGAAGCCCTTCTACCTCCAGGCTACACTCCCAGACCAATTTTTTTTATATTTTTATTTGGAAACAGGGTCTCTTACGCCAGCGCGGCTGGCTTCGAACCTGAGCGATCCTCCTGCCTCTGCCTCCCAAGCGCAGGGATTACAAGCGTGCGGCACCACGCCCAGCCGTAAATTATTTTCTTTAAGCCCCCCCTAAAACTTTAAAAGTTCCCTCTTTCAGTCTGAGAGCAACAAAATTTGTTCCATTTACAGATACCCAGGTTTTGTTTTAACTGCCCTAAGAGCTAAACATAGAAACACAAATGAGGTTTCTGCTGGCCTCTAACTTTTAGAAATCAGTGATGTTCTTGGCTGCCCCAAATAAGGATCGAATGTAATGATATAAATTTCAGTCTTATTAACACACAGCAGTAGGTTCCTTTAATGACACTTGTCTGCAAGGCAATGTCCCCAGAAAACTGTGCTGAAAAGTGGGTGCTGAAGCTGAATGCGTGGGTCTGTTATTCCAGAAAATGATGGGAGTTCTTTCCAGTATTTTTTAAATCATAAAATGTGAAAAAAGCTTTCTCCTTATATCATCTATATTTACACTTACAGTAGAAATTATTATTACGGTTCTTATTTGACGGGTCCAGCCTGTCAGCAGTGGGCCTGAGAGGGAAGGTTGAGTGCCGACGGCCCCGAGCAACAGCAACACACGGAGCCTGGAGCCAAGTCAAGCAGGAGCTCCTTTATTCTTCTTCAAGCAACATATATATATAGCACAAAACCACAAGGGGAATTTCCAATGAGGAAATATCCTAGCCTATCAGGATAAAGGTCACCTCTTCACGGACCCAGCATGTAGCTCGCAGCCAATCCCAGGCCAGTACATGAGCCATTCATGTGTGTGGAAGCTCCTTTAAAGGTAAAAAGAGAAAAACTACTCAGTCTCCCCACTCATAACGAATAGGGAAACCTCGCCTTCCTCCAGGCGCCGTCTTAGCCCCTTTTCTGCAGAAGTTCTTAAACTTTACCTAAGGCTTAGCCTGCAGGCCACTCAGGCCGAGGGAGGCTGCATCTCTTTAGGTGCTGTATGCACACACCCCAACAATTATAATTCTCTTTGAATGATCATTTATTTGTTTGTTTGTTGGTTGGTTGGTTGGTTGGTTTTGCAAGGATTAAACCCAGGGATGTTCTAGTTCTGAGCTACACTGCCAGCCTTATTTTATTTTTATTTTGCAACAGTTTTGCTAGGTTGATGAACTGATTCTATCCTTAAATCTGTGATCCTCCTGTCTCCGCCTCCTAAATAGTGGGGTTATAGGCATGCACCACCATCCCCAGCTTCATATTTCTTAAAGATCATATACATTTTACATTTTATTTCATAATACTGACACATTTATTTCACTAAACATTTTTAAATTGCTTGCTATAGAGCAAGCTCCCCATGTTTTAAATTTCCCCATGGCAAAATTTATGCCATGTTTGTTCTCTAATTTTGCTCTCTGTTCTGTAAGTTTGTTCTTTCCTAAGGCCATAGTCATCTACTGTACTTTTTTAAAGTTCTATTGCTATAACAAAGTAATAGTATAATTTTGACTTATGACTCAACGAATCTGAAAGATCTGCGAAGCATAGTGTTTTCTTAAACTCGTTGCAGATAAGATATAAACATATTATCATTTTATTCACTGACTTTGCATAAATGTTAACACCTTTGATATTTCAGAAAGTCAAGGATTATTTTCCTCATATCAGTGCAGAAAAAAACCCCAGCTTGTTATGAAGTACTATTGTCTGTGCATATTTTTAAAGTTAGATGATGGAATTTTAAAATATTAAGTCTAATATTTTGATAAAATCTAAACCTAGCACTCAGCACTCTTAAAACCAGGAATATGGAACAGCTACCAAAGCGCATAAGAACCAGGCTACTCCCAACCCTGGATCTCCACTGCTGGGTGTGTGCAGATGCAGAAACATAAGGTGTCAACGTGTATTTCTGCTCACTAGCAGATGGCATTTTTAAAAATTCAGTCCATTGGAGACACAGGATATGTTATTCCTTGCTCCATTATTGTCTAACAAAAGTTCTTTAGGTTAGAAATAAAATACTGCATTTGTGCGTGGGTATGGCTGGCTGGATGTGTCTGTGTTTATGTCATGAGTAGTCTTTGTCACAGAATTCCTCTGTAGTCTTATTTTAGCACTATCAGGCCTGTGAGCCACCAAGTGAATGAGTCTGTGCTTTTCTGTGTCACTTGTTCCCATCTTTCTGTTCTGGCCTTATCAGATTACTTATTTATTTGTTTATTTACTTATTTATTCATTTATTTATAGTTCTGGGGATTGAATCCAGGGGCATTCTACCTTTGATCTATTCCCCCAATCCTATTTTTTAGAAAGAATTTTTGCTAAAATGTATAGAAATTTACCCTTTTGGGCAAATCTTAATACACATATGATTAGTGTCTTCTATATGATGACACTCTGCCACCAAAGATTTGGGTCTATAGCACTAAAGATGGGAACTTTTCCCACCCCTTCCTCTTTCAGATAAACATAGAGAACCTTCAAAGCTCAAGATCAACCAGTCTAAGGTAAACAAAAGAAAAGTGGAATCCACTCTGGATGACATTCTAGAATAGGTGAACCAGATCAAGTAGCTTAGTGATCAAGAGGAAGGTAAAATAGTGTTTAAGCTTCCTCTGAGGACCCTTTTACTTCTTCTGCCAATTCATTTATCTTATCTCCCATCTTCAGAGGTCAATTTTAGTCTTTTAAATCCCTTTTTTCAACATCTGACTGCCTCCACCTACCACAAGTTGATTCTTAAAGAGTCAGGTCCCACAACCTGTCCCCAAATCTCCAGCCTGGTTTACAGTACTTACCATTCTCCTAAGCTCTAGCATGCCCCATAACAGCAGTGCACAACACCCCTTATTCTGGTGCAAAGACTCAATGTCCTCTCCTTGGAAGGAAAAGAGGTAGAGAAAATTAAGCAAAAGTAAATAGTGCTTTTCAAAAAATAAATTAAGAGAGAAAAGATTCTGAACTGGTGTTCTGGTTTGTGCAGCAGTGTTCAAAACTGGGATGTAGCTCAGTGGCAAAGCGCCTGCTTTGCAGGTATGGCACCCTGGGTTCGATCCCGGTTCCAAAAAAAAAAAAACCAAAAAAAAAAAGAACCCCTTTAAAACTCTTTCTCTGCTTCAGTCCTCTGATGCTCCAGCACACAGTGGAGGTAAAGACTGGACACAGCTCCAGATCACAGTCTTGGCCAAAGGCCGCTTGTTTCCCACCAGCCTGCAGTCTGGGTTTATTCTAAAGGTCTCTTTCCAAAGTACTACAGTTCTCTAGCTCTGCTGGTTGTGCATAATTCTGGCCCAGTCCTATTATAAATGTTTCTTTAATGTTTTTTAAATTTTTTAAATGTATTTTTGCATTTAAATCTCATTAAGTTTATGAGAGCCTTATCATGTTGCTAAACCTACGATTCTCCAGTCTCATCATCTTAAGTACTGAGATCAGAGGCATGTACCACCACATCCATCCAGTATTTTATTTTACTTGTATGCTGCACATTTTGACCTTCTATTCAATGTTAAAGACTTCAGTAGAATTCACATAGATAAACCTTTTTTTTTTCCTGACAAAGGAAGTTGTGAATAGTCAAATGTTTGTCTTCTTCAAACACTTGAGTATCTGTTCCCTCTTTTTCACAACAGAAGTATGCCTCCAACTGAAGTGTGTGAGAGCAATCCCTATACATGGGATTATTTTCTACACATTCCTCAGTGCTAAACAGATTCAACCCACGTGGAGTTGGTGAAGAACCATAAACATGTAAACCCAGACCCATACTTACGCAGGAATCATCAGGAGGCTTCTCAAGTCTCTTGGACCCCCAGGTGTTGCTCAACATACTCCATGATGAGAAAGACCAGAAAGTTGTCCTTGAGCCAGGTGTGGTGGCTCACACTTGTAATCTCAGCATTTGGGAGGCTGAGACAGGAGGATCTGAGTTCAGGGGAAGCCTCAGCTACTTAGTTAGGCCTTCTGAAACTTAGTGAGACCCTATTTCAAAATAAGGAATAAAAAATAGGGCTGGGGGTGTAGCTTGGGGGTAGAATGCCCCTGGGTTTCATATCCAGCACCACAAAAAATAAAAAAGAAAGTTGTCCTCATAATGCCACTTCTGTGACAATCTATTGTGTTTAATGATGAGTAATCTAAAACAGAGTGTAGATATAACCTAGGACATTGAAGCAACGCTTAAAGGAATTCATGAGGCAAGGCGGAGTCTGAGAGATCCTTCCAGACACTGTGCAAATCAAGATCCAGTCCAACAGTCTCATTTCTACTACTTTTTATATAAATATAATAGTATAGTAGTTAAAATGCATTTACTGGGATGTACTAGGGAGCTATAAACTCAATTAAAAATGATAATATAGGCTGTCTGTAATGGTACTTGGGACACTGAGATAGGAGGATTACAGGTTCAAGTCCAGTCTAAGCAAGTTAGCAAAGCCCTGAACAATCTAATGAGACCTTGTTCCAAAATAAAAATATAATAGAGTTGAGGGTGTATATCAGATAGAAAACACCTAGATTCAATTCCTAGTAACACACACACACACACTCACACAAATACACACACACAGACATACAAACACACACAAAGATAATATGCAAAAGTATGCAAAAGTAAATTTGGTATACATGAAAGAACAGCAGTTAAATTTTTTCCTGGATAACAAATATTTTGATAAAAATTTGCTAAACGTCAAATGCCATTATTTAACGTCTTCAGGAGATTGTCTCACAAAGTAACTAGGAATATTTGAGAAGTGGTAATGTTTAAAGATAGTTTTTGGAAGAGGACTGAAACATATATATTTATTAGCTATATACTTCTGAAGAATGATCATTTGGAAGAAATAGTAGTCCTGGTGTCTTTATGGACTGCCGAAGCAGATGATATGCATGGATTACACATCTCAATCAAGAAAGTTTTACCTGCAGACTAAAGCACTCCTATACATAGATGTTGTTTCTTGTGCATAATCACTTTGGCTTTTTTTAAACAAATTTTTATTGAACATAAATAGTATACATTTACACTATATTTGGTGCCCTCTCCTCCCCTCCCATTTTCCCTTCCCCCCTCCCACCAGTGGTTGACCAGGTTAACCATGTCATATTCATAATTTTACACATGTTCAGATGTAGACCCTCATTAATCAAGATCAGCCTTCCTCCTCTCCTATCTTTCCATTCAAACTTTGCTGGTATTTCCCCTCCATTATCTGGAGTCCCACTGGTATCCTCTGTGTTTCCTAGTTTGGGCATATTAGAGGAAACATATGTATCTTCTCCTTCTGTGCTTGGCTGATCTCACTTAATGTTCTCCAGGGCTTTCCATCTTCTTGCAAATGATATAATTTTGTTCTTCTTTATGGCTGAATAGAATTCCATTGCGTGTATTTCCCACAGTTTTGCTATCCATTCATCTGTTGATGGAGATCTGGGTTGGTTCCATATTTTGGCTATTACGAATTGTGCTGCTATGAACATAGGTATGCATAGGTTGCTGTATTTCTCTGAATTCAACTCCTTTGGAAAGATACCCAGGAGTGGTAGAGCTGGATCATATGGTGGATCTATTCCCACCTTTCTTAGGAATCTCCACACAGATCTCCATAGTGGCTGAACTAGTTTGCACTCCCACCAACAGTGTAAAAGAGTTCCTCTTTCCCCACATCCTCGCCAGCATTTGTTGTTTGATTTCTTTATGCTTGCCACTCTGACTGGGGTTAGATGGAATCTCAATGTAGTTTTGATTTGCATCTCCCTGATGGCCAGTGATGAAGAACATCTTTTCAGGTATCTATTGGCCCTTTGTATCTCTTCTTTTGTGAAGTTCACTTTGGCTTTAGGAATAGTCAAAGTGTGGCTCCTTAGAGGTTATCTATTGGCTCATAATTATTTCAAGACCTTCTTTTCTCTTAGGGTTTCTTCTGCTGGTCTCTCTCCACCGGCGTTCTACCCGGAGTGCTACTGGGGAGAGACAGGTGAGAAGGTTGGAGAAGCAAAGGTGCAGAATAAAACATAAAAACCAAACCCAAATAAATCCATTTTCTTATTTATTGCTATCTTAGATACAATGTCTAGTAATGAAATTGATGATGATTGAAATGTATTTTTAGATGTTTTGTGAAATTCAGTTTGAAATTAATGGAATAGACCACTTCCTTAAAATCAATGTGGAAAAGAATATTATGTAAAAACTATGCAAAATATATTCCACATTTCTCAGCAGTGATGCTAAAAATTCAACTCCGATGAAATGTTCCTACCTGTGGTTTGAGTTTGCACATAGGGATTCAAACATCTGTTGTTCACAGCCAAGATATTTTTATTCAGAGACAATTAGCCAAGTCAGTACTTTTTTAAAAAATAAATTAGTACAACTTGTGAATATTTTATTTTGTACTGCTATATCATTTTATACTTCTCAATAGCAAGAAAAAAATGTCACAAATGATTTCCAAAAATCTTAGTTATTTGTTTTTACTGTATGAAAAAGTTGTTTAAACCACAAACACTGCCATGTTTTTAGTATTAATTCTAATGAACAAAGGAACCAATTAGTTAATAAAGTTAAGAAGAAATGTATTAGTAATTGCTGTGTTAAATAAAGGTCTCCAAATTGTTCTAAGAGGTCAAGCAATGTTGTACATACTAAAAACATATGAGCATTTCTATTTTTATGATAGGAACACTTAAGAATCCTGACATTGGTTGTATAGCTGATGAGGATTTGTGTCATGTGATCTTTCCTCTAGATAACCACCATTTCTTTTGCTCAATAGAAAGTTGGATTACCTGTCTTATCTATGCTCTCAGTTGGAGGGCATGGGGACTAAGGGTGGAATTTTCTTAAGTATTTGGCATTTGGTAATTGCTGCTAAACTGACTCAAAGAGTCAAAGAGCTTTCCAGCTGGGAAATTTGGCCATCTGTCCAGTCGTCAGTGTAAAGATTTCTGCACAGATAAATCCATGGTCGCCAAAAGTCTTCCTTAGCCATTCAGGACTCCAAAGGTGTTTGTTCCAAAAGAGATAAAATTAGGTGGAGTCTGCATTATCTGTCCAATTGAGCTTTAAAGGTCATGCCGCCATGTCCAAGGCATGTTAGAGGAAAGACATTTAACCAAAACCATATTTAAGAAGTCTGACTAGACTCCATCATTTTTTGGAAGATGGGTCAGAGATTGTTTTTGTAGCATATAGGTATATATTACTAAGAGAATATATACCTATATATTATACTTATATATTATAAGGTATATATTACTAAGAGAAGAAATTCTTGTAAATATGTTAAAAAGTGAAAACAAAAGATGAGGTGTTTTTCAGTTCTATGACTTGCACTCCTTTTACTTCACTGGGAAAGTAATTATATGATATTACCAACAATCTTCGTGAGATGAAATAAAGGGCCCATTTATTTTGAGATGAAAAAATTGTGATTGGATCAGACACAGGGAGGATGATACATTTCTCTCTTCCTCTTATTATGGCTTGGGTGGGAGGATGAAGATTTTACAATTTTGTTAGGAATTAAAAAATATTTTAAGGAAAACAAAAGCCTAAAAACTCAGAATTAACATAAAACCCATGTTTTCTGTTACTATGAGAAGAAAATAAAAAGCACTTCACTAAAAAAAATATTCTAGACAGATGTACTATTTTTGACTTCTGCTTCTTTACTTTAAAAAGGAAACCAGCAATGAGTTTGTAACATGCAAACTGAGATAAAGTATTTCCTGTTCCTTGGTGATTAATTCATTGTAAATCATGAGTAGAGTTAGCAAAATTTTATACCAAAAGTTTATCTCTAGATTTATGCCAATCATTTCTAAATATCTCTGTATTCTGCAATAGATGATTATCAGATTATACATAAATATAAGAAAAACACTGTCAATCTCTATCCTAGTTACTTCTAAGTACATATGTGTTTAAATTATTTATTTAGCAGGAAGGAAGGAAGGAAGGAAGGAAGGAAATAAATGAAAGTGTAGGTAGGTAGATCTGGGAGACCAGAGGATGGCAGTTCAAAGACAGCCTCAGCTACTTAGTGAGGCCCTCCACAACTTAGTGAGACCTTGTTTCAAAATAAAGAAGAAAAAAAAATAGGACAAGGGGTGTAGCTCGGAGGTAGAAGCCCCCGGGTTCCATCCCCAGACTCACACAGACAAAAAAAGAAAGTTTAAAATCTTTCAAATTGCAAAGATCATTGAAAATAAATAAAAATATTTAAGTTTATATCCATATGCCTTTACAGAATTTAAAGTGATAACAATTACAACTATATGCACTGATAATATACTAAGAGCTTAGGTAAATAAATTAATATATTTAAACAATTAGAGTGGCATATTTAATCACAGAATAAAATTATACTACAGGTGTGTTAAAATAAGAAATGAATGATTAAATAGACATTATACTGGAAGTATAGAGCTATCAAATGAAAATATTTTGCTTATTTTTCATGTGTATGCTCTAATATGGTGAATGACCTTTAATAATTTAAATTAAATTAAGTATCACAAATGTAGTTACTATCGCCAAAACAATATCTTTCTTACACCTAGGGATCAAACATGCATCTGCATATCTGCATAATTGTAATTACAATTAAAGTGATTTTTATATTTATGAGCACATCTATGTTTTCTCACTGCCAACTTCTTAAGATTCCTAAAATGATTAAAACAGTTTTATAAGTAGTCATATTAAAATAGTACCCCAATTAAAATGGGACATTTCAGTGTATAGATACAAATTTATTCTCAAAAGTATTGAGCATACAGGGAATAAAACAAAATTGGGGTAACTCACTTCAGTATTATATAAGGACACTACTCAGTTAATAATGATCAAATGCTGGGATTGCATCAGTGAAACCAGTTTCAAAAGAAAGAATAAATACAGGGTTGGGGGTGTAGATCAGAAGTCAAATGCCCCTCAGTTCCATCCCCAGTACCACAAAAGAAAAAAAATGATCAAAATGTTATACTAATACTCTATGTGATTAAAATTTCTCTATGACTCATTTTAAAAGAGAAAGAGTTTTCAGAGTAGCTGCATTCAACTGATGTATCGCATGCCTTGTTTTTATATAAGAGCTACTGGAGCATTCACTCAGAACTTGAAGAATATATTTTGCATATGATTTTTTCTTCAATGAAATGAGGAGAATAAGATCAAAATAGTTTTTTTTTATTTCTACTTATCTTATGGCTGACTAGCTATTCTTAGGAGCCATCTTTTTGTAGAATAAACAGATTCTTTATAAGGCAAAATTCTCAAGGCCATGCTGGAGGAGGATGGATCCCAGATACACAGCACATGTAGGAAAGACTGAGCTGTAAGCTGAGCACTGTGAACAGAGAAACCCATCTGTACATTTTAGCAGCAAATTACAATACTACTGTCTTATTCTGGACTTCATTGAGTTAAGTATTCATGGAATAATATTACCAGTAACTAATGGACTAGTAAGAAAGAATATACTTTCAGGAAAACTAAAAAGTACATACAAAAAGATAAATATAAAAAGTAAATACAAAAGACAACTGTTTCATGAACAGACAGAAAATGAGCAAAGAGATGCAGAAAAAGTGGGGCCAATAGATATAAAAAATTAAATTATTAAAAATTTCAAATATATGTCACAAAATTTAAAAAACTGGACTCAACCTACTAGGCAAAGTAAAAGTCATCCATCCTAATAGTTTTTTTCATTTAGTTTCATTTTAACTTATTAATTGATGCATTGTAGTCATACACCTTAATGGGGTACAAGACGGCAGAAGTATACATGCATACATCACTCATTTAGCCCTTTTACACTTCTTACCCTATGCCCTCATTCCTCCCTCCTTCTCATGTTTGGCTTAGTGATTGACTTTGATATTCTTGTAAATGTACGTCATGTACATTAGGGAATCTTCTCCCGAACCCAATTTCCCTCAGGTAGGTCATCTTATTTACTTCTCTATGGTTTCTACTTCTTTATCTAGAACTCTTCCTATGACCCTTTTTTTCTCCCTAGCTTTTACATATTATGAAGAACATCTGATTTTTATATTTTGTGACTAATTTTACTTAGCATAAGGTTCTCCAGTTCCATCAATTACTCTACAAATGACATAATTTTGTTCTTCTTGATGACTGAGTAAAATTCCATTGTGTATATATCTTATAGTCTTGTGATTCATTATTCATCAACGAATGTCCTGGCTGGTCCTATAGTTTGACAATTGTGAATTCTGTGGCTATAAACATAGATATGCATGCGTTAGTTTGGTAGACTGGTTTACATTCTTTTTGGTAGATACCCAGAAGTGGTTGCTGGATTTTATGGTAAGTGTATTCCCATTCTCCTCAGGATCCTTCATAATGTTTTCCAAAGTGGTTGTACTAATTTTCAATCTCACCAATAACGTATTAGAGTTCCCACTTCTTTATACCCTCACAAGCATTTGTTGTTTGTGTTTTTATTATTTTTTCTACCTCCAGGCTATACTCCCAGACCTGCTTTTATATTTTATTTGGAAACAGGGTCTCACTAAGTTGCTGAGAGCCTCACTAAGTAGCTGAGGCTGGCTTCAAACCTGTGTGATCCTCCCGTCTCAGCTTCCCAAGCATGGGGATTACAAGCATGCATCACCACTCCAGGCTTGTTTGTGTTTTTAATGATTGTCATTCTAATTGGAGTTAGATAAAATTTCAGGGTAGATTTTATTTGCATCTCTGATTGCTAATGATCTTGAGCATTTTTTCATACATTTTCCTAAAATATTTTCCATCAATTGTAGTTGCATTTTATTTTTTAAAAAGCCAGATCCCAGAATGGATAGGACAGGTAACACATCTACAAAATAGTACAAATTATTTAATTATATTTTGATATATTTAAAACAAAAATTTCTTGAAAAATATCAAAACTATATTAAAAGGAGGTAGAATTTTTAAAATCCTAAAACTATTAAAGAAATTGAGATTTGTAACTACAAATTTTCTATGGGAGGGAATATTTTATGCTTTGTTCCAAGACACCAACCTCACCCTAAAAATAAAACCTGGTAAGAATGTGACAGAAAAGAAAAACACTAGAGAATGTCAGATAAATACTGTGAATGATCATAACTTATGTTTCTAAAGTCTCTACTAGGTATCACAGTAGTTTTTCCTATTGTGTTCATCACCATGCAGATTGCCTAATAAACGTCAATATATTGTTTCTAGTATTCAAATAAAAAGAAAACAAAAACAACCTCCCCCAAACCTTTTAAACTATTTTTAAATTGCCTGACTCTGGCTAAAATATATGTGATATTTATAATTTTAATGCATATTTCATCTGAAGTCTTAGATCTTGAATTATATTTTACAATGAAACAAAACAGATGTTTAAAGAAAACTGTCTTTCATCTTTCATTCTCCATATGTTTTATGCAGAAATAACTTAAAAAGGCTTCTTCAATTATGTGGAGAGATGTTCATGCCTAATTAAAAATCAGAGATGTTTGCTGTTTATAGAAGTTTATTTTTGGTTCAAGAATAGCACCATTTTAAACATGCATCCATTTAGTATATTTGTTAATTTTCATCCTATTAGTGACAAATCAAGAACAGGAGATGCTTTTATATACTGTTAATTCATCGTAAAAATACTTGCTTTATACCGATGAAGTTTTGTACCAAGTAGAGAAACAGCTTGCTAAATGGCTAGCAATACCTTATCTCGAATCTGACTTGTGAATATTGATGACATGTGTAAACTGTTTACAGCATTAACTAATATTCAGTAGGAATAATATATATTTCATATCCATCATGTTTATAGTATGAAAGGTCAGAGTTTACAAGGGCATTTTACAGTTTTTCTGACAGGCATCCTGAATACTGAAAGCAGAGTGTTATGGGTGGGTTTGCCATTAGATTATTTTAGTTGGCTCAGTTGGAAATTTTACCTCTAATATCTACTGAGGAAAAAATTTCTCTAAAATGAAAGAAAGCAGTAAACTAATTATAGGAAAGATTTGAGAGGCAAATGTCAAAAAAAATGCAGACATTGATGCATTTTACTCACTGAGCAAACAGTTAATTCCATGAGTGTCCTATTGTCATAGGTATTAATTGATGATGAAATAAATTAAAGGGCTTATTAAGGGAGAAATAATAGAGAAAGACTGAAATGGTGGAGAGATTTAAAAGATTTTCCTATTAACAGCACATCAAATTCAGTGCTAAAGTTTACTATAAACTTTGACCTTCCATTTTTACCAAAAGGGAAAGAGAGAGAAAAAAACAACATAAACAGAAGAAAGGTAAGTTTGTCACCCTCTTCTCTGGGGTGAGGTCTCAGGCTAGGCAGCGAAGGAAGAATCTGCTAAGGTGGTTACTAGCACACCTAGCTCCTGGCTGGCCCTCCACCAGCCTTTCATCCTCAGACACCATGGCCACTTGGTCTCTTTCAGCGACCTCAAATTATGGCAGCTGACTTCTTCAGGATGAGTGTTTAGAGAGAGAATTCAAGATGGAACTGTGTTCCTTTTTAAACCCATTGTGGAAATGGCACACCATTGTTTATGTTGTACAGTGTGAATCCCAGGAGATCACTGGGGGTAATCCTGTAGGCTGGACACCATGAGACACACAGAGGTTCAAAGGTATACTATTGTTGAATTAATGCCAAAGTAGATACAGAAAGAGATTTGAGTCAACTTAAAAAACATATTAATATACACAGGTTTGAATAGAGAAAACTAAGAGTAATTAGAGATTTATAAAT